>NW_017729025.1:113312030-113319755 GCF_001723915.1 Gavialis gangeticus | reverse complement strand
GCAGACAATGAAAAAAAAATCCTGCTATACAATGATATAAGACCTGCTCTCAGCTGCTAATGTTCAGAATAAGGTTCTTTAAGAAATGTAGCGAGGTCCCTATGGGGGAGAGGAGAGACAATTAGTAAACAGTTCCTGAGACTTCATAAGCACTGTAACAAAACAAAACAAAACAAAACTTGAACTAAGCAAATATCCAGAAGACAGCTGGGATGATCTTACAAGAATTGTGGCCATAGTCAGGATAGCAGGAGGCAAAGCTAAGAAAATAAGGGGTGGGAATAAGGAATGAAGGTGTAGGGACAGAAAAAAAGCAGGAACAGGATATGTTTTAGCTTGACTAGTGCTGGGAGGGACAAGGGCTTGAAATAAAGATCAACCTGTTTGCTTTTCTTTTAGACACTGACAGTGCTTTTTATGGGGTGGAATTTCTGCCAGAAAATCTCGGAGAGGCTCCAAACGAAACAGAAATGAGGGTGAATGAGAAATATTCATCTCTACCTGCTGAGGAGAAGGGGATTCACATTATCAACATCCGAGCTATTGAAGACATAGGATATGTCCAGCATGAAAGTACAGTAAGTAGAGGGGTTATTGGATGATAACATCTGGGTTTAGTGGCATGGAATCTGGTTGTTTTTATTAAAACATAGCTCTAATAGGTAAAGCTCAGATCTTGATCATCTCAGAATCCCTAGCCCCCCTCCATAAAACAAAGTTGCACATACAGGGTTGAGGTTAGATGATGTGCTCTTTGCACTTTTCCTTGTAAAATGAGATAAATTACTAGCTCTAAATACATAGGTAAACTAGAGGGTAAGGATTGATCTAAAGTATATAAAGGGTTGCTTATTCCTGGTTTAAACAAACCAGTGAACAAAGCTATGGGAGCCTTTCAAATCTATTTGGCTATATCAAAAAGAGATTATAAATGTCTTCATTTTTTTAAAATCCCAAATCTATGCATATCCATTTGCACTGGACTGATATATTGATAACCCATAGTGTACTATGGGGTCCTGTTTTCTGAAAACATAAACACTAGTGAAAATGCTTTCTAAAATGTTTTTAAAACTTAAAAACACCTAAACTGACTTGTAAATGGTTGATATAGATGGAGATATGTTTAGTACTTAGCACTGGCATAAGTATCTAAAAAGTCAGAATGTATGTGTTCAGGTAAGGAAGGGAATTGAAGCTGAGAAAGGGAATACTAATCTTACTTAACAGAAAAAACTAGAAATACAATAGTCTTTCTCCATTATTGAAAATGATAGCACCATTTATTTCAAAGTGGTTATGCTGATTCATGCCAAACAAGAAATATTTTTTCAACCTGAATTTCACCAGCTTACAAGAATTGCACTATTATTTCTTCAAAGCAGGACTAGCAAACTTACTAAAATCTTTCCACCTTGGCAGGTCACCTATGGTTTTTGAGATGACCTTATATTTTAGTAATTTTACTGAGGCCAAGTCTATGGACTCCTTAAGATGGTTAAGCCAGAATGCTTTACTGTGTTCTCATTAAGAGTCCTTGTGGAGTTCAGGATCTCAACATATGTGATATCTTAACCTAGATTTGTGTTTATCAGGTATATGGAGGAAGAAGGAATGGTGTTTGGCTCTGTTTCATAGTCTCTGATTTCAGCAATTTTGAAAATAAGCTAGATTTTCTGCAGGGCTTAAAAATGTGAAGTGAGCCTGTGTGGAGCTTAAATTCCAGGCTGAGTCCTTGCAGGACTTATAGGCTCTATAGAGGATCAGGCAGAAATGAGAAGCTCTGTAAGGTTGGGTTCACTTGGGACAGACAAAGGAAGGAAGGGCATTTTTGTGTCCCTTTGAGCATTGGCACAGCTCCTGCACTCCTGTGGAACCATGGCCAACTCCATTCTTTGGAACCTCACTGCTGTTCCCATTTGTTTCAGGGTCCTGATGCACCTTCCTTGCCTTTGCGAGCTTTGGTGCATCTCTAAACCTCATCAAATAACTAGTGAATGATTCCAAGATTAAAGCATTTGCACCCAGATAACAGAACACATTTTATCACTAAAGTAACATTTTCATAAAAGTTCTCCTCTAGACAGTGATGGCATGTGAAAACCATAAAGAAAGATCATTTTTCTGTTTCGTTAAGCATGCTAGAATGTGTCCAAAAGTTTCAGTAGGGAAAGCTGTTACTGGCTTACCTAGGGAAAGACTCCTGTCTCAAGATTAAATAAAAAAGAATTAGAATACAAATGAGATTTCCAAATGACGAGTCCAAATTCCGAAAGAAGCTGTAGTCCTCCTCATTACGTTCAAGGCTAGATTGGTTTTTAGTGTAATTCATTTCTTTTCTGGTGCTAATGGCTCCAAGGGAAAAAAGGAAAAGCACCTTCTATATCAACTTTCATATCCTCTATCACAGCGGTGGCAGGGGAGTTCATAAAAAGGGATTGCCATGTCTCTGCTGATTTTTAGATGGTACATTAGGAGTTGTAAGCAAGTAGTATACTTGCACTAACCTGCTAGAACTATCTGCTTAGTCTAAAACAGGGCAGACCACAGAATCATGGTGCTGCAAGTGGAACCCTGGTGGCATTCCCAGTCTAGTCCTTTTTTTTTTAAACTGTAATTACGAATACAGCACTTCCAGGGCTGTCCTGAAGCCAAGTATCCCAGAAAGTACTCCTAAGCCCAAGCCTTGATGCTGAGTTACCCCAGAAAACCCTATTCACTTCAGTAGGATTACCAGGTGCTCAGAACTTGACGTGATCAAGACCTGAGCTTTACCTATTAGAGCTATATTTTAATAAAGAATTCATCATTGAAGCCCCACTTCTCAAAGTGAAAAGAGAATGGTGGTCCTAACAGAAGCATTAAAGTTCCTAGATTTTACTGAGGGTGATCAGTTGTTTTAAACAGATTTGACATCATGAAGACTGAATTACATTATGTCCCTTAATATTTTGCTGCCACAAAAATCTACATGTCCATTTTAAGGGCGCAATTCAATCAGAATGATGTTCTTGATGAATCGCTTAAGTCTACCAATGTATTCTTAGTGATGTAGAGCATGAGACTAATAGTTAATAATAATACTTCTGTTCTTTGTAGTGTCAAAGGGCCAACCAAGAATAGAGGCTTATTCTGTTAAGCACTGTACAGACACAGAGTAGTACATAGTCTGTGGACCCAAAGACCTGAACATCTAAACAGACAAAACAGACACAAGCAGGAAAAAGGTTATCACACAGAGTGAAAAAGTGAAATGGCAGAAAATGCCAATTTTGTTTGTACAGGCTTGGGGCTTAGTTAAGGGGGGCACGCTAAATGGAAAAATGAGTGAAGGGGGGCACTAAAGGGAAGAGAGAGTTCTGGGGCACGGACAATGAAGAAAAGGCTGAGAGGAGCATGATTGGAGTGAGACCAGGATTAATGGGCTCTTAAGGGGTGCAGAGTAGGCACAAGGTAAGCAAACAACCAATCAGAACAGGACCGAGAAAGTTCAGTCAGAACTGTAGACAGTAGATTAATTATCCTATACAAGACATATGTCCTAAAATAAGTAAAGATTAAATTTATACCTTAATATTTTAATTGTGTTGTTATTTGCTCACAGAAGAGTAGGGCCTTTGACCTGACTACTGTAAATCTGGCTCCCTCTTCAAAGTACTTTCTCACCCTTCTAACTCGAGTGAATATGTTTTATTGCCTAAAGTGAATATTGTCCAAGTAAAAGTCTCCCCAGGCTTTGGCTCTTAAATATACAAAAACATGGGAGCAGATGTGCACGTAAGGCACTCGTTGACAGTAAGGACAATACGGAGCTAAAAACTTTACAGAGTTCTGAAGTTATAATTCTGGAGTCTTGTAAGTGTGGAAATACCACTGGGTTGGTATTACTAAAAAGAGACATACACTGGACACTCATGATAAGGCCTAAATATGTGGAAAGAAGGGCCTTTTCTAGGCTCAAAGTGAGAAGAGAAGATAATGTTTAAACTCAGGCTACCCCATCCAACTGAAATCAGTTGGCTTTTAGCAGATATTACATGTATCCTGTATGACGTTATTTTGATCAGGTTCTAACATAAAGTTAGTTCTCATGCAGGCTGTAATATATATTTAGCTTCTTCCATCAGTGGGTATCATATCTGGCCTTTCTTTAAGAGGAAAAATGTTTTCCTGTGTATGCTTTAATCCACAGCTGTATGTACAGCAAACAGTAGATGCACCTGTCACAGTTGGACTGTAGCCTGTTTGATTTGCGACTGATGGACAGTTCCTGCCATTTGCCCCAGCAGTTCATTGCCAGTGAATGCATGTGGGGAATTAATTCCAAGTCTTCCTGAAAAATTAAAAGCCATGAATTGTGTGTGACCTCAGTCTCTGTTGCGTCATAGCTACAACTAGCATTTGTTATGAAAATAAGTAAATCTATTGGTCAGCTTCCCTCTTCAAAATTCTGTGTGCGCATTAAGGGCAGATTTTGGCATCTTGTTTGAAAAGCTCTGAATAAATAACAAGTTACTTCCGTGTCTTATAGTATTGCTGCTTCCATATTTGCCTGGTAGCAAGAAATATTTTTAACTGGATGTGCAGTTTCAGGCATGGTGCTTCCCGTGTCTTGCAACACTGAAAGCATAGATAGCTTTTAATGAATAATGCATAATTCCAAGTCTGGAGTGAATATTTCTACTACCAGCAAATTTTAGTGAGACTTGGACTTTACATGAGGGAGCAAAAATCATGAATTAAGTAAAGACTGAACCCAGTTCTCTGGCCACAGTCCACTTGCCGTTTTTGACTGAACTATAGGACCATCTGGCTCCCTTCAGTCTCTGTCTAAACTGATCTCATTTTTCAGATGATGCAAACTTGCAGCTATAGATAAGAGAAGCGAGAAATGTTTGCACATGATATTAATCTATTGGTCAGAATTAAAACACAGATGTCATGGGAAGAAAGGACAGATGATCTTAGTGGTAATTAACCCACAAAGGGGAAAACCAAACCCATCACATAGCTGGCTTATGAATCTGGGGGTTGGTAATTAGATTAAATCCCAGGCATGTTATCTATCTATTTCTGGGCAATAGAACCTCAGCAGATCAATCAGCAAAACTACAGGTGTTAACTTGCAAAATTCTTCCTAGTAAGTTGTATGGGAGGGCTTCCCTCATGCTCCAGGGTATTTGAAAATAGGATGTTCTTTTCCCTATGTAAGAAGGAACACTTTATCTGAATTTGAGGTTGGCTTTATTTAATGTTTGGTCCATTTGGTATCCATGTCAGCAAGGGTATTAATAACACTTCTTATTCTTTTTTCTTTTTTTCTCTCCCTCTTTTCTCCACCTCTCATTTACAGTTATTAAACTCGCTGTCTAGAGATCCAGATGCCAACTGCAAATATGGGCTCTATTTTAGAGATGGCAAGAGGAAAGTGGATTATATCTTGGTTTACCATTACAAGAAATCCTCTATGGGCAGAACACGCACTAAACTAATTCATCACAATGATGCAAGTGCTCAAAACACCAAGCGGGATCATCCACTTCCTGGGAAGGGAGTGAACCTTGACATGGGAGAAAGTGAGCCACAGATGGACTACCATGAAGATGACAAGAGATTCCGTAGAGAGGAGTATGAGAGCAACCTCATTGAGGCGGGTCTGGAACTGGAAAGAGATGAAGATGTAATTAACCTTTTCAGCTTCTTAAGAGTAACATAACAAGTGAGGGCCAAATATTAAGACATAGTGGGCACATCTACACAAGACGCTAGGTTGCTGTAGCAATGTGCTATGGTGATGTAGCATTAGCAGGCACAAACCGTGATGCCGCAGCTATGTCACCATAGCAATGCGTTCCCTCACTATAGTGCATTACTGCAGCAATTTAGCAGCTAAAAGTAACCATGTGCCACCAGCATGGCACAGTACAGGCTGTTACTGCACCATCATTTAGTGCTTCTGAAAGGAAATACTAAATGACAGCACAGTAGCAACGGTACCGTAGGGCGACGTGTAGATGTGCCCACTGAGAATCTGACTCCAGTGAAAGGTACAGGTATTCGGTGTCTGAGGAATCTGGCCTTTAGTATACATAGTGCCACTGATGTCAGCCACAACACACGCAACTGGATCAGGGTTATACTGTGGTTAATATCACACTGGTATGCAGCTCAGTTACTGAAGCAACATGTTTGTTTATTCTTAACTTTAATTCATTTATACTTCTTTTTTCAGGAACAAACATGACATCTAGGCTTCTGATAGTATTTCCATGATCCAGAAAATAAAGTACCTTGGGCATGTCTACACATTCATTAATGTACCATAGTAACTGTGCATTCAGTTTAGTTCTTGTATAGTCAAGTATTAAATCAAAAAGGAGCACACCTTTTTAGTGACACTACTGTGCAGTAGCCTAATAATACTGCACAGTAGTGTATTAGCACTGTTTGTGCTGTGATGCACTACTGTGCAGTATTATTGGTTTACTGAGCAGTTAGCATCTTGTGTAGATGTGGCCTTACTGAACATTAAGTAAAAGTAAAGCTGGAATATAGCTAAAACTGTCTTACCTAACATTTTTATGTATATGAATGGATAGCTTGCATTTTTCCATACATATACTGGAAATGTGTAATTCCTATAGCTTCCATAGCATTAGACTGCTTCAAAAAAGGAAAAAGAAACATGTTGTGAAATAATTAAGCACAGTAGTGCTGTGTTTTATAGTATGGAAGGGATAAAACCCCAAAATGGGACTAGGGAAAGGCCAATGGAGCAGTAATTCACACACTCTCCCTTAGTCTATGCAAGTTCCTCCACAAAAAGCTAATGAGTTTTGTGGATTTTAGGTGCTGGGCAGTAGACTGAGTAAAAATAGGTAGAGTTCCTTTATATATCATTCTCTCAAGAAAACACTACCGAGAAATTCCCAAATAAGACCCACAAAGACCTGCCCCTAATTGACTGCACCCTAGAAAGGTGGAGATGTTAAGACTTAAGGTGGCAAAGAGTCAATAGTGGCAAGGTTCCTGAAGATGGCAGAGTGTTGAAGGAAGAGAAAAGACAGAAAAGTAGCACAGAGGCTCTGTACATGTCTTGGACATTTCTGCAGATGATAAAGTTGTCCAGCTCTCATACTGGGGAGCTCTTTCACCTACCCAAGCCTACAAAACCTTCTCCCTCTTCCTCAGAAAACTCTTAAGAGTTCAAACACCTGAAGATTTTCCCCCATTTCCCTCATCCTATGGCTTTTTTCTAACCATTTCTTTTTTCTTCTCCCCTTCTGTTAAAATTGTAACCAACAAAAAAGTTAAGGTGGGTAGAAAAGAAAAAGAGGGGTTGATCAATGTCAGTCCTAAGAGACAATGTATATCAACATTGTAACATTTAACACACCTTGCAGTTGAGCTTATACACCATATAGTACTGAGTATGTTTTTAAAACATGCTCTCCACCCCAGGGTGTTGAGGGAGCTAGCTGGGGTTATTGCAGGGCCCCTGGCACGGCTCTATGAGCGATCGTGGTGCTTGGGCCAGGTGCCAGATGATTGGAAGGTAGCAAATGTGGTCCCCATCTTCAAGAAAGGGAAGAGGGAGGACCCGGGCAACTATAGGCCCGTCAGTCTTACCTCAATCCTGGGGAAACTCTTTGAGAAGATCATCAAGGAGCACATTTGTGATGGGCCGGCATCAGAAATGATGCTCAGGGGCAATCAGCATGGATT
>NW_017729025.1:113282898-113311557 GCF_001723915.1 Gavialis gangeticus | reverse complement strand
GCTAGGAGCTGGAACCAACTTCCAAGGGAAGTGGTGCTGGCCCCTACCCTGGGGGTCTTTAAGAAGAGGCTGGATGCCTACCTGGCTGGACTCATTTGAGTCCCGTTTTTTGTTTTGGGGTTTTGTTGTTCTCCCGCCCTGGCGGGGGGTCGGGCTAGAAGATCTACTAGGTCCCTTCCGACCCTAAATCTATGAAATCTATGAAATCTATGAAAACAGCAAATGTATTATTATTCTCTTGAAAAAATAATTTTCAAAGAATTGCTAAGTGATATAACAGAGTATGCTTAGCATATACAGCATGCTCCCTAATTAGTCATCTTGCTAAATTATATTCTCTTTTAAGTAAATATATAGTTTAATATACTTTACAAAAGTTTTTAAGATGGGCACAGAATAGAATATAGGATCTGAACACTCCTGAATTTCTGGGAATATTCAAAATAAAAAAAATGCAAATTTGACCTGAGCCCCAGATTAGAGTAATTTTTGTATTTCTAAAATCTTCATCTGAATCTGAAGTTTCTCATTTTGGGATCTCTTCTGGAAACTACACAATTATCTCTTTAATGAAATAAGTCGGTGCCCTTGCATTATTACACCTAGAATGGAGTCTGAAGCAACTCTGAAAAACCTGAAAGTTTGGTCATTTTTCACTCTGAGTTGTGTGGCTGAACATCACCTGTAATTCAAATTTTATTGAATTATGAGCAGTGAAATTGTTGCACCTCAGTCTAACGTCCAAGAGCATGAAATCTGCTCCTGGAAACCTTTAGTAAATGCTCTAGGTTAAGCACATGGATCTAAGATGTAATTTCATCCTTCCATTCTGTTTAGAGATCAGCAGTATATCATATAAATCCTTTCACCTGCACAACAAAAATAATATGTTCTATTAAAAGACACTGACTATGTAGAATAATTGAGATTTGTATGAAGTGCTGCCAGTACAATTAATAGGATAGCCATAGTTCTATTAATTTCCAAGGAAGCAGCTATATTTTAATTAAGTGATCCAGAAATATGGTTAAAGTTGCAATGGAGGCAGGTAAACATTTTGTGAGTTTTAGTTGCAGGACCTAAAATGTGGTGCTAAGCACTTTAGGTCTGTGTTTTGAGTACATATGGATGTATGCCCATTAAATATTTATAAATATACACATATGTGAAATTTATTTTTCTTTTTCCACTTCTGTATTCCTAACATACACTTAAAATACAAATACATTCCTGAATGTAAATAACAGGAGCCTTTCGTGAACCCTGCAAACAGCCTGGAACTCTTGTGCCAAGTCATGCAGCTTTTAAATAGAAGGCTGTATGCATGTTCCCACCTATGATGTGTAATACTGCTTTCAGGGATGATAGCCTCAGAGTTTAAACCAGGACTCCATGCATAGAGAGTTACTATCTTTTTAATAAAAGATAACAAAACAGAAGAGAAATTAATAGAGATGTGAGGGACAGACGTCTATGTCAAATTCCATGTCCAAAGCTTGAGTGCAGGGCAAAAAGCTTGAGCTTGAATAGCGTGCCATGAAGTTATGTTACAGGCCTTAATATTAGTTAAAAGTGAGCATTTGTTAAAGAGAAGATGTATATTAAGTTGCTTAAACTTGCCTCTGTGCAGTAAAACTCATACATGTTTTTTTGAAGCTGTGCCATATTGGAAAGGGCAGATATTTATGTCCCCTGAGTAATGAATTTCTGAAAAGCAGGTGCAGAATATTGCAGACTGAAAACAAGCTTTTATAACTGTATAAACTAGTAAAGCAGCAAGGATAGAAATATAATACTGAAGTGCTGTTTAAAGTTATGCTTTCATTTATATTTAATAATCTGTTGAACTGGTAAAAGATAGGTACAGTTCACTTTGGGGTATTGAAGTGATAAATGAAAAAACACTATTACAGTGTGAACATTTAAATAAAAATGTGTTTGAGGAGGGCCTGAAGTCAAGCTTCAGATCTAAGAACTGAGATAATTTCAGATCAATAGGAGCCAAATGTAATGGCTAAGATTTCTCTCTAGTTTGTATACTAATGTACGTAAGGCTTAGCCAGCCTTTCAGTAAATACATTCGTATTATGAAATATTTGTTAATCATTGTCTGATATTTTCTTTTTTTTCTAATTAAGAAGCTTATCATCCAAGATCAGATTCCCTCATCTCTAAATTGTCCACTGTTTTTTGGCTCTCTCTTACAAGGGGACTGTGGTTCTTATCCTTCAAGTTATCTGGCATTTGCAGTAAGATACTACTGAGGATCCTTAACTCTCAAGCTTCACAGGAACAGTCCCAATGTGCTTGACTTAAATTGAGTTGCTAAGTACATTTTCTTTGTCCATGGCAATTACCCTTTATTTTCCAAACAGCTAGTTATTCTGTTAGAGAATAATGGTATTTAACATTTGTGGTATGAGCACCTGCAGTCAGTCAACCAAATAATACACTGAAGGATTGCATCAGAGTTATTTAGAAGTAGATGAAATCTGATTCTTCAGTCTACAATTTCTGAAACTGGAGGAAAAGCAGCATCTTATTTTACCACTTATAAAGCATTTTCTCCTCCTTTCTTCCTGTTTTAGACTAAAATCCATGGGGTTGGATTCGTAAAAATACATGCACCTTGGCATGTCTTGTGCCGGGAGGCAGAATTTCTGAAGCTGAAAATGCCTACAAAAAAGGTTAGTGCTGATTTTCTTTTTCTCCAGTAGTCACAACATGCCCCTCTACATCAGCAAGTATGTGTGTATGCTATTTTACATGCAAAAATTGTATAGGGTTTTTCACCCTCAAAGTCTTTGTCAAACATTTATGAATCCTGCAAAGGAAATTAGTATTATTTTGTTTTTTACCTTTACAGAAATGAGGCAGAGGGACTAATTGATTTCCATAAGGCCACAGAAAGAATTATTGTTGGAATCAGGAGAGAAATCAAGAGTTCCTGGCCCTCTGATTGCTTTCTATGCCGTATTTCATTCTTTCCACACATTTTGAAAGAGTAGATTGCATGGACAACAATCTTTTTTTCTCTCTACCAAGGCCCCAATCCTAAACAGGCCTGTGGGAGTACTATTTTTCATGCCAATAGTTCCACCGAGTTCAGGGAGTACTTGTATGTCAGAAACTAATCACGAATGTAAGTGTTCAAAAGATCTGGAACTAAATTACCATAGAATAAATTACCCTTCAGAATATTTGAAATGTCATTACAAAAATGATAGTGTATTTCCATCACAGGACAAAATTCATATAATCTTTGAGATATATATATCTGTACCTGCTCAGTGAGCATAACTTAGAGATGAATTAATATTTAATGACACTCCTAAGTGCAGATCCCAGACTCTGCAGAGAGAAATCTGTAATGGAACAAGAAGCAGCTTCAAAACCCAAAGCAATTTATTACAAAACTAAAATTATACTTTGGTTTGAAATATGTATTAGGAGCCATTCTTAACTCACTTAACACATGATTTGCTTTAATTATATTTCCAATTTTAAACAAAAACCTGTTTTGCCCCTTGATATTAAAAGCTATGGTACCACATGGGAAAGGGTTTTTCATTGAATAGTGGCCAGGGAGAGAGGGGGAAAGACGCACACAGATTTCTCATCTTTCAGTCATAGTCCAGTAGAAAGGAGAAATGAACTTTTACCCAGTTGTGCCTAGAAATGAGCTCAAACCAAACCCATTCATTTGGTCACCTTCTACTTGAGAGAGTAGATTCAAGGAATAACTGTGGGGCTCAGATTTTGAAGTCTTCCCTTCTTATTTAGCTTTTAAAGCATTTCCAATATCTCTGGTACCACAGAATAGTGGTAAACCCAAATTGTCTTGGTGAAGAATATACATAAAATTAGTTCTTTTCTACAAATGATGTAGGGTGCCAGAAATCCCTACAAGATATTCTCATGCAAGTCTTCCTATACATCATGGAGCTCAGAAAGGAAATCCATTCACCAGTTATTAGGAGTAGTCTGTGGATCCTCCAGGACTTTCTCCTGTCCCCCTAAGAAGGTTACAGAGGCCACAGAAATAACTTTTACCTTTAATTTGCAATAGTGTCCATAGAGAAACTTTGTGGTTTTCCCTCTAATAAAACAAATTACTTAGAATTGCAAAGAAGCAAGATTTTCTTCTAAAGAATAAATGAACTTTGAGTTTCCCTCAAGTTTACCATTCTGTTTCCAAGAAGGTAGAGCCATAGCAGATTCCTCTGTTTCAGAAGATGAAAATGATAGTTTTATTCCTTATATTTCACCATTTTTTGTGGATAACTTGAAAGTAGTAAAGTTGTAATTGTTTGTTTCTCTGTTTTTCTGCTTAGGTGTATCAGATCAATCAGGCCCATGGTCTTTTGAAAAAAATTAATTCTGTGATTCAAAAAATAACAGAACCCATCCAACCAAAAGTAGCAGAACACAAACCACAGACAATGAAACGCCTCTCCTACCCATTCTCCCGGGAGAAACGGCATTTGTAAGTGAAAGCTTCATCCAAACATACCATTTTTTATATCAACAGAGTCCAACTTTTTAATACATCTTGAAGCATGGAAAGATTAATGAAAAAATGTCACCCCCTTGAAATCTGCAGTAATACTTATTAAAATTAAGATTTTTTTTTCTTTTTCAATAAGTTAACATTAATTTAGTTCACAGTGCAGGAATAGGTTCTAAAAAAAAAGACCATTCTGTGATATTTGAGCTCATTTTAGCTGTCATCATGTATTTGATAAAACTTTTGAACAGAGTAACAAATCTGCCTTTTAGACTATAAAGATAAATTTATACTGTAGCACTTATCGTTTTACTATGATTCTTTTCAATACAAAAACTAAATATTCAGAAAGATTTGTAGACAGGAATGTGGGTTGATTAATTTAATTGATTCACTTATTAATATTATATGGGTAGGTAATTCATGTTCATACAATCTATAAGGAAAAGGCAAGATCTGAAATCAGTGGGAGTTTTGTCATTCATTTCAATAGGAGCAGGCTTAAGTTTGGGCTTATTATGAGATCTTTAGAATAATTGGAATTGTGTATGGATGCAAGTAAGGAAAAATACAAGAGGAAGAATACGGCAGAATAATTTCTGTGTTGAGATGACTTTACAGGACCTCTTTCTCTGATGTCCAGAGAGATTTAAGATAACATGGGCTTAGTTTACACCTATATATTCTTCCTGCACTGCCCCTCTCCTACATACACAGCCATCTAAAACTTAGCACCATGTACATGTTTATTTTCATTTTTATGGCTATAATTAGGGACATACCTAAATCACAGCAAGAGAAAGCAATTTTCACAGCTTAGTCACAGACTGAAAAGTCAATTTCAGGTCATTTCACAGTGGCCCCTCCCCTCAACACTGATTGGTGGAGAGGCCCCGGGAAGAAGAGGGATGAGGGGGTGGCTGCCATTTTGACTGCTGGTTGCTGAGGGGCTAGGCCACATGGAAGGCACTAATTAGCAGAGAGGGTTGAGGAGGGTAGCTACCATCTTGACAGCTGCCCTTTTGTGCCGCTCTGCCAGCTGGCAACTTCCCCTCCTAGGCCAGCTGTGAGCCTGGGCTGCAATAGCAGCCAGAACCACTAACTCCCACTGGGAAGCCAGCATTTTATTTTTAAGTTGGGGTTTTTGGTTTTCCTGGAAAATCATGGTCAATGCCATCTTTTCATGGTGATTGAGATTTTCATGGAAACTAAAAAATGGCAATCACAAAGTTGCAATTTAAGTAGATTTCTAGCTATAATATACCAAAAGGGAGCTGCATGCTAGGTTGTTACGAGGGAAAAAACTGACATATTTTAATTTTTAATAACAGTGTATGTGTCATGTTCAACTTGTTCCTGGATTTGTAAAAATTACCTCAGTATGTCAATTCATTGTATGAGGGATGTTCAGTTAATAAAATAATCTGATAGCTGCACATCCAATTTCCAACTTGCATTCAGGTTGAGAAGTACTTTTCTACCAGCCCCATCTTGGGGTTTTTCAATTTGACCATCTAGGTAATTACTAAATAAAGGAGGCAAAGCCCACCTAAGAGTGTTTCCAAAGCAGTTATGGCTAGCTGCAAAAATGACTGGCTGAAATGCTAAACCAGAGTTATGCAGGAGGTCAGACTAGATGGCCAAAATAGTTTCTTTCCTTAAAAGTCTGTGAAATAAATAGAGTCAAATAAATGTTGCCAAGCACTTTTTAGACTGAGCAATTCATCATAGAAATCATAGAGAAGTAGGACTGGAAGGAACCTCCAGAGGTCATCTAGTCCAACCTCCTGCCTGAGGCAGGATCATCCCTATTCAAACCATTTTATACAATGTATAATCTAAAGTCTTCATAAAACTACTGTCAAGCCTGCCACAACCAAAGACATTTGGGATGGTGATTCCATTTAAAAAGTTTAATTAATTTTAAAAGTTTTTAGATGAATATTCTTTTATATTTAGTTAGTGCGAGCTAAGTGCAACTACCATCACAAACCAGAAAAATGAAAATGTTGAAGGAGTCAACTGAAGAAAATTACCTAATAAGCAATATTTATTTTGTTGTTCTCCTTTCTAATGTTTTAACAGGTTTGACTTGTCTGACAAAGATTCCTTTTTTGATAGCAAAACTAGGAGCACAATTGTAAGTATTGCATTTTTAAATCATGTACAGCAGGATATTACCATTCTAATCTTGTGTTAATTGCTCATCTAGTAGCATTAGTCCAAACTCTCATTACCTCTGTATTCTTATACCAGATGCTATTAATTGTACTTGTGAGCAATTATTTAAATAACAGGATCAAGTATTTCTGCTCTAATGCTGAATGGTAAATGCTGTTTGATATGAACAGCATGTCTTTTCTTGCATAATATTTTCATTTTATTCTGTTAGAATCTCAGTGATTCTGGGGGGTAGCTTAGGCTAGTGAACCAAGCATTGGAATGGGACTCACAGGACTAAGGTTCTAGTCTTGCCGTTGCTGACCAGGTCATTTTGCCCCTCGGTGCCTCGCTTTTCCCTCTTGTAAAGTAATGCTGACCCCTACCCCCTTTAGAAAACGCTTGTAAAGCACCAGTGAAAGACACTGTATAATAACTGTGTATTATTAGCAGTGGTGATTATTTTTAAAGCAGCATTCAGATAGGAAATAGGGTTAAAAGCTCTTGGCTTTTAAAAATTGTTTCAAAATAAAAACAAAACTTATATTAAAGAATCTCGACAGAAAGAACACTCGCTGTATTTTAGTCACAGTGACCATTCTCCTTTATTACATTAACACGTAGCGTTTGCTGCTGATGTGGTTATTAGTCTGCACTGTGGTAGACTAAAGAACTCTAAGGGTGTTTCTACACATCACTGTATGGTGATGTTGTTACAGTGACATGCTTTAGTGCTTCCTTTTGGAAGTACTAAAGAATGATGCAGTACAAGCGGTTACTGCACCGTGCATGCAGTGCATGGGTAGATTTTGCTGCTACGTTACCTTAGTGGTGCGCTATACCCGGGGAGCGCATCGCTATGGCAGCATAGCTGGCAATCATGTGTAGAAGTGCCCTAAGAATACTGTTTGGCAATTATATACATTTTTCCCATTATGTTGCTTTAAAGGAAGGTAAGTATCATTATCCCCATTTTACAGATGGTGGAGCTGAGGCAATTAGGAAAAGAGAGGATTTCACAAAGGTACACAATGAGTCTGGACATAGTGACACATGAATACTTCCTACCTTCATATCTGGTGTCCTGTCTGCTTGGCAACACAGTTGCACATGAAGCTTGTATAGGATTTTAATATACAACCCTGAAACTCTACTGCAGGACTGAATGCTATGCACATAGAAAAGCTGCCACACAAGCCATTAAAAATACCACTGTGTGTGTGTGCGCATGCACGTGTGTGTCTGTGTCTGTATGCCAGTACGTCAACTGGGTATAATACCAAATTAGCCTAAAATTCTAATCAGAGACATTTGCATTACATTCCATTGCTTTCTGCCAGTATTTCATCCTTGTAACTACAGTTACATTAAACATTAAAGTCTTCTTAAGGCTCCTTCACAAAAATACTCTCCTTTGTGTGCGTGCCAAGTAACAAATCAAAGCATAACCCTATTTACTTAGGTATAGTTGGCATAATGCAGCTTTTCTCTGTGTTAACATACATTCAGTGTGGCTGCAGAGAAATAGAAAATTATAAACAGAGTAAAGTCAGACAGTTGTTAAAATCTCTTTTTATGGTTGTGTTTTGGAAGAATGGTGCCAAACACTGACTGTTGAGTAGTGAGATGGGGAGCTGTTGTTGTCACTTATTTTGTACAGTGGACGTACATGGCAATGTGCAAAAAGTGCACAGTCTGACCTGAAAGCATTGCAGCCTAACAACCAAATTATTAAATAAGGGGCAGTAAGCCTCCACATTGTCTCAAGGACAGTGCAGTCAGAATCAGGAAGCATGACTTGTATTCCAAGCTCTCCTGCCAGCCTTTAGTGTGAATATGAGCAAATTGTTCTAGGTCTTGGTGTCTTTATGACCAGTTTTGTCCTTTGTCTGGTTTACTTCATTTGCATGGTCTTCAGAGCAAGTGGTTATGTTTGCACAGCACCAAACGCGGTGGTATTTCTCATAGCCTTTGGGGTCCTGAGCAATACCAAAGTTCAGGTCATCACAATGGTGGACTGTCAGTCCCACCTGGAAATCCTAGCTGTTACTGTAACATGAATAATAATAGGAGACTATTTTCTCTGACACTTGTTCTACTTCCCACTCCCATTTTCCCTTGTTCATCTTCTAATATAACCTATCTTGTCTCCCCAGCACTAGTTTGGCAGGTCTCACACATCTGTGCACTAGGAAGGAAATTCTTGTCCATGTCAATGTCACATGGCCATGTCAATGTCACTTCACTTCACTTAAGTGTCAATGTCACTTAAAGCTAGCCCAATTTAAAAAAAGAAAGAAAGGGAGGATTAAGGGCACAGGATGTGCAAAAAGGGAATCATAGTTAAAAGAGAAGGAGCAAAAGAATGAGTAGCCCACACAGACTGAAAAAAGGGAAAGGGAAGATGGAACAAAAAGAGATGATAGCTGAGGGTTTGGGGCAGAAAGAGGTAGCTCACTGTTTAATAGCTTAAGATGTGAAAAAAATTAATTCTGTTACATACAGAAATAAAACAGATAGTATGGTGATAGGCCTGTGTGTTTAAAATCTCTGAAAGTGACCTTGTAATATAAGGTAGATCAAATGGTTCCCTTTTGTGCTTTATGTACTTCAGTCTTTATCATTGTTTCTTAAAGTCATCTTTCTAATCTTTCAATATGTATTTTTGAATCATAGTATAAATATTGACCCTTCCACCCACTGCTCAGTGAATAGGAATCCTGTCACTCCCAAGCATTGTTTGACATCCAGAAAGCAAGACACAGAACTTTTCATTTATTCCTAAAATATATATTATATAATTGAAATTTATTTCTATAACAGGACTTCACTTCACCCGAACTAGGGAATAACATTTAAGGCAGACATATTGATGGAAGAGTTCTCTCATGAATAGAGAACTAGACTGGAATTCAGTAGACCCTGACTCAGTTCCCAGGTCAACTAAAGGTTTCCTTAATGACTTAGGCAGGTTATATAAACTATCCTGGCACAATTATCTGTCTGTAAAATGGAGAAAATGCTTTCTTACCTCTCACAAATATTTCAAGCATGATTATGAGGTGCCTATGTTCTAGACCAGGGGTGGGCAAAATACAGTCCATGGGTCAGATCTGGTCTGCCAGGCCATTCTTTCCAGCCCGCGGGGCCCCTAAAAATTTAGAAAACTAATTATTATCTGTCTGTGGCTGCCTGTTAAATATAACAAGGTGCCAGCAGCAGCAGGACCTAGGGGGAACTGGTGGCAGGACCCAACAGTGGCAGGGCCACCTGGCCCTGCCCCACCCCACTCCACCCCCTAGCCTCCCTATCACCAGCCCCCAATCCAAAGGTTCTGTGGCTTCTGGCCTGGTGATGTTTTGACTGTTTCCCAGCCCTCCCTCCATCTGAGTGGAAACTCAGATAACATCAGATGGAGGGAGAGGGGGGACTCACCTTAATCAGTCCATGCCATGGGATCTTGCCAGGCCAGGCTGGGCTGGATTCACGCTGCGCCATATGGCGTGGAGTTGGTGGTGCCCAGCAAGGAAGCGGAGGCAGAAACTGCCATGATCAACCCACATCATGGGACCCACACTAGGCCGGGTCAGTTCCATGCCATGTAGTGCTGGCCAGGGTGGGCTGGAGCTAGAGAAGTGGGTAGGCAGGGGGACTAGCAGTGGCGGGTGGGAAGCAGCAGCAGCAATGGTGGGCAGGCATGCGGGAGGGAGAGTAGGGAAGCAGTAGGTGAAGGGCGGCAGTGGCACAAAACTTGCATGCAGTCTGTCTGAGCTGTGTGCCTCTGGGGAGAGCCCCACATGATGGAGGTGGCAGTCTGGCCCTGCTCACTGCTATGCACAAGTCATGGGGAATGGTGGGGAGCTCCACACTATGGAGCTGGGCTGCCTCCACCCCTCTCCCTGCCACCCTAGCTGAGCCCCATGACCTGCACCACTGGTTTCATAGCTCAGGGCTCAGTGGGGCTGGCCCTACACACTGCCACCATCTGTGGCCAGGGACTAGGGTGGGAGCACAGGGAGTTGCGCACTGTAGGGCCAGGTGGGGCTGACCCTGCTCACTGCCACCACATATAGCTCCAGGAACTGGCACACTCCAGAGACTCCGAGGACCCACCCACGCCCACATACATGCATACACATGCACCCCCACCATTCCCCCCAAACACACCCACACCCTCCCACACACTTCCACCCCACCCACCTTAACTCCACACCCTTACACAGTCCCCCTCCCCAACCACATACCCCACATCCACCCTCCCACCAGACACACGCATACACCCACTCCCCAACCACACACCCCACACATATATCCCCTTACCCCTCACACACAATATATAAGAGTAAGACTGTATTTTGAGCTATTATGCAATTGCTCTAGATATACTATGCAAACACGCATAAACCAGGACAAATTTTTTTTAAATAAAATTAAAATAAATTATAGTAGATGTTATATTTTTTTAGTATATAATATGGTACTTTTCCGGTTTCAAGATGGCAGCACCCTCCCTTCTCAAAGGAGAACTTCTGGGGCAAGGGGAAGGACTTCCAGTGGCAAAGGTCAGGGGCTAGACGTGGGATTTCTTGTCCCAAGATGGCGACCAGGGGGCGGGGCTACTGTCAAGGGGCAGGGCTATCCTTGCAGCCCTCAACAGCTCACCAAAACTCATTAAGCAGCCCTCCAGCTAAAATAATTGCCCACCCCTGATCTAGAAGATTTAGGTTCATATATGTACATTGAAGGAACAACATTCCAAATGAGCCCTTTGAATGTCACTACAAAAAAACCTATCCTTTACAGTGCCAACACCTATTTAGGCATCTAGCACTCCATGGCACTAAATAAACCTCAGAGCTTCTTTTTGCTGCATCAAGGTTTGTATGGTAGATTCCTTGATCGCTGCAGTTCTGAAACCACTCTCTCGACTTTGTTAGACCTTCGAGCCAATAAGATTTAGAATTGTGGCTGCGCAAGCAAGTTATGAAAATGAATCGGCAGCATATTTAAAAGCAACAGTCCCCTGAGTATCTCCTGCCTATTTAGTCCAAAATGGGGAGTGAGGTTATGGGAGGGGAGGGAGCTGAGATTACATGCCAGTACCCGAGACTGAACTATGGAGCTATGCACCTTCAAAAAAACACTTTTATTTTCTGCTTTCATGTAAGGGGTTGAACTTGATGACCCTCAGTGTCCCTTTTAATCCTCTTGCTGTATTATTCTTTTGTTCTCTTGGCCAGACAGGATAAAAAGTAGTGAGTCTCATACAGCTCACTTGCTCATTTTAATGATGTGTAATTTGTCCTGTACCCTCCTGTGTGCAGAGTGGCATGAGAGTACTTGTCTTTCCCAGATCAACATAGGGTGATGTTCATCTGCTCAGGCCCTCTGTTGGAATATACAAGAGTTGTTCAAAATGAATAAATACTTGAGTGAAAACTGCATGGCTTTGTTTAATGTCAGTGGAGATAAGCCAGTTTATACCAGCTGGCCTGATAAGACAATTTAGAGTACAAGCTATTTGTAGAAATATGCTTTTATCCTGGGATCTACATTTCCTAAAGTGTCTATAAATAGTAGTACTATAATAATAAATAGATACATTTAACCCACTTCCCCAAGCAAATCAAAATCGTATATCTTATTAATTGGCAGTTTAGTTAAGTTTCTCTCCTTACAGATACTGGACATAGAAATAAAATAGTCTAATTTCCTCAATATCCACAATTTTATAAAAGAGTACTGAATTAATCTACAGTTCAGAGGTCCCAGTATTTGTATTTGAATTGTTCTCTGATAAAGATCTTGCTATTCACTTCCACTGACAAAATACTTAAAATAACGTTTTCCCTTCTTCCATTTTGCTAATACAGGTTTATGAAATCCTGAAAAGAACAACATGTACCAAAGCCAAATACAGCATGGGTAAGGAACAATATCTAGGTCTGAGGTCAACTTCATTTTCAGATATCGTAAATGCTTGCAAAACTGGAATGGAAGGCATGGTTTAGATTTTATCCCCCCGCCTATGTTTTGCTTCATGCTTGTATAATAGTTTTAAGCCGGAAAATTTGTCATCTGTGAAGGTATAGATCTGTTATTACAAATAGATCTTGAATTTCATTGTAAAATGAGATTCATTCGATCAGACAATCTGAAGTCTGAAAAAGGACTGGACAGCAGCATAAAGCAGTATGTAGTACCATGCAGATATGGAGATTAGCTTTGAATGAGTTATCTGTCTCACAAACTGGAAGCAGTGTAGCCACATAATGCAATCATTTAGCCCATCTGAGAAGCAGAGCAGATTTTTCTGGCCAGACCATTCTGTTAATGTGACAGTACTGCTTCTAGTACCTGAGCTAGCTTGTCTGGTGTTGCCATGGATGTAAACAATTGCAGGATCAGGAATCAGAATCAGAATCTAGATCTGGCCAGATTAATCCATCCCATTTCAGTAGTGACCTTAAGTTGTTACTACCTGGTGGCTCTGCATTTGAGAAGTTTCCAGCACCATCATGATTTAGCCAAGAATGCCAACCAGTGCCACTCAGCAGAGAATCCAGGCATTGGAGTGGGCCTGCCCAGGGTTGTAGGATTTCAGCCTTCAGAAGTGTGGATCCAACAACATTCAAGAAACAGAAAAGGAAAGAAAAGAAAAGAAAAAGCAGATCATCCTAGTAAAGATCTGCTGACCATATTCACCATTCAGTTTCTTAAGAATCTGTTTAACACAGACTATGACATGTAACAATCCACTCAGCTCTGGGACTGAAATTAATAAATAACTCACAGTAAGCCAAATCATATATGGTAAAAGGCTCAATTCTTCAAATCCAGTCATCGCCCATAACTGACATTCCACAGAAAGCGGATGTGGGGGGCAGGGAGGGGGAGAGCCAAAAGGAAAGGTGTGGGGGTGGGGGGGAAGGTTCAATGGCTGCTGGCAGTTGTTTAAATCATTAATTTGTCCACAAAGCAGTTAAACCTGAACTTGAATTACAGGTAGCTCTGTTCAAATATTGACATATAAGCTGTTAAGAAATCTATCAAATAACAGAGGAATGGTTAAGCCAGAAATGTTTTTCATATTCTGACTTTTCAGTTCAAGTAGTATGATACAGTTAACAATTAGTGAGTTCTTATAGATTTGTCTACACTGATTTCTGAGAATAGACCTTAAGATCATCCTCAGCCAGCTTAGATATGGCATAGATATAACCCATACCAAACCTGTACGCACTTGTGTTGCATATTTGCAGAGCAAAGCTATTTTAGGAACTGGTCAATGGACTACTTGTCTTAGAGGAAGAACGATGCAGCACAGCACCCAGGACAGCTGTGACATAGCGGGGAAGCAGTGACTTTCAGTTGTCACTGTGCCACCTGTGTGATTGTACAGATGCAGCAGCAGCAATTTTTTCCCTCCCCTTTTATCCCCTTCGAAGCTGGTGCCCAGAGTGGCTTCCTAGTTATACTACAGACTTGTCTTTCCTTCTGGATTATAAAGAAAGAAATGGGGTGCAGATGAGCCAGAAGCCAGTAACAGGGAATTGTGAGATTGCTGGCAGGAGACATCTTAATCTTGAGGCCTGCAGCACACAGATAAGTTCCAAATGCAGTGCAGAAAGGGTGATCTAGGAGAAATGCAGGATCACGATTGATGTCATGCCTTCAAGAGTCAGCCTAGACTGACACAAGGGGTAAAGCATAGTGGTTTACAGTACAGATGGTCCACAGGCATGAGGATGATCTTAAAGTCCAGTCTAACTATCAGTGTAACCCGAGTGTATATACCTTAAGTTTACTTAGTTGATGAACTGGCAGAACTGCTGTTTCCAGGACAGACTGCCAGGATCTATTTTGACAAGCTGCTGCTAAACCAGTTTCACAGAAGAAATAATGTACTAGCATTCTGGGTAGTGGAACATCACACCACTCGATGTAGAATCTTATCTTGGAATTAGTTGCGTGCATGCCTTCCTAGTCTAAAATGGGAACAACATTAATGGTCCCTTTAGAAAAGGTGAAGAAAAGGGACCTTTTCTTCTACAACCTCTATCAGATGTGGGCATGGAAAGATTATAGTTTATGCCCTGTTTAAAAAGCTTTTGTGACTAGGTCTTCAGTAGGTTTAATCAACATAGCTCCATCTGACCTAAACGAAAGTTTGAATCAGATTTGAATGAATACTGATAGGGATATAAAACATTTTGAAAGTGCTTCCTCAAGGACTTTGCTACATAGCAGAAAATATAGAGCAATATAATGAGCACTCCAGTGTAAACACTTCTGCTGTTTATACTGTGTGCCTGTAAAATTGTGAATGGTACACTAAAACATTTAAAGTCAATATGCAGATGGTTGCTACAACTGGAAATGTGCCTTACCTGTCTGTTATCCAGTTCTACCTATATTAAGTGTGAAAAGGCCCTCTGTCTGCAGTTCTTATCATTACACAGTAGGATTTTCCAAAGAATAGTCTTACAGCACTGTAGACATTTCTCGGTGGGTTAAGAGCACTTAATCCCCCCTCCAAAAGGCACCCAATAACTTGAAGGATTGGGCCCTGAATAAATTTGGAAATGCTCCTCTTAAAAAACGCTTTACACCAAAACTATTGTTGGATTATTCTCAATGTTTCTGTATACTGAGTCCCATATTATGATGTCAGAAGTGGATTGAAATGCAACATATCCTGAGAACATCTGAAAATATATCATTTTTTTTGGTTATGTTTTGTACTTTTCTTAAATTCCTTTTAAACACATTGGCCAGATTTTAATCAAATCAATTTTATTGAAACCAATGGAGTTATATCACGTTAAATCACCTGAGGGCCTGGTCTGAAAAGGTCTAAGTCAACATTCAATATGCAATTCTGCTAAATCACAAACATATCTTCATAGGTAACATGACCCATTCAGAGTCTTGTAGATTGTCCATATTTGGAAGTAGCTATATTAATGTCAGCAGCTGTAAAAAAAAAAAAATAAAAAAAAAAAAAAAAGCCCATATCTTGAATTATATACTAACCATCCATGGATGTGTGTCCAGCTAAGCAGTCTTTGGAATTCTGTAGCAAGATGAGATTTCTAAGTGCATTCTTCACCTGTTGCATATGTTGTATGTCCTTACTTCTTTTACTCTATCCCCAAGTTAAAGAATGAGATCACTCTTCAGACAGCAGAACATAAAAACTCAGAATTCCCTCAGCCCACATTCATTTTATAGATATAGCATTAATTGCTTTCAGGCTCTTGCATGTAACTAATAGACGGATGTGTAAACAGGGAAAGGAGAGGGAAGAAAGAAGGAAACTGCACTTTTAAATAAAAGACGAAAATGTGGTAAATATGGTAAGTATTACTCAAGGTCTTTGCAAAGGCTTTCCCTACAATTTCTCTGATCAATCTGAAATCTCAATTTAAAACTTTGTGCATATGATGTGTGTGAATGTGTGTTCCTTTATGCCATCAATTCCATCCATATTCTTCTTGTGATCCAGCCTCTTGCTTACCTACTTTCAAATCTGCAGACTTGACTTTTAAAACAGACTGACTCTTCAGAAAAATGTAATTTTTTGTAATGCCTAATTTCAAGTGATTGGCCTTGAGTGTTTGATCTTCATATATATATATGACTTCCTCTTACTGTCTCCAGTTTTCCATTTCATAAAATAAATTATGTTTAATAATCTATGGGCTCAAAAATGAAACTTACATGGAGAGGAATGTGGTGGCAACAGATTCATTAACTAACCAAATGACTGTTATTTTGAGGGAATGCTCCAGAAAGGCTGAATGTTAACTTGATACTGTCCAAACTTGAAATGGTAAATAGTTATTATGTCTTTGTTTTTCAAGGGATCACCAGTTTGCTTGCCAATGGCGTTTATAGTGCCGCATATCCCTTGCATGATGTAAGTGATCTTGAAATATATTTTACATGTCTACAATCTGACACCAAGAAATGCTTAATGTGCTATGTATTAATGACACCATCTCAAACATCTTTAGTGTTTCAAAAGACTTATTTTCCCCTCTACTTTTACAATGAATTTCAATAATGTATAAACCTCTGTCAACTGTGCATTCTCTTTTAGTAACTCCCTCACAACTGAGTGCCTTTGGTCATCAAAAAATGCTGCTTTAACAGTAAATTAATAGAGTTGTTTTGGGGTGTCAGTAAATTAAATGTTTTTCTTAGTTTTTGACCTTCTGCTCTCAAGGACTCTGGCACCTTTGATGGGATATATATTTATTTCTGTGGCTCCAAGTGGCTAGTTTCCTGGTCTAAATCCCCCAGGCATGCCCAAGCAAATATAATGAAAGTTGTTGATTGTTTTTGTGATCAGTTGCCATTGTGAAGAAGGAATAACTTCATACTCAGGGTTTTAATTGTCACCATAGAACATCTACACACTTATTGCTCTGCAGTTTATTGCTCCTGGGAAGCTCCCGGGCATGTAGTTTACATGTGTGCCCGAACCACAGCACATTGAGCTGGGTCACAGCAGTCCCTGCTGGCAAGGGACCCAAGGGTCAGCCTGCCAGCCCAGGGCTGCTTCTACTAGGTTCAATGTGCTGTGGAGGGACTGCCTGGGGCATAAGGGTACATTAATGTGCAGCTAGCTGGCAGGCAGCACCCACACTGAAGCACCCTTGTGTCTCAGCCAGCCAGCTCAGCATCTACATGTGCACTGCTGCATGTGAAAAAACTCTGTGGAAGGCTAGGACTTCTATTTACAAGTCCTACTCTGCTGCAGAGTTTATTAGTGTACTCCAGCCTAATAGAAGCACATGTGTAGACCCTGAGATGTTTATTGTACAGTTAATTAGTCAACTGCGCAGTAAATGTCATGTGTAGATGCACCCCATGAAACAAATTATAGTGTAAAGTCTAGTATTTAACCAGACTGCTTATATAAGTAAAGGGATCTGGTCCTCATCACAACTTCATTTTTTCCAAATAATTTACTTTATGGCCCCAGTAGAGATTAGCAGGATCAGGGACCAGTAAGGAACCTTATAGACAACCTTTCACCCTTCTGCACTGGTATGAACCTGTACCAGGTGATCCCCTAGAGCTGCTTGGTGGCCTTTATTTAAATTTTTAAAAAAAGAGCTAGGGAATCACCCTCCAGGGAATGCAATGGTGAAAGATTCATTATCTAAACAAATAGCTGGTATTTTGAGGGAAAGCTCCAGAAAGGCTGGATATTAACTTGATACTATCCAGACTTAAAATTGTAAATGGCTATTATGACTTTGGTTTTCAAGGGATTAAATGGTGCGGGATGGGTGTAAGGGCCCCTCTACATGTGCAGATAAAGGCATGATGGGATTGAATGCTCAATCCACACAATCGCACCTAATGCCATGCCACATTAGGGCTGGGCGAAGCTTTGGTCACTGATTCAATTTGGTGGAGATTTGGCCCAATTCGGTGGCCAAATCTGCAAATCCAAATAGAATCAGATGACTCTTTAATCTCTCAGAATCGAATCAGAGCCGTCCAAATCGATTCGGAAAGATTCAACAATTCGGACATAGATACAGCTTTAAATGTTTTTTCTACATACCTCAAGGTACCAGGAGGTTCATGAATGCTGAGATTCTGGGGCGGATGGAGTATCCCACAGGAAAGCAGGGGGATCCCCAGTGTGCTTGGCAGCAGAGTTAGAGGTGGACCAGAAGCACTTACGGGACCGCTGGGGAGCATGCTAGGGGTCACCCCAGGCTCAGTGACTGGTACCTCCCGGGTCTGGGAGGGTACCCAGAGTCCCCCCGTGGCCACTCACCAAGCCAAGGGGGGGCACAGAGGGGCACCCCTGCACACTCAGTGGTGGACCCAGAAGTGGATCAGAAGTACTTCTGGTCGACTTCCAGGTTTGCCACCGAGCATGCGGGGGCCCTCCCCCGTGCTCCTGTGGGATGCTCCATCTGCCCCACCATTGCAGCACTCACGTTCTGCGCCTGGTACCTCAAGGTATGTAGAAAAAACATCTAACGCTGTGTCTATGGCCAAATCACTGATTCCCCGAATCAGCATCGAATCTCCAGATTTGGATTCGGCCAAATCAAATCAGGGAAAGTGAATCCAAATCAATGAATCACATCAGTATCCCCAATTTGGGTCGAATCTGAATTGAATATGGCCCATTGCACACACCCCTAATGGGCATGGCAGGAGGCATAATTGTGAGAGTATGGATCAGATCCTATCACACCTTAATGCTGTTGCAGGGGGAGCCTGATCCAAGGCACCCCCTGCACTGGCAAGAAATAAGCTCCTGTGGCTAGGAGCCCCCTCAACTGATAGGGCTTCCAACTGCAGAGGTGCACCATGCACATCTGCAGCTGAGAGCCCTATTACCTGACCCAGGCTCCCAGTTGCAGGAGCACCCAGGATTAACTGGTTAATTGCACCTCAAGTATAACATGTACGTGGGGCCTAATTAAGATAAGAACAGGTCCTTTATCTATCTGGTATTTATTGAAAGTATTGTGCTCTCTTGAACTACAAATATCATTTAGAAATCTAGAAAGATTAAATAAATTCTACTAAATGTACATATTAACATTCTTCTGTGTCCTGTTAGATATATACTTATGAGATATATTCCATGTCCTATTGGATATGGCATAATAGGACATGTTATGATTCTAATGACTGGTCACAGATTCTTTTATTCTGTTATGTATCACCTTTAGAAGTGGCCCCAAAGCAAAACCTTAGATCTAATCACCTATGAACTTTGGTCTGGATATGGATCAGCCTTCTCAGCTGGCCTGTTCTCTCTAACATGGACTGAGCTAAGCCCCAATTGCAACTTCCCTTTAAATTTTTAGGCTATTTTTATCACTTATTCATTCATTTTAGCCAGTGCCTGACTTCATTACTATTTTTTAATGTGCTTGGTAACAAAAGAGAAAATGTGCTATGACAACGTGACTTCATAAAATACAGTATTATTATTTTACAAATTGCTTTTCTGTTTTGATGCAGTGAGTGCATGAGATGCATGGTATGTTAGATGCATAACAACACTGGGTGCGACTTGTTTCATGATGCAGACTTTCTTTTTTTAAAGGGTGACTATGAAGGTGACAATGTTGAACTCAACGACAGAAAAGTAAGTTGATATAGGGAATTCAGCAAGTTCTCAAGAGTCACCTGTTGGGAACTGGACATTTGCCAAGATTTCACAGAAAGTATCATGGAAAGGCAGCCAATGCTTTTCAGTACAAGTGCATAAATTTCCATATATAATAATGGTGCATTTCATGCTGTGTTAGTAAAAGTAATGTCAGCATACATTTTAAATGCTCTTAAACTGTCATAATGTAACTTCTAGCTAACCAACATGCAGGCATGGTCAGTCAGATTCTGATATCCTAACCTGCATTAAAGAGTACATCACTTCAAAAATAACCATACTGAATTCAATAGAGCTACTCACAGAAATACAATAGAATTTAATAGAGCTACTCACTGGCAATATTAGGCCTCATTTTGATTTCTGTTTAAGGTAGGTTCGTTACCTAGAGAAAAACTAAAAGTTACTTTTAGGATATGTGTTATCTTGTGTTTGAAGTGCTAAGGGATGTTTTTCTGTTATGGGATAGAGGAAATGGTTTTTCATCAGAAAATACTAATTTATCTAAACTTTTTAAAAGTAAAATATTGGTTTTTGTAGGTCCAGAATGAAAGCAGAGAGAAAGAGGATAGGTTGTAGCCCAACAGTTAGGTCACTTGCCTGGGATATGGGAGACTCTCAGTGACATCCCAACCTTGTAACTAGGAGTGACCATGGGGGTCACCTACCCCAGTCATCAAGTTAAGAGGGGTGCTGGAATTGCCCACCACCCCTGTAGAGTCCATGTCCTAGCAGCATACCCGTGCTGGGAACTCCAGAACATTCCCTGGCAGCTGCTGCTGCTGCTGCTGATTTAAGAGCAACAGCAGGGGCAGGCAGAGCATGCATGCCAGTAACAGCAGCTCAGCTAGGACTGTGGAGTTCCCAGCATCTGTAAGAGTGCTACCCCCCCCTGCCCCTTTTGCCCCATGTCAGAACCCACACATGACCCTTCACCCCTGCTCTTTGATCCCATGCCTCACCCATGCTCCCTCCGGCTCCTTGCTTTCCCGCAGCAACTCTGCTTGTTACGCCACTGTTGTAAAAGATTGTTTTTATGGTTATTATACTTTGGTTCAAGCCACTTCTCTGAATCAGCACATATTATTCTGAGGTGGCTTGCTTTCTCTCTCTTTCCTATTGGTTATTTTAGGATGAGACAAATGCTCTTATTTTTTCATGAAAATTTTTGAAAACTTTCAAGTTTTAATAAAATGTAATGCAACCTGTTAAAGCATTGTCTATCCTGGCCACTTGCAAGCATCCCACAGATAGCATTGACCAGAAAACAAATATTCTTTAAAAAAAAAACAAAAAAAAAAACCCTACCCCCCCCCAGTTTTTTCTTCTCCAGACTAAGTAAGCCCAGTTCTTTCAGCCTCCCCTCATAAGACATGTGCCTCAGCCCCCTAACTATTTTTGTTCCCATTTACTGGGCTCTCTCCAATTTGTCCACATCCTTTCTCTAGTGGGGCCCCAAAAGTGGACACAGTATTCCCGATGTGGTCTCACCAGTGCCGAGTAAAGAGGAATAATCACTTGCCTTGATCTGCTGACAACGCTTCTACAAATGAAGCCCAGTATGCTGTTGTCATTCTTTGCAAAAAAGGCACAGTGTTGACTCTTATTCAGCTTATTGTCCACTGTAACCCCCAGGTCCTTTTCTGCAGAGCTGCTGCTTAGCTGGTTGGTCCACAGCCTAGACCATAAAGTTACAGGGATATAACTGAATCTGGTGTAATTGTGTTGTGTGTCCATTCATATCCTATAATAAGTACACCTAAACTGAAGTAATTTATCCCTTGTGTGATTCAGGCCAAAATTATTGCAGTTTTTATTTTATTTAGCAGCAGAATAGGAGCAGACAGGTAAGACCATTACACCAGATCAGCTGACACTCTCAAAAGCAGTAAGTCCCTTGCCATCCTTTTAATAATATATATTGGTAAGTATAACAGGGAATCCCTGCCCCTGTTACTAGTGGGACTTGAGAGGGCAGTCAGTTAAGAAAAGTAGTGCAAGTGAACTGAGTCCAGGATGGACGAAGCTAACGAGCAACTGGCTGCACCTGGTCACTGGGTGCAGCAGACCCAGTCATATGGCCAGATTAGGCAGGGGGATTTAAGACTAGCCAGGGCCAAGGGGAGCCTGCAGTGGGGAGAGGAGCTCTTGAGAGTGCAGTCACTGCTGGCGATGGGCATGCACACAAACCACCCAGAGAAGCAGGGATGAGGACTCCTAAGCAGGTAAGGCCTGCATTTGTAAGCAGGTAAGGCAGATGCATTTACCCAAGGAGGGAGACTACTTGTCTTCTTATGAAGCAGCTGGCTTGTGATTTTTTTTTGTTTGTTTGGTTTGGATTTGTGACCAGAGGACTTGGTCAGGCTATGCAGTACAGCAGCAGTGTTTCAAAGGCTAATGAATCGGGTATTAGAAGTGCACAGGGGCTTCTATCAGGTGAAAGAAGCCTTTCATTCACAACCACTGGTATATGCCCCAAATTTCAAGAAACCCTTCATGATACAGACTGGTGCATCCAACATTTCCATCAGTGCTGTGCTATCACAAAGACAAGGGGATGACGAAGTTCCAGTGGCCTATACCAACTGCAAGCTATGCAATCATAAATGGGCATATGCAATGATAGAGAGGGAATGTCCAGTCATAAAATGGTTCATGGAGGCCCTACAGTACTACCTACTAGGAAGGAGGTTTCCCATGGTGACCAACCATGCCCCACTAAAATGGCTCCAACAAATGAATGGCCATGCCTTATTCATTGGTATCTTACCCTACAACCTTATAAGTTTGTTGTAAATCGCCGATCCAGAAATCAACATGAAAACATGGACTGCATCTCATGAAAGAGCAAGAAAAAAGAGCTGTGAGCCCCACCAATTAACTGTTGATTAGCTGAAGAAGGACAGGGAGGTGCCCAGACCATTGCGGCATCAAAAAGGATATATGTAAATACTGCCACACAGGATAGGGCCTAGCCAGAGGTTAGATCTGGGGCCACCATCATGGTAAATAACCTAAGCCCCAAAGCAAAATGGTGGACACTAAAGGAGGTATTTAGGACAGCTGGCTGCATAAGATGGGTAGCCGGAGGGTAGAGAAAAAGCCTTTGGGTAAGTGACATTCCAAGAGCCCTTGGAAGTATGGCAGGCAATAAAGACGTTAGATGGACAAATATTACTTAGCAGACAAGTGACCCAATGATGATCTGATGGAACTGCACAGACTGAAGGAAAGGGGCATGGCCTCACCCCCTCCCCAGCAAGACTGAAAGAAGGGGGTGGACATATGTAACAGGGACCCCCTGCCCCTGTTACTAATGGGGCTTGAGAGGTAAGGAATTAAGAATAGCAGCACAGGTGGACCAGGATTGATAAAACCAGGAAGCTAATGAGTCACTGCAGTAGACCCAGTCATACATCTGAAAGGAGATTAGACTGGGGGATGTGAGCTCAGCCTGGGGCCACACAAGGAAAAGCTGCATCCAGAAAAGGCGCTCTTGAGAGCATGGGTGCTGCTGAAGACAGACAGGCACACAAGCCTCCCAGGGAAGCTAGGGAGAAGTCTCCTAAGCAGGTAAGGCCTGTGTGCAGCACTTATCCAAGGAGGGAGACTACTCATTTCCCACCCCCACAGGCCCCACAGCCTTGCTGGTGCTCCTCACCCACCTCCCAGAGCCTCTGCTTCCCCAGCCCTGCCGGTTTTGCCAGCCATGGGAACTTTCAGGGACCTAACCCCTGTGGCTGGCAGGGGAAACCTGTACTTGTTTTGAAGCAGCTGACTTGTGTTTTTTTTGTTCAGTTTGGACTTGTGACCAGAGGACCAGGTTGTGGCTACAGGGAGTGGAGGAGGCCACAAACAGGGGTGCCAAGATATGCCCCCTGCTATAAGGGCTAAAAGACAGCTTCAAGCCCCAAAGCAGGAACTAGCTTACTGAAATGAAACCCCAAGGGTGTGGGCTGCCATCAAGGCTAGACCTATACTGCAGAAGCTGAGGTCTTAATTAGTGAATCAAGGTGGGGGGCAGCCAGAGAGAAAACGGGGGCCTAGACTATGATAGATGAGGCCCAACAGACTCAGACACCTTTGAGAGCAACCCTTTAAAGAGGGAGTACTCTAGGTGTGGGTGGACAAAAGACTTGGGTAGGGGAACTGGCCTGATTGGACAGACCAGGTTAATTGTGAGGCTGCTACTGGTCTGAGGACTTCCTACTCCCCACCAACAAAAAATATCAAAGTCATGGCAGGTGAGAAATGGGAGGGACAGGGAGTCTGAGAAAAGGAGCAAGCAAGTAGGGCAGACCTTGCATTATGGTATATCTGTCTATTTCTGAGAAACGCAGCCTCAAAGGGCATTTTTGGAAAGTTAGATATCAGTGATTTAACAAGGTTGCATATGAATATTAGTGGCAGGATCAGGATTCAGGCTCAAGTTCCTGATTTCCATTCCCATGAACAGCTTTCTATATTGTTTTCCTGTCACCAGATACTTATAGTTAACATGGTATATATGTCTGTCTTTGTTACTGAAGAACAGGTTCTTCAAACAAAAGCAGGAGGAAAGATTAAATTTCCTCAAAGCCTTCAGATTAGCTTCTTTATTAATGTCTTTCCAAGGTTCATTTATCTCTCAAGTTCACTGTATATATTCTGAAATATTTACCTTGTCTGATTCTTGTTTCTCCAAATAGTTTTTTTGGCAAGCCTTTATACTCTTGAATCTTTTGCAAATCTAGTTTAATACTGGCCCAGTCCTTCTGTTTTTGTTTATCACAAAGTAAAGGAGATTTGAAAAAAGGCAATGAAGGTAAATATTTAGAGGCAGTCCACTTTTTTTTGAAGCTACAATTTGAATACCAGGATGATAAACAGAGGAAACATGAAATAGTTTCTGTGGGTGCTAACTGCAAATGTTGATAAGTCCATCTTAAAGTCTAGAGTATTTTCCAAAACTAAAAAAAAATATACAAAATCTTTTAAATTGAGTACCTACCTGCTAAATTTTCTGAAGACCCTATTAAGTATATTCATATAAATTGAAATTAGTTTATTTCCAAAAGTATCAAGTAATTTGGATACATTGGATTTTTGGTGCTCAGCATAGGTCACCTAAAAAGGGCTAGGTTTCAAAAAGTACATATCACTTGCTTGATTAAAATAAAGTCTGTTTATAAAGTCTCCACTTCTGCATCTAAAAATGGAGGTGCCCAAAATTACTGATCACTTTTGATAATTTGACCCATAGTTCACAAACACAAATTAATAAAACTTTTGGCTAAAAAATGCTGCAAATAAATTTAAAAAACAAGATCTGAAGAGTAAATTTATAAGAATGACACTGAAGAATGACTGACTTTCAGTCTTCAGTATCTAAAACAGATGTGTTATTACTGTTGTATTCAAATGTTCAAAATATTGATTGATTTGGCTTACACAGAGAAGAATGCGCAGTCAATTTAGTATTTTCTACCTAGGTGTTTTTATCAAAATAAAATATATATTTATTCTAAATGGTTTAAATTTATTTGCATGAAATTGTATCCTAGCATTTAGGTTTTGAAGGGCTTTAGTAATAATTCCCTGAGAGAACTGTTAAACTCTTTAAAGAACAGTCTCCATTGTGTAAGCTTCTGTGACAGGGTGCTAAAAGCAGGAATGTTTGTGAACATTATTGTGCCATCAGTTTGCCCATGTGCCTTCCAGGGTTTGTGGGGGGTTTTTGGATTTCACTGGAGGAATATAGGAGACTGAGATATGCTAACTTTCATCATAAAGTGATACAAATAACATAATGACTTTACAAAATACCACCCTGTTGTGATTTATTCTTACTTGACCAAATTTAATGAATTTGGTTTATCTGCACCTAAGGGTAATTAGTTTTAGAGCTCTTCTTGCGTCTTAAAGCTATACAAGGTAAAAGTCTATTGTTGAATTAATTAGTTAATAGTTACAAGGGCATTAAATTTCCTGATTTAATTCTTCTTCTCCTTCTATGAACCAGTGTAAGTTAATGCTTTGCATAATTTGTATAGTTATTACTTCAGAGTGAGGTGTTTACTTTAAGACCTGCTTTTGATAAAGTTGATGTGTAAATTGCACTGTATGGGTATAGAATCCTGTGGGAGGAAGGATGGCACTGGTATATGGAGACACACATCTGAGCCGTATATTCCTTCCCCGAGATCAGGATAGTAGTTTGTTGGCCAGTATTGTCTTATCAGCCAGGAATTATGGGTCATGCCCATTTTTCCCTGCATACCATGGTAAGGGGAAATACTATATCATTGCAATTATAGGTCAGCATCAAGTATAAATCAAGGTTTATTTTTTAATTGTTCTCTTTGAGGGGGGAAAAAGGTAAATTTATAATCAGAATAATACAGTAAGTGAGCATGCAGCTTGTTCTCCCTCTCAGCTGCTTAGACCCCCAGGTCCAAATAGTCTTAGTGGGGAAATACTGTAAAGTGTGATCTTTTCCTTTGTAGAAGCATAATGTCTATCACTGTTGCCTTTTTCTCAGACTCTTTTTTTCCAGTTAGTTCACTTGGTTCCCTCTCAGCTTCTGATTTTTTGGGGGTTTTTTCATGGGTGGGATTTCTAAATAAGGCAAGCAGTTTGGGAGCATAAATGTCATTAAAAAATCAATAGGATTTATTCTCTTAAGTCTCTTAAGCACTTTTTGAAACCTCAACCTGGGGCTATATTTTACAATTTCTCAGAGCTTCATTATTTAATTCATTTTCATATAAAATTACAGTTGACTTCAATGGAAATTGCAGATGATGAAAGAGAGCAGACTCTGGCCCTGTAGAACTTTGCATACTGTAGGATTGGGGGGAAAAAATACATTAAAACTTTTTATTTCTAGTGGAAAACTAGATTTTCATCGAATGAAAAATATCATAAAACTCATGTGTACTCTGAGCAAAAAGTGAAAATTTAGCCAAAAAAAGGTAAACTAAAATATTTTTGCTTGAGAACAGATATCCTTTTCTCTTCAACGAAAAGTTGAAATATTCTATGATAAGGATGAGGTGGAAATCTTCTACCAATGCTAAAGTGAGTATGTTTATACATACTCTGTTAGCAAACAGAAAGCTGCCTTTATTCAAAAGCTAGTGCTTTAAGTTGCACTTTCTACATTGGAGTCCATCATGAGAAGCCCCATTGGGTTAGAGTAGGACTAGTTATCTCAACAGGGTTTATAAACATGTATTATTTGTTTTAATCTGATTTTTTTTTGTGTTGTTTAAGTTCTAGTCATTTTTCATTTTCAAAAGATAAACTTGTTTAAAGTATGAATTAAATGCAAATATATTAAGGTTTAAATTAATAATTTCATAAAACATTTCAGTAAATATAAATATGCTGAATAGAAGAGCCTCTATCAAAATTCTGTGCTACAGGATTTATGCTTTTCTATATAAAGAAATAATTGAAGTGGAGGAAGCAAGGGGAAGTTTATTTTTGCGACCATTTACTGTATTAGAGGTTCAATCCTGTAGTGCCTTGTAAGCTGCATATCATTCACCATGTCATTAATGTAGAAAAATATAAAAATAATAATATTCTGAAAATAAATATTATGCTATGTAATTGCTTAAATGGTATATAGTTACAGTGTTCTTTCCTAAGTAGTAAAAAGATGTACCAAAAATGATGGAAAATCTCTGGTTGCAAATATATATATAGTAATGGGTTCTATCAACCAGTGAAAATACACCTGTGTTTAGAAAATAACTAAATAGAAATAGAAAAGTTATTGAAAATCCAGTCATGTAAAAGGAGGCTTTCCGCTTAGTGATTTATTTCATGATTAAAATTGCTAATTTAAATAACGTTGACTTAAATTGATCCACTCTGCATCTGAATAAAGTGCTTCTGAATATAACGGAAGTTTGTTCAGTTCAACTGTATATAAATTGGGCTACCAGTACCGCATTTTCATATGTCTGGTTTTCTTTGCTATGAACATGAGTCTACAGTAGTTTAAAAGTTGTTGGCGCAAACATAATTCATATGGCTGGGAAGCCTCCCAACCTTATTAAGCAGATTACTTTTCCACAATAAACACTAAAAACATATCCTTCTAAATGGAGTGTAGTTTTAAATATTAAAGGTTGTTGTTACTGCAAATCAAATACTTTTCCCTTTATTACTGACAGCAGTTACAATATGTATATGCAGCAGTGGAATGTATTCTAAACTAAAGACAAAGGGGAGAAAAGGTCTAGTTAATGGCCAACTTAAAGAATAATCTTGCTTTTTTCAGAATTTGAAACTTCTCACAGGTTAAATTAATCCAGTTCTAGATTCTAGGTTTTTCTTGCCAAAAGTTGTCTTTACAGAAATCTCTTGACAAGAGTCATCCTGTGCTTTTAAAAATGACAAAACAGCAAAATCAGCAAGGATTTTATAAGTAACAGTTTAAACAACTCCATTTATTGCTACTACGTGCTTTGGTGAATTGCTGCTATCTAGTTTTATATCCATGTCAAGCTAGTGAGAAATAACAAAAATGGATATCTAAATTCACAAGTACATATTTGAAACCTGGGTTTTGTCTTCCCTGTTCTGGCAAAGAACTTTTACAGAAATCAATAGCAATTTTGTATCAGAGCTGTTATTTTGAGGGAAGAAGTATGCCAAGTAGCTAATAAACATAGTTTATTGTATCCATAAATTTATTGCCCAGAACATATATCTTTGTTCACTCCATTAGTTGGACTGGACCAGGAAGAATCAAAGCTGAAAAGTGCTATTTATCTTGTTTATGAAGTAAATAATGTAATAAAATGAAGGTCTTAGATGAATATGTTTTGTGAGTATT
>NW_017729025.1:113280566-113282887 GCF_001723915.1 Gavialis gangeticus | reverse complement strand
TTGAAACCTGGGTTTTGTCTTCCCTGTTCTGGCAAAGAACTTTTACAGAAATCAATAGCAATTTTGTATCAGAGCTGTTATTTTGAGGGAAGAAGTATGCCAAGTAGCTAATAAACATAGTTTATTGTATCCATAAATTTATTGCCCAGAACATATATCTTTGTTCACTCCATTAGTTGGACTGGACCAGGAAGAATCAAAGCTGAAAAGTGCTATTTATCTTGTTTATGAAGTAAATAATGTAATAAAATGAAGGTCTTAGATGAATATGTTTTGTGAGTATTTAATTCTGTGAGTCACTAATGGTGACCTTTTATTATCTTTGGCCCAAATCCCGACCAAAGATAATAAGCGAAGATCATTATATTCTGTTTTAAGTTAGAAGCTCTCACATGCAATTTGCTTGGACACTTCCGTCTACTTCCCCTCTACGGAAGCAAAATATTAGTGCAGCAGCAGCAAGCCAGTTTATTCTAGTTTGTTCTCCCTAATAACTCAAAGAATGGTCATACTTTACATCCGCATCCATTCTGCTAAAGGTTTGCTACAAATCATACAATTGGAGCTACTCTCCGCATCATCTCCCCTTTACATCTATCCATCAATCCTGTTGTTGAAAAGCCTTTTAATGCACTAGTATTCATCACTGTAGTACACAGAGTGCTAGACCTTCAAGCTTGTTTTTTATACTTAATGCAGACTGTATATATGGGTGATTGAGGTATGTGAAACCACAAAATGGTGAAACCAGATCAAACTGGGAAATCAGCAAAAGTAGAAACTGTGCATTTATATGGGGTCTTAGCTTTAACTTCCATTTTCATTTCTTTTGCAGCTCCTGTTTGAGGAATGGGCAAGCTATGGAGTCTTTTATAAATATCAGCCAATTGACCTGGTGAGGTAAGAGCATTCCATGAAGGACATCTCGTGTCCATGAACATAAATTGATTCTTTGTACAGATAAAGGACCTGATCATATCCACATGGTCTGCTTGGCTTCCTGTGCCATGGGACTGTGATAGTGGAAAGTTATCTGTGGTGCGGTGGTGAACAAAGGCAAAACCCTTATTCTCAGAAGACAACTGATGCTCCCAGAGAGTGACCAGGACTGGCTAGGGAAGGGACACCACTAGGTCTCTCACCAGATGTGCTGATTATCTAAGAACAACATGAAGTAGAACACTGCGAGGCTTGGAAAGTGTTCCTGTATACTTACCTGAAAATATTATAGAGGCAGGTGCCTTAGACTACTAAATAGAGGGCCAATTCATGTGATAAGCAGATTTTTAGTGAATTATATGATCACAGCATCCCATTTAAGTAATTTCTTCTGGAAGATGCATTTACAAGTGCAACTATGTGAATGAATGATTGCAGGGCAAGTGGGGTAAATTGCTGCACTATGTGGCCCTCCATTCTCTTGGTCAGTGTAGCTTTCTGAATATGAGTGCTTTGTCAGAGTGTTGTCTGTGCTGCTGCTCCAGGTCATGTGTTCCCTTGGAGACCCCAGTGTTATACAAAGAAGGACCATAGACTTGGTTTGGTGGCAAAAGCTCATTCGGGTTTATTCATTGCAAAGCATCTCTTCACTAATGCTCATGTCCAGCAGGTTCCAAAGTTAGCCCTGGATGCTGTTGGTAAACAGCATAGACCCACCTTGTATAGTGTGATCCCTTATTCAAAATTCCAGAGGTTTCCAGGCCTTTTTTTAACATGATCAAAACAACTCTTTGTATTGGGCATCTATATAACAAACATCAACATCTCTACCAGACCTCCCTACTTCTTGTATGTCCTGTAATTTTCTTGTGTGTCCTGGACTTTGGCACCAGCCTTAAGAATCAGTTTTATCAACTGACTGTTTTGGGGGGGCTAATCTAAGCCTAATCTTCAAATTCAAGACCTGATGCACACAAGGTCAATCTTCAAGCCTGCTTGGTCAGTGCTGTACCAGAGCTTTTATATGAGCTGTATATGTACTGAACAAATGTTTATATTAATCAGTATTCCAGCAAAACCTGTACACTATGGGTATGTACAGGTATTACATTTTGATCACCCTAACCAGGGTTAAATTGATCTAATTGATCCAATTGTACAGGCATGCAGAGAGCTTAAATCACCCAAAAATGGTGCGCCTGATCTAAATTAGTTCTTCTGAATAGGAGCACTAACTTAGAGTAAAATTGAGTTAATCCAAGAAAGGCTTAACTTGATCTCACAAATGCCTGTACATATTTGCAGAGCAGTCCTAGGAAAACCTATCTGCCCTGGGGCTGTGCTGTTCACACCCCCTTGTCCCTGACTGAGCTATTCTTATC
>NW_017729025.1:113239170-113280555 GCF_001723915.1 Gavialis gangeticus | reverse complement strand
CTCCTGACCCTCCACTCTGTGGACACACCAATCCCCTCTCCCCTGTAGACCTGCCAGCCCCCTCCATCCCACCTACCCCTTCTCCCACCCTGAGTTACTTGCATCAGGCTCCCCACACTGCTCCTAGGAGCAGCAAACAGCTATCTACACTGCTCCTGGCAGCAGCAAACCGCTGCGTGTGTCACTCTTGGTATAGGTATAGGCAACTTAAAGTAAGACACCTAGACATAGACTGAGTGTGGCAAATGCTTGTTTGCATCCTCTAGCAGCCCATGTGTCCATTTCTACACTATGGAAAAGGTGCAGTGACGTTGGGCATTTACTACCCTGCATTTACTGCAGTTAAGGGAGGGCATGCTGGCATAATAGTTAACACTGTAAGTTCTGATCTTAGTTTACCTAATGATAACTTGATTCTATATATATATATATCCATATTCTGAGTTACTAGTTTAGTATGATCAGCAAGAGAAGGCAAAGATTATTTTTTTGAAAACTACTTAACTTTTCTAGTGTTGGCCATATCTTCCCAGTATATTCAAAACACAGTTCAGAGAGAAATTTTGATTCAGAAAAGAATGCATACTCTTCGTATTCTTAATCACTATTGATTAACACTCTTGCTGTTCAGATTTGGAAGTCTATGAAGTAAACTTTTCAGAGAAGATGAGAGCAAAATACAAGTTTAGAGTGATTTGTTTTCACACAAAATTTGAAGGTATTGGTGTATGCAACAGAAGGCAAAAGTTTGGTTCTACTGAGGATGTCAACAGACCTTACTTTTAAGTTCAGCCAGTTGTTATTTATAATTTTAGCTATGATATATTCTAAGAAATAGCAGATGTATCACACTTCTTTCCTCGATGTATTTCAGAAAATATTTTGGAGAGAAGATTGGACTATATTTTGCCTGGCTGGGAGTTTACACACAAATGCTCATTCCAGCTTCTATTGTAGGGATTATTGTATTCCTGTATGGCTGTGCAACTGTGGATGAGAACATACCAAGGTAACAAAAATGTTCATGCATACACATTCATACACACTCATTTCCTTAAAAAATGATATATGTGTATATGAAAGTAACTAAAATCATTACATCAATAGTTTGAGTTTTTGTTGATGATATATGGGATTCAGACAATAAAATCTTCTGCTCCCTAGCTTACATAGGTAACAACCATTTTGCTTCACTTGCACAGTGTGACAGAATCAACGGATCTTCATCCCAAAGTTGCATACAAACCTTGTTCTATCTCCACTGCTGTCTTCCATGGTTTTCCCTATTCTGTCAGTCACATGATCTTTTTTACACAATTGTAATACAAGCCTTGTTCCTCTGTGTTGGAGTGAATTTCACACACAGGTGACCATGATATAGCTGCACATGTCACTTAACTTTATGCATGTAGTTACTTTCACTGAATAGGCTGGATATTAAGAAAAACTTCCTGACTAGGAGGGTGGTGAAGCACTGGAATGGATTTACCTGGAGAGGTGGTAGAGTCTCCATCCTTGGAAGTTTGTAAGGCCTGGATCAATAAAGCCTTGACTGGAATGATCTAGTTGGGGTTGGTCCTGCTTAATCACTTAGGTAATCTAATTTATTAGGCACCTCCATTTAGGTCCCAGAAGTAATCCGAGTTAGCAGCCTTGGTGCCTAACTGCTGCCTAAACTCTGTTGCAAACTAGGTGGGTTCTATGAAGTAGTTTAAGTTACAGTTCTTGAGATGATTGGAGAGCAAACCTGCTGACGTTTTGATACTGACAGCAACTATGCAGTTAATTACAGAATGGAAGAGGCAGGGCAAGATAGGCTATCCATCTCTTACTAGCCTTGTGGTTAGAGTACAAGTCTAGAAGTAATTGGAAATATCCCTGGCCATACCCACATTGGTGGCAAGCACACTAAGAACTATGCTACTTAGCTCACCCCTTCATGCAAAAGTAAAGACTGGGTGCTGAGTTGAATCTCAAAATGACAAAGGAACCAAATGTGAACAATTAAAATAGACACCTTATCTCTAAAAAGGAGTTAGAGGCTCAGACATGCTGCTGCACCTGGTGTTCCCTATTCACTTGCAGCAAGTGCCTTTCTGTTCAGTGTTTAGGCACTCTGAATGCACCTGTCTCCTACCTAACTGGATTTCACAAGGATCCTAAGCACATAATTATATCAATTTTTTATCATCTTTCTGTAGTGGGGCACCTAGGTTTTAGGCATCAAAGCCAAGGCAAAAGTAAGAGCTATATGGATCTGACCTAATGTGATTACTCAGATATGCAAACCTAAACGTGTGCATGTTTTCAGAATCTGGGCTTTAATGAATAAGCGTGCTCATATCTGATCATTTGGCAAAGGTTTTGCAGCAGTTAATTTTCTTAGCTAGTGTAGTAAAGGTATGATTGATCTTAAACCTTCTATAAATCTTGTATAAATTAGGTCTAAAATGCCTCTGTCAACAGTTGGAGAATTAAGAAAGCCTCGCTCTTGAGTCTCAAACTGTTATAATTTCTGCTGCATCAAAAAACTTCCATATGTTTGATCAGAAATAGGTCATATCAATCTAGGGATGAATGATGAGAGGTGTTTAGTTTCCTGGGGTTTGTTTTATTTGTCATCCAAAATAACATGATTCTTAATAAATATGATTAGTTTACAGCACAAAAATAAAGGTTATTATAGAATTTTATATGGAATGGTGGATTTTCCTTCTGCAGTATGATTAAAGCAGCTAGAAACCCCAAATAAAATGTTACATACATATAAAAGTGTTTTGCCATTAAAGTCCAGGACTGGGTAAAACACAAGCTAAGTTGCCAGGAAGCAACTGCCTGCAGCTTCTCAGTCTCAAGACTGATTCTATGCCAGCCTCAGTCTCATAGACTTCATTAATCTACTCTGTCTGTCTAGGGCCTATCTGCTGGTTCACAACTGCCAGAACATAGTGTTCTGGCCACACTTCCATCCCTTCCCCAGCCTAGCTCTTTTACTACAAGTACTGTAAATGTGATGAGGATTTCTTCACACCAAGGAAGTCACTAACAGGGAAGATATGACTACTTTCTGTTTCTGTTAAATACTGGAGTTCTGCAGGTTTCAGAACTGAGCTCTCAAAATCCAGAATATAGAAAGGAAAATTGTTTTGAGTTACCGGTGTTCACCCACACTAAAATTTTAACACCCAATTATTATTTTACAATACAATATACTAGTGGTTCTCAACCTTTTTTAGACTCAAGGTACCCTTCATTAGACTCAAGGCACCTTTCCTTAATTTTGTGAATTCAGCCACATCCCATTTCAAAAACTAACTTATTTATTACAGTGCTTACCTTTTTGCAGAGGGGCCAGGCAGGGGAACAGCCAGGCAGGAGCAAGCCTGAACCTACATCTGCCTGCTTCCTGCCTCCATACCTGAGCCATCTCCTCTACCTTCAAAGAATCTCATGGCACACTAGTTGAGAATCACTGCAATATTTAATTAATAAGATTAGTTGTACAGGGCTATCAGTCTACCTGATATGGCATAAATATTTGCAATATTCATGGCAAAACATTCATCTAAGAGTTATTTTCCAATATGGGAAGCTGAAATATGTACAAAACAAATAGCATGTCCTCAGAAAGTAGAACCTGGAAAACAGATATGTTAAAAAGAGATTATTTAAAATAGCCTGTAGATAAAAAAGGGCATGGTTTTAGCATGTTGTTAGTACTTTATTCATATTTACTCCTGCAATTACTTCTGTTTCTGTTAGTTAATTTAAACCTAAAATGTTTAGATGTGATAAAAAAATTAAGAACCATCAGCAAACTCTTGCTAGGAACTGTTCTGAAATAATGATTCAGGCTGATTTGTTGTAGGTGTCTTTTTTCATAACTGTAGAGCAATTTATTTACTAATGTTAAAAAACCCAAGCAAAACTTCATTGGTGTAGCAAGATCATTCCACAAATGGTGGATGTTAATGCTGCCTGTCAAAATAATACATAGCTACTGCATACACGGAGACAAAACAAGAATGTGTAGGCAGTGTGGCCAAATCACTAACATACAGGGGCCTACTATATTGTAACTAAATAATGTAATTATGTAGTCATTATAAATTTTCAAAAAGACCTCTAATTTTGCATCTCCAGTTTTTCTTCTATGATCAAGTACATAATCAACTGTAGAATTTAGATATGGACAAGAAATAAGGATACTTACACTGCAGGTCAAGTAATTGTATATCTAAAGACTGGTCTGCTCGGGTGGCTTTGTATCAGTCTGGTAACTGTCAAGATTTAGACAGCTTGACTAGTAGGGCTAAGTACAGACAGTCAAAAAGCCTGAGACTGAATCAATTCAATCTTCATAGGTTAGTCTTAGCTGTATAGCTTGAACTGATAAGCAAGTGAACAGACATACACTTTTGATTCCAAAAATGCAGCCACATGTCTGCAGTGGCCCAGGCCAGAAGCTGGGGGGCACTAGAGTACACCTCGCTGCTTAGCTAAAGCCGACAGCTTGGGCCACTGTTTTCAGAATGGGAGTGGGGAAAGACAATGGAGGGAGTTCGGTCTGGGGGTCTTTCAGCCTCCACTGGAAGGTGGGGGCCTCCAATTCACCTATCCAACCCTCCAGTACTGACTGGGGAACCACTAGAATGAGCTCCCTCCACTCCCTTTCTCCCTTCCGTTCTGAAAACTTTGCAGCCTAGCAGGGAGCAGGGGCTGTTGCTAGATTCCCGTGCTTCCTAGAACCAACAGTGAATTTCTGTTTGTTCCAGGGGATTGTAACTCAGAACGCTTCTTGCAAAACATTCTCAGTTACAGCAGCAAGCTACACTTCTATCTGAGCCCTGTGACTTTACTTGAATTGGTAGGGGATCTTGGACAAAACTTCAATAAACCAATTAACTGAAATCAGTTAAGTCTGATACTACATCCATCCAGGTTTAACTTAAACCAGTTTTGGCGATTTTGAAAGTGGTTTTCCTGCCCTGAACTTCTGTTGCGTTACAGATTTGAACCAGTTTCTGATCACTTTGTGTGTAATTTCTGTCCCTAGCCTAAAAGACATCTCTAATGGAGAGAACCTCTGGTGGTAGAAAGCCAACAAACCTGCTCTTTTGCTAACCCTAGCTAGCCACCAAAATAAGGATTTTCTGAGGGAACATTGTCTCTTTGCTCTAGGTGCTAGAATGTTGCTGGGAACCAAAAACAGCCAGTCATAAATTACACAAAGCAACCTAGGGGCTGCTACAATATATGCTGTATACTGGCACAAGTTAAAGCAAATTTTGCACATACCCCCACCAATTTTGTCCAGCTGAGTTGAGTAGGACTAGAGAATTAGCCCTTGAATCTGTCAGTTTCAAATGCTAGTGATTACCTCTAAAAATAACTGTAGGAACAAAATTAGCATTTTGGTTAAGGTCCCTTTAAAAACATTGAGCTGAGATTCACGTATATTGTGATGATAATGACAGATCCCAGGTACTCTTTCTTATACTATTCAGAAATTTAGGGCTAGACTAATAGATAGTCTCTTTTTCCCATTAACTGGAGTGCAGGACAAAGCCAAAAACACTGAACCAATTTCATTTAACATGCTTCTAAAATTATCATCTAATGCCTTCCTCTAAGGTCAAACATCTCTTATATCACAGTGCCAGAAAAAAGAAAAGTTAGAGGATAGTCTGGAGCACAGTAGAGAGGGGTAACAGTTCTACTGAGGCACTAAATTGGACCTCAGGAGATCTGGGAGCAATTCTTAGCTGTTATATACTTAATCCCTCTGTGCCTGAATGTCCCACATGTAAAATGGGGATATTTCCTTTCTCCTATCCCTAGTATGACTTCTCTATATACATTATAAGTATTTCAGGATAGGCACTAATTCATTATATTTAACATAGGAAATTATTTCCTCCTAACACTTGACCTGAATGGAAGTTGGACCTGGGGCCATAGTAAGGACCTGATTTTGACTGGGACTTCTAAGTCCTCCTGTAATTTAAGAAGAAAAGTAATCAAAGGGAGAGAGATGGGTGTTCATCAGTCTTTCAGAATGAACATGCATTAAGTGACACATAACGTGTAGAGGAGAGATGAGATGACTGATGAAAAGAGACAATTGGAGGATGAAAAATGACTTGACCTCAACCTTTGCATTTGTTTTATTGCAGCATGGAGATGTGTGACCAGAGAAACAATATCACCATGTGCCCTTTATGTGACAAAACATGCAGTTACTGGAAAATGAGCTCTGCCTGTGCCACTGCTCGAGCAAGTCACCTCTTTGATAACCCGGCAACTGTCTTCTTCTCTGTCTTTATGGCTCTATGGGGTAAGAACATATGTGGTTTTGATGTGGGTTTTTAATTCTCTTAAATATAGCAGGAAAATCACCAAAAACCAAAGTAATATGTTTAAGCTTGGAGAGTTGATTATGTCAAATCCTTTTTAAATCCTTTTCCAATGAAAGTGCCACCCCTAAATTTACATTGTAGACTAAAAGCTAAAATTCAGAAAATTGCTCAGATGAATATGAAATGAAATTGGTAAGCTTCTGTCAGAAAAACTGCTGTGTGGTATGCCTAAATTTCATTAAGGGGGTTGCACAGCTTGCCAACAAAATCTATTTGCAGAGCTAGCTTTCAAATTAGTACATTACCAGCAAGATGTATAGCATACTTTTTGGAAGGGGGATTTGAAAAGAACAAACCATGATTGATTCTTGATTTTTGCTCCTAAGTGTAGTTCAGTTTATCCAGAAGCATGCATGTGCATAGCAACACAAACCCAAAATTCCTATGTTCAAATTATTTGTCTGATGCTGACCCTTCCCCCATAAGCTTCTGAGCTTGCCTCTTAAAATTTCTGCTTTAGTTCCCGCCTTTAAGATTTGACTTATTAATATCAGCTCTTTGGAGAACTGTTGCGAGAACTTATTGAATAAAGTCTGGGAAGTGTTTCATAAGAATTTCGTGTTATTACAGTCATCTCAGCTGGGCTCCCTATGCGGACAGTAGCCCAGACAGTACCAGAAAACCATTACATACCATAGATCTGTTCTAGAGAAATTCATTGCCCAACTAGCACAAAAACTCTCTCCTTGAAATATAGAACTCTATAGAACCATAGTTAATCAAGATCATTGCCCCTGGGGAATAGCATAAGGCAGATGTGTACTTTTTAACTAGTTTGGTGATGAGCTTGAACTCCAAGTTCCAGCATCATCTTTGTGCATGATATCTACTTGTTGGGAGAGGGCACATGCGAGTCCCACCTTGCTTTGGAAGCCTCACAGGGGTCTTGAATGAAGAAGAAACCTAATTAAGTTATAGATTAAGGATAGGCTGGAAAATGGCCTGCTATCAGTCAGATGAGCTTCAGCAAAGACAAGTACAAAGTCCTGTATGCGGGACAGAATAATTACATGCACAAATATAGACTAGGGAATGACTGAGTAGGCTGCAGTACTGCAGAGAAGGACTTGGTGGTTACAGTAGACCATAAGCTGAAAATGAGCCAAGAGCATACTTTAGTTTAAAAAAAACCCAATAGTATTGTGGGTTGTATTAACAGGAGTGTCACTTGCAAATCAAGGGAAGTGATTCTTTTGTTCTGTTCAGCATTGGCGAGGCCTCAATTGGAGTACTATGTCCAGTTTTGGGACCCACACTTCCAGAAAGATGTAGATAATTTGGAAAGAGTCCAGCACAGAGCAACAAAATGATTAGGGGCTTAGGAGACAAGACTTATAAGGAAAGGCTGAAAGAACTATGGGTATTTAGTCTGGAGAAGCAAAGACTGAGGGGAGATTTGATAACAGTCTTCAAATATCTCATCCTTATAGACAGGATGAAGATGGGCTTTTCTCTGTGGCTGTAGGGGACAGGAATAAGAGTAATGGCCTCAAGCTTCAGCAGGGTAAATTTAGGCTGGAGATTAGGAGGAACTCTCTGACTACGTGGGTTGTCAAACACTGGAACAGGCTACATAGAGAAAATATAGAATCTCCATCCTTGGAAGTGTTCAAAAGAAGGTTAGACAGACACTTGGCTGACATGGTTTAGCCAGGGATGATCCTGACTTAAGCAGTGGGCTGGACTAGATGACCTTGTGAGGTCCCTTCCAGCCTTACTTTCCTATGATCCTAAGTGGCTACACACACTCTCTATGCCAGAAAATTTTTGTATTGACAATATCTACACATTAGTGCCAGGGTCCAAAGTCACACCACCAAGGAAATAAGCTCCACCTACCCACTCCTACCCTAGCATTGCACTCCATGACTGGTTTTATAGAGTGACCAAATTTCTGCCATATTTCTATATTTGACACATGCAGAGTGGCTTGTTCCCTAAGAAATATGACTGAGCACCATCAAGGAACCCATATATTTGTGGAACTGTTAAATGAGAATCCTGTATATAGGAACCACAAAAGACATGTGATTGTATTCCAGCCTAGCGGTCATACTGCAGCACAAAACATGCATCTAAATAGGGAAATTTATTTTGCTGCCTCTGATCTCTGCACTGAATAGCCACATTAGACTAATACAGCATTATAAGCACCACAAAAAGATTTTTGCCCAATCTATAAACCAGACCTTTATGTATTAGTAGTGGTCTCCATTTTAGATGATAAACTAGCATATTTACTCTACTGGAAATGCAGAACTAGTTCCTATTTGCCGAGACATCAAAGGAATAATTTTTTCTATTAATATTAATTTGGATCCTTTAAAATACCTTATCTTCCTGACCAAAGCTGCTATTTTATAAAAGCTGCAAGGCAAACAGGCCTGACTGACTTTTCTAGTTTGAAATATATGGGGGAGAGGAATGGCTATTTAATATGTGTCCTTTTGAGAGTTAGCTTTGAAGCAGACTTGGTGAAAGATGTAAGAGGATAATCAGCAAGAAAGCTGTGGAGGAAAAGCAAGCCTACCTAAACTAACTATGCAGTGTTGATGAGTGATCTGCTATCTTGAACAGCATCTTGTCATGTTACTCATATTAGGACATAGGCTACAACTCAAAACAGTATGCCACATCAGAGACTTTAAATAGCCTGACTCTCAAGTGAGTAATCAAATATCTGGCCTCTCTTGCCTACACTCACTCTCAGTGTAAAATGACAGGTATCTTAGTTGAATACTAGTCAAATATATCATGACATGGAATATTCTGTTCCAAGCCAATAAGGTTGCTTGTTTCATTGTTTCATAGCTGGTAGGGTCAGAAGGGACCTGAGCAGATCGAGTCTGACCCCCTGCCATGGCAGGAAAGAGTACTGGGGTCAAACAACCCCGGCAAGGTGTTCATCCAGCCTCCTCTTAAAAAACCCCAGGGTAGAAGCCAGCACCACTTCTCTTGGAAGTTGGTTCCAGATCCTAGCCGCCCTGACTGAAGTAGTGCCTCCTGATATCTAGCCTGATATCTCCTGATATCTAGCCTGAATCTACCCTCCGCCAGCTTGTGACCGTTATTTCTTGTCACTCCTGGTAGTGCTCGGGGGAACAGGGACTCCTCCAGTGCCTGCTGGTCCCCTCTGACTAGTTTGTAACAGGCCACTAGATCCCCTCTCAGCCTTCTCTTGTGGAGGTCAGGTCTTGTAGCCTCTCTTCGTAGGGCTTGCCCTGCTGCCCCTGATCATGGACCCTCTCCATGTTGTCCACATCCCTCCTGAAGTGCGACGCCCAGAACTGGATGCAGTACTCCAACTGCAACCTGACCAGTGTCGCATAGAGGGGAAGGATCACCTCCTTGGATCTGTTTGAGATGCATCTGTGGATGCATGACAAGCTATGGTTGGCCTTTCTGACTGCTTCCCCACACTGTCGGCCCATGTTCATTTTGGCATCAATAATGACTCTAAGATCCTTTTCTGCCTCTGCACTGATGAGAAGGGAGTTCCCCAGCCTGTAGGTATGGTGCTGATTCTTCCTCCGCAGGTGCAGTATCTTGCCCTTGTCAGTGTTGAAACCCATCCTGTTCTCATCCGCCCACCCTTGTGGAACTTGTGTTCCACAAGTTAACAGAATACTGTTCTTGTCCATTTTAGTGTTAGTGCATGCAATTTATTAAAAGTATAATTTTTCCAGCTGTACAAAGCCAGTGTAACAACAGGTTTTGCGCACACAACTTCAGGGGGCAGGAGCTAAAAATCCCCCTGTATATTAGAATATTTATATACCTTCTATTTCCATTGTATGAAAGATGTTTTTTTAATTTAACCTTCACACCTGTATGGATCAGGGAAAACGTTTAGACCTGTAGAACTGAGGTACAGAAAAATGAAGGCCCTAATACAGGGATGGGCAAATATTTGGGCTGGAGGGCCATTTAGGGAGTTTTGGTGATCTGTTGCAGTCTGTGTCCACATGTCCGCACTGCTCCCCACCAACAGCTCACCAAAACTCCCTAAGTAGTTTGCCCCACCCTCGGCCCTAGGATCGGGCTGCAAGTGGGCATCTGGGGGCAGGGCAGGTGAACGGGGCTGGGATCAGGATCACAGGGCAGTGACAGCACAGGGCTGAGGCCCAAGGCAGGCTCCCTGTATGCCCCTGTCCATGGAACCGGCACCCATCGCAGGGGGCATAGGGGCAGCAGATGGACATCAGGAGGCGCTACTTCACGGTCAGGGCAGCTAGGGTCTGGAACCAGCTTCCAAGTGAGGTGGTGCAGGCTCCCACCCTGGGGGTTTTTAAGGTTGGATGACCACCGTACTGGGGTCGTTTGACCCCAGTGCTCTTCCTGCCATGGCAGGGGGTCGGACTAGATGATCTGCTCAGGTCCCTTCCGACCCTAGAAACTATGAAACTATGAAACTATGTCTCTGCCCCAGGCCCTGGCTGCGTGCTGTCACTGCCCTGCAATCATTCCCAATCCTGATCCCAGGCCTCACTTGCTCACCCCATTCCTAGATGCCACGGCCCCATCCCATCTGCCCTGCCTGTGTGGGTCCCGGGCTGGTCTCCATGAAGACTACACCCACCTACTTTGTCCAGTGTCCCCAGCAGTTGGCATGGGCTGGGATGCCAAGGTAGTGGGGCTGGGTCTTACAGTAGTGGCAGAAGTTAGCAGTGGCAGCTAGAAGAAGCTGCCATTTCCAGGGCTGTTGGGAAGTGAGTCTGGCTGCTGCACACCCCCCAGCCTCTCTGCACATCTAAGGGCAGCAGGACCGGCCACATGCACCATGGCCCAGGCTACACCCTGAACCTGGGCTACGGGGGCCAAGAGACCCACTGTGGGCCAGAAAAAATCACTGGGTGGGCCAGATCTAGCCCACAGGCCATGTTTTGCCCACTCCTATGCTAATACCAAAATAAATAAAATAAGGTAAGCACATACCAACTTTAATTGTACAAATAGTGACATTGACTTGGATAGCTCTACTTATATGCTTCGAGTTACTTAAATTCTCTCCAGTATTCTCTCATGACTTTGAAATTCTCTATTTTAAAGTAAGGCCTAAGGGCCCAAACAAACCTGGTTTCAAAGGCACCTAATAGTATTTATGTGGAATTTAGGCACCTAAGTGTCAAAACTTGAACCCAAATTGGCTCTGCTCCACAAGACATCAAACTCAATAGGTATCTAAGCTCAGGCAGTTCCTCTAATTGGACTGCTGTGCTCCCTAGGCACCCAGACTTGGGCTTCTGAGCATGCACAGAAGTAATCCAGTTTGATTTTGCCTGATTCCTAAACTTTGTTGTAATCCTGTTTGATGCTAGGGAGATGCTTAAGTCCCCAGAGGGATCCAAGCTATGAGGTGTTCTCAAAGCATTGCTAATTCACATCCACAGCATTAAATGCATTTGTGGTAATGATGATGCCCACCTTTTACATAGTGTTCAAAGTACCCAAGTGTTGGGAGACGTGGCTTCCAGACCCTCCTCACCCTGAGGGAGTTTAAAGTAGCATGTATTACTCCCCAGGGCTAGTAGCAGAAATTCCACATAAACCACTATAAGTGATAGGAAACTGGTTCAAATATGTAACGCAGCAGAAGTTTGGTGCACTTAAACCACTTTCAAAATAGCCGAAACTGGTTTAAGATTAATCTGGATGGATGCAGTATCAGACTTAACTAGTTTAGGTTAAATCAATTTCTTGAACTTCTGTCCCAGATCCCCTTCCGATGCAGGTTAACTTACAGTCCTCTAGCATTTCAGGATGCTTTGAACCTCCTCCACAAATCTTCCCCCTCCCCTTGCCCCCACCACAGGGCGGACAGGCTAGCTTTGGCCCAAGCTGTCCACTCCAGCCGAGCAGGGACATATGCTCTAGCAGCCCCCAGCTTCTGGCCTGGGCCACTACAAGTATGTGGCTACATTTCTGAAATCAAAAGTGAATGTCTGTTCACTTGCTTGTTGGTTCAATCTATGCAGCTTAGACTAACCTGCAAGGATTGAATCAATTCAATCTCAGGCTTTTTGGCTATCTGTACTTAGCCCAGGAGTGTCTCATAACTGCCCACTTATAGAATATCCTAGGTGAGTGCATCCTCAACCCATCCTGTTGAATCTGGGCCTCTGAGCAGCCAGGAAGGCAAGAGTTACAGAGCTAGAATGAGACAAAGAAAAAGGATGTGTGGCTCTATGGTCTATACTTATAGCACACCTCAGAGAAGAGGGTCTGGCTTCTGGTTCCTGCTTCTAAGGTTATTTCTATTTGTAACAAATAATTGCCTAATATAAAATGCAGATAGAGTCCTGGCAGCAAGGATCAGTAGCCAGAAATGCCAGAACAATAGGCTACTGCATGCTCTCTCTCTCTCTCTCTCTCTCTCTCTCTCTCTTGCTTGCTGCCAGGACTGAAATAAAGTAATATGGAACTTTTTCCAAAGGAATAAAGCCTGTTTTTTTCTTTTGGTATGAAATCTATTCCAGAACCACTCAGAATCCAGATGATGTAAGTAATCTAGAAAGCCATCTTCCAGAACCTTTAAGTTATATTTGCATTGGTGGACACACAAAACCTGAAAATGCATGTATGTTTGACAAAAAAAATAGCCCCTTGCTACTGCTTTGTATTTGGCACATTCACTTGCTGCTTTTCATCTGAGCTAAGAGCTGGCTGTGTTTCAGATGTAATATTTTCATTTTATATTTTTGTAAGTCAGTCCTGTAAAATGACTTCTAGTAGGAGCAAGAAACAATGTGTCTTTCATTTTCCATATTTTGCTGTATGTAAAAAGAGACCGCAATGTAAGAACTCCCAAAGCTACAGGAAAAGGGAGAGAATTTCAGGATTATGACATAGTCTGTTTAATAGTATAATTATAATGGTTCCAACTTACAAGAAGCACAAGAATTGTAATTGGAGTTCAGGTTTGGGCTTTGTACATAAGATTTTCACATGAAGAACTGATGAATGTCTTCAGCTTAATCTGATTCCAATCATACCGGTGTCTTTTCCTTTGTATTAGTCTTTCTTACCTGCAGTGTTGTACTGAATATCATGGCAAATCTTGCTGAGAACATCTGTTACTATTCACTATGGAGAAACTCTCATGGGGTTTGCCATTCTCAATAGATTTGCTTCTTTCATAATTATTTATTGCACAGGTCTAAATTATTCCCAACATGAAAGTATGTCCTTTGAGGGTTTCCTTAACCACAAAAGGCAGATAGAATGATAAATAGTGGAACTTTGTTGTAACTTGAGGAGTTGCTTTCACAGTGTTTCTTTTCTGTAAGTCTATTGAGTTAAAATTAAAATTAATACAACATCATGGCTTCCTTTACAACAGCCACTAAAAGACTCCATCTTTAACCATCTTTCCAGCACAGATTAACATATTTCTGTCTACACATGGTTTTTGTACTGGTATAACTGTCTCAGTTGGGATGCCATTAGTTACTGAGGGTATGTACCAAAGTTCCAGCAGCCTGTCAGGGAGGCGCTCTAACTATGGTGCTTTACACAAAATGCCATGAATTAGCAAGCTATTGAACCCAACCAGAGTTTGCCTTTTGGGTGGGGAAGGCTCAGAGCCTGCTTGCACTGGCTGAAGCCAGAGGTTGAGGCACTCCAGCAGCCTCCCAGGAGGCCTCCCCTCAAAGCCCCAGTAGGAGCAGCCAGGCTGGGCCCACAAGAAAGGGAGGCTCCATTTCCACCCCCCACTCCCCACCCAGCTCTGACTGCAGCAAGCCTCTGCTGCTGTCAAGATACTTGAGCAGGGGTGGGGGAAAGGGAGACCACCCCCCTTCCCCACTGTGCAAGCCAAGTCCAACTCCCCCTAAGACCTCAGCAGAGGTAGCTGTGCCAGGTCTGCAAGGCAGGGGGGCTCCATTTCCCAACCACCCCCCAGCTTCAGGTGCAGCAGTCTCTGCTACTGTCAGTATGCTCATACAGGGGGCAGGAGGAAGGGAGGACCCTGCTGCATGGGCCCAGCCTAGCTCCTGCTAAGACTTCAACATGGGTAGCTGGGGCACGCATGACGGAGACGGGATGTGGGGAGTCTCTTCCTCCCATGCCTGGCTGTGCAGGCAGGAGACAGGTTTTCAGAGGCTTTGCTGAGCCCTGCAAAGCCACATGAGATACAGGTTCTCTAAGGCTCTGTGCCCTGGAGCGCCCTTGTCTGATACTATATCAGATGAGGGGTTAAATTTTTGCACCATCAACCATTTTAAAAGTGCCATGAATGTTTCTTGTGTTATGGCTGTGGGGGCCTCATTGCACAAAAATGTACCTTCTCTACACACCCTGAGATGCTTACAGCAGTTGAAACCCAAGTGTGAATTCAGTTATAGCAATATGAAAGTGGCTTATACCAATACTGCTTATTTCTCTTCCCTTGTGGGAGTAAATTATACCAGCACAGGCACCTGTGAACCAGTATAACAGTTTCAATGCTGCCAGTTAAAGCAGCATACCCATTTAGACTAGGGGCAGACATTCAAAAAGCCAAAGCCTGATTCAACCTTTGCAGGTTAGTATAACCTGCAGAGAGTTAATGGGTTTGTAACAGAACAGACATGGAGGGACATGCCTGCAATTGCTCAGGCCAGAAGCCGGGGGTGCTAGAGGGCACCCTCAGATGCAGGGAAGCTGTGGTTGGGGGTGGGGGGCATGGCCAGTTTGGGCTGAACTGACCAGAGAGGGGTTTAATTCCTTCTGCCCTGTCCAACCATCAGGACTGCCAGTTGCTCCCCCTTCTTGCTGCAGTACTGGGCACCATGGCCCCTGAGGCAGAAGGGGCAGGGAGAGAGGTTAGTCTCCCCTCTACCCCTTTTGGTAGCCCAGTCTGCCCTCCCCCTGTTGCCACTGCGCTCACTTCCTGTGGTGGAATAGGCCCCTGCTGTACACTTCGTGGAACGACGGAAGGAGAATAACCTCATTCCTGCCCCCATCAAGGGGCCCTACAGGCTGGCTGTGCCCTCGATGGGCCACTGCAGTGGAAGGGGGCAGGGTCCTTGGTGGGGACAGCAGTCTGTCATAATGTCTGGCAGCACAAGCCCCTTCCTGGCCAGAGCCCTGTCCCATCACGGTTGCTCCCCCCTTGCCACTCCAGCGGCTGGGCAGGGGCATGGCTAGACACCGTGGGCTGGGCAGATCTGGCCTGCAGAGGGGCTTTGTCTGGCCCCAGCAGGTCCCTCAGTCCCACCAGGCCGAGGTGCCACTCCCTGGACATCAGCGAGGCTGGGGCTGCTCTGCAGCAGGACTGCCTTTCTTGGCAGCCCAGCCACAGCAGCTCCTTTGCTGCTGCCACTGGTCCCAGCCCCATGGTACAGGCAGGGACCAATGCATGAAGCCTCGACCCTGCATGCCCCACACCAGGTGTAGACTCGCCTGTCCAGGCTGAGTAGCAGAGGTGGGGGAGAAACTGCTGCTCAGTGCAGGGGGAAAGCAGCTCCTCCCTGTCCCACTGCCAGTGCTTCCAGGTGCATCCACCCAGAGCCTGGGTGGGGCTGCTCTGTGTACCCTCCATGTCACTACCACTTCTGGGCTGCCCCATGGGACAGGCGGTGGCAGCAGAGCAGACACAGAGCAGCAGTGCTGGCTCCAGGTAGCTGCAGCAGGAAGCACTGGCAGCTGGAGGGGGAGGGGTTGCTTTTGCCCCTTGCCAATGCCAGGCTTGCCCATCCAGGCTGAGCAGCAGTGGTGGGGAGAGAAACTGCTGCTCAGCACAGGGCAAAAGCAGCCCCTCCCCTTCCCACTGCAGGCACTTCCTGCTGCAGCTGAGAGTTTGTGAAGGGTGTGGCTGTGGGGGGGGCATAGGGTATTTGGGGGGTTGTGGGGGAAGAGTGTGGGTGTACAGCATTTGTGGCATGTGAAGGAGGGTGGGGGGTGTGGGGACTCCCCCAACACCTCCCCCATAGTGAAGCAGCAGGTGGGGGTGCTTAGGGTGCTTTTGCCTGGCACAGCCAGTGCTGCACATCGTGGTGAGAAGCACAGCCCCTGCCAGGCTACCTCTTTCATCAGTGCTCCCTGTCATGCAGTGTGTGGAGCCCCCACACTCATGCGATGCCAGAGGGAAGCCCCCCTACGCTGGAGCTGGCTGCCTTTGCTGCTCTCTGCTGCACAAGGAGCAGAAAAGGCAGCCAGCTCTAGTGAATGGGGTTTCCCTCCCCTGCTGCATAAGTGTGGGGGCTGCGTGTGCATGGCATGGAGCACTGGTGATAGAAATGGCTCAGCGGGGGCTGCACTTCTCGCCGCAATGTGCAGCACTGGCCAGAGCTGCACGCTGTTGGTCATGAGCACCCCCACCTGCTGCTGCTGCCACTGCTGCCTGCCAGGGCTGCACACCATGGGAGGAGTGTGGGGAGGGGGTCCCCACACCCCCCACCCTCCCTCATCCACACTCTGCGCACCTGAGGCCCACACTGCTGCGGCCCCCTTGGGTGCAGACTCCACACTGCCACCAGCCACCCACTGCAGCTCTGTTCCCACCCCCACCACTTCCCTACCTGCTGTCTGGAGCAAGCAGGATGCTGGGGAAGCCAAGCAGGTCCCCAGCAGTTGCAGCAGCAGCCCCACCCAAAAGCTGCCTGTTGGCCAGGCCAGGCCCTTCCACCCCCAAGAGTGGGAACAAGGTGCAGTTGGGGGCGTGTGTATACGCGGATGCCTTGCTCCCACCCTCATAGGTGGAAGGGCTGAGCAGGGTCCAATTAATCAGTGGGTGCCACAGGTGGGATGAAAGTGGTCGGTGGGCCAGATGTTGCCCGCTGCTGAGTTAAAATAATACAGCTTTTGTTTGTGAACACAGCGCGGTTCTATTTGGATTGCTTGGCATCCACATACAGAGAAGCTTGGAAGTATTGTTCCTGACAAAATATATATTTGTCTGTCTGGCTACCTCCCTCCCTAGGGTTTGGGCACCAAATTCCCTCAAGATCCTTAATTAACCATCTGTCTACCCACTAGCAGGTAAAAGCACAAGATCTGTCAGTGTATGAGAGAATGCGACTCTTCTGGTTTTTATAGCTAATGAGTTAGCTCAGAGAGTTAGGCCTTTACTATTTCCCAGATAAATGTTATTGATCAGACTCTGTATGATGACTACAGTTAAGAGCCTGAAAGTATCAGACTGGCTCTGCTCGGTGAAGGGCCTCTGGATTTACATAAGGGTGAACAATAATAAATTTATCCTAACATGCCAAAGCAGTGAGGTTTACATATTGAGGCAATTCTGAAGAACAATTTGATTTTAAAGGCTTTGTAAATGGTCCAAATAATTATGCTTAAAAAAAAAACCCTCTTTCTTTTCTTTGCATTTCCAGCTGCCACATTTATGGAACACTGGAAGAGAAGACAGATGCGTCTCAACTATAGATGGGATCTGACTGGGTTTGAAGAGGAGGAGGTTAGTTTTAAAGTCATTTTGAATTGATGTCATTTCATGATTTTGTTTAGCTTCCATAATTAGATCTAAGTGATTCCTTGCTTCAGGCTGCTAGACATCACTAGATGGAATACTGAGAGAGATTTTTGCAGTACTTCTTTGATCCAAAAGAAGAAAATCCTTGTTGTGAACATTTTTTGAGTTTCTTATACAAGTGTATTACTAGCACATATTGTTTCCATAGAAATATAAGTGTATAGCCACAAACAATGGTATTAAGTCACACCTACTTGAGCAGACATGAAATATATAGCTCATGTGTAGCTGTTTCTAAAAAGAGCACTAAAGGCTAAAACACTTAAAGCTAAAAGCTAAGACACTCATTCTTCTTGCATTAAATTGCTATGAGTGAGGAATGACTGTACCAAAGCTGATGAAGTTATATTATCATAAAAACCACCAACACTTCCATTAACTTTAATGATGCAGGATCAAGCCCTAATTTGGTAAATCTTTTGGAAAATATTGCTTAAATGTATGGAACACGTCACAGGAATACTGGGATGTAAATGTGGGGGTAATGTTTGCTGCATGTGCCAGAAACTTTTAGGCAGGCTTTATAATAAACATGTTTGAGAGTGGAAGGATTGAGAAATTCAAGCAAAAGATTGCTAAATTTATATTCAAATGGATATGTATATGCACCTATGAGAATGTGTGGGGGAGGAAACTTCATCCATTACAACTGATTTTCTTCTTTTTTTTTTTTTTTTTTTACATTCTGACATTATCACCAAGGATCCTGGTTTCCTCTGCTTAAAAATTGCAAATTCTCTGATTAAAACCCCCCAAATCCGCAATTAAAACGAAACACCATTTCATGGGCAGGCAAGGGGCAACTCACCATGGTGGTGTGGGACTTACAGTGGCAAGGAGCTTCCCTGCCCTCCCTGCTCTGTCCTGCTGCACTGGGTCCCACCCACTGTGCTGTAGAGGCCCTGGGGGGAAGGCAGCTGGGTGGACAGCCCAAGCCCTCAGCAGGCAGCCTTCTCTGCCCCTGCCGCACACACATCTGAGGGTCACATGCCCCCACCCCCCCATGCACCACTGGGAGTGCTCATAATGGTGGGGAGCCAGGCCCACCCCTCACCACCCCGAGATGAGCTGCCCACGGCTCTGTCCCTCTCCCTGCCGGGGCCTTGTGGCCGCGCATCCCAGCCTCAGGCCCCATGCACAGCAGCAGCCCCAGCCATGCTCAGCTCCCTCCATCCCTCCCTATGGGGGCCTCAATCCCCCCTCCTCCCCACCAGACTTACCTGTGGAAGCTGCTCTCCAGGCTACCTAGAAGACATGTGCATGTGTGTACACGGACATGCACATGGTGCCCTCTGCCTGATTGCCCTCCTTCCACTCCCCCCAGCCCCTTGCAGGCTGGAACTTTGCCAGTCTGCAGAGAGCTCTTTGCAAAACTGGAAAATTCACAGGTTTTTCCGTTAAAATGAAAAATCCGCATTTTTCTCGGTTAAAAGGGAATGTCTGCTGATTTTGCCGTTTTTCTGTGGGAAACGAAAAACTCGGGTCCCTGACTATCACTAGGGGCCCGACTGAGAGTCTATTGAAGACAGTGATGCTCTTACCACTGACTTCAACAAGCTTGATATCCGACTTAGCTGTGCAATTCATTTATGCCATTCCATAACATTTTAAAAGCCCCACTAGCTTCCATAAAATCTAGACCCTTTTTCTTTGGTCAGAAATGTATTTCTTAGTTTTTTGTCTTTGGGCACTGTGTTAAAATTATGGCTGCCCATGAAAACTGGATATACTTGAAACATATGCAACAAGCGTGCATTCATTAAATCACGTGAACATGTTTTTCATAGACCTTCTATTAAATCATGTGTTATATTACCTGTTAGGCTGGATATAACTATTGTATACTTGCTTTCTTTTATTAATTGAATTCTTCATAGAAACTTTGGTTTCTAAGGGTGTTGTTACATGTTACAGTTCACACATGCTAACTCTGACAAATGTTAGGCAGTACTAAAATTAGTATGTGCTGTGAGCAGTCATACGTTAAGGGTTAATACCTTCTCTAATCTGCACAGCTCTATTTGTGGTGAGAGACCTGGTAGCAAGGGTATGGCTAGGAGCTGCCAAGTCTGCTTCGTAGCTGTGCAGCAATCCAGTGGGTCCCTGCTTACCTGCCACCACCCTCCCCCTGCAGTTTCCCAGCAGCTTCCCACTCATCAACCCCCACCCCCAACCATCTCCACCATGTCTCCCTAGTCATTAGCAGCTACTCAGCTCTCCATGGCACTGTCAGTCCAGGACAGTAGCGTTCTGGATAATAGATTGTCCACATGCGGTTGGTGGGGTTTGGAGGGGTTCATCCTTGGATACTGGAGGACCATAAATTGCTGGCATTTGCCCTATGCAGCGGATTGACTTCACTGCAACATGAGCTGCCTAACACCAGCTAGAGATAATCCTTGCCCAAAGATGCATAACTTTGAGATGCTCGCAGAACACTTAGCTTTTTCCTTCTTTAACATGCAGACACTCCCATCTCAAGAACATTTAGCATGTGGGAAAGGTATTGTCTAACAACACCCTAAGACCACAGTCCTATTAGGTGCAGGCAGTCTGTACCCGTACTATTTGCAGGATCAGCACCTATCATATTGGATGAGAATATGAGGATATCTTTGCTAGAAACCATGAGGCAACTGCTCTTTTATTTTTGGCATCTTATTAGCACACATGACAGTGAAAAGGATTAACTGTATCTTTCCAATGGCTGTTCCATTCATAGCTGCATTCAGAGTTCTCTCCAGCAATTGCAATGTGCAACCAGAGAAAGCAGCTGTATACAGTGTATTTTACTTTTCCTTCAATGCACTCAACTCTAGTAAACACCACCCTCAGTTCAATAAAGCATTCAGGCATCCACTTAAGAAAAGCCAATGGAACATAAGCAGGTGGCTAAGTGTTTTGCTGAATCAGGGTCACAAGTGGCAAGCAAAAATACTGAAATATCTAAGCTGATGGTGTTTTTAGGGGGACATTTATTCAGTAAACTCAATAAGGTTTATTTGTACAGGAGATATTCAGTACTATCAGTACACCTTCAGTGCGAACACAAAAACAGACTGCTTTCCCCTAATTAGGTCTAGCCATCCACAGTACCTACTATTTACTTTTGCGTGATTTTAAAAAAATATATGAAGCTAGTATAACTTGCAACAGTTAAGTAATCATATTTTTGTTTTGTTTTGTTTTTTGTTTTGTTTTGTTTTTCTGGTTCCCTGAAGGAGGCAGTCAAGGTTTGGAAATATTTTTTTTGTAATTGCTCTACCTTTTTTATTACCTATCAACTGGTGAAAGGTATCTTTTGGTGTCACCTATTTCTTTTTTTTCCAGCATCTAATTTTCTTTAGAACTACCACTACAATGATTCTTTCTTGCTTTTTTCCCATTGGTTGGAACTTTTTTTTTTAATGCATTCTGTTTTCCATCCAGTACGTTGCTGCGTGTACTTTCTGAATCTTTTGGCTGTCTCTCTGTATTTCTGATTATTTCCTACATCTCCTCTTTTTAATGTATGTGGCTAGTCTGATATGCAATATCTTTTTTCACTGAAAATACACTTTCCTATGGCTGTTGCCACAATTCATTCATGTTTGTGAGTGTCCAAACTTAATCTGTCTGAGACTTTCATTGTGAACTCACTAAGACCTCAAGTGCTACACACGTTTAACCTAAATTATAACAGATAATAGCTGCCCTCTGTTAGATGAGATCCACAGAGATTATTACAGTTAACAGCATGTAAAGTCTCTTCTTTATCCGTATAATAAGATCCTTTCAATCCAGATAAAGCATCACATACTGTGAACAGTAGTCTCTCACTATGGACTTCTGAGAGTTAAGTTTGACCTACATGGGGCTACCTTTGCCATCTTTGACAAGCTCTGTAAAGCTTTTTGGCTCTGCTCAATCTTTCTTCCATAGCACAGAATTGAAAACAATGCAAAGGTTTTAGTTACAACAGACAATCATCTGACAATATGTCCAGTAAATTAGAATCCAATAATAACAACTGGAAGTAAGAAGGACATTGATTAGCATTTTTCACACAAATCTGAAGTAGGAAATCAATATCATTGCTTGCAATTAAGTATAAGTTATTTCACAGGATCATCCAAGAGCAGAATATGAAGCTAAAGTATTAGAAAAATCACTGAGGAAAGAATACAGACATAAAGAGGTATGGTAACTATATGAATTTATTTAATCAGGTAAAATCCTTTGAAACCTAATCTATTTCCAGTGGTGGGCTGACCAAGATTTTGGAAAAAACAAAAAAATAAAACGGAAACAGAAAAGATATAATGCTATCACATTTAAGTTTCTGAATACTTCTGAACCCATGAATTATGTATGTCAGTGTGTACACTTCATGCATGTTAGATCTGTGCAAGTACAGAACTGTGTTCAATATTTAGACAAAGTTGAATGACAGTTGAATAACTCTATTAAAATACAAATTTGAATTAGGCTGTTAGGTAACATTTAAGAAATCTTAAGTGAATCTTGAGTCTTGTGGTATTATAGGTAATTAAAATGTCTCAATAATCCTTTGTCTCCCTCTGAGCTATCATCATGACAACATGCTAATCATTTGGGCCAAACTGTGAGGTGCTTTATACATTCCAATCAGTGTCTGGCTGAATAAGGACTGAGCAAAACTGAACGGTAATTCATGCCTTCCTGCAGATTTTCCTGCATGAGAGGAATCTAAAAGAGAAAAATTATTTGAGAGACCTTCACGGAGTTTCCTCCCTGCTCTTTCAGTGGGAGTAAAGATTTCTTTCCTGGCACCACAGATGCATTGGAATGCACTATTAAATGCCTCTAAAAGGCAAATATTCAGCCATTGGATTGGAATCTGGCTTTCTATGCTTAGATCTTAAGACATTTGTGGCTATTAAATATCCCATTGCACTTTTATTGTTACTGGGATAATAATTAATATTAATAGTACTAACTCCAAATTCTTTGGCAGATTCCAGCTTCAGTAAAACTTTCTGCCTTTTTCAATATAATCCCCCTGCAATAAGGTATCCCTCACTTCTGATCCTAACGTATTTTGTGTTATATTGACAAATCTGTATGTCACCCCAGAGGTAGCTACATCTTAAGGATGAATGATTCAATTCTTTTTGAGTCGTTTTTACAGAAAATCAGCATAAGTTTAGAGTTCAAGACAGGTTGGGATCCATCAAAATAAAAGGAACTATGTAAATATAAGATATTATTAGTAACAGATGCCATGCATGCCATATAGACACCCAAGTAACAGGCACCTTAATAGAATAGTTTAAAATTAGATTAAATTTTCTGTTTAGTTTTCTCAGGTGCATATATTTAGGTGTGGCTTGACTATTCTTAAAGGTTGATACTCAGCTGGTTTTGATGCATTCTAAATAGGCTATAACATAAACTGTTTAAACTTAGCCTCTTTAATATTAAACAAGCAAACAAACAAAAAATTTTTAGTGTGGAATACCTTACTTGGAACATGGTTTAAACTACCTCTGCAAAAGAAAAAGAATTTGAGCTTCTGCCCTTTTTATGATGAGTAAATAAGGCCTGAAAAGTAGTTTTTTTCTTTCCCAAGAAAAATGTAGAGGGCTTTCTACTCTCTCTTACTCAAGAAATTCAAGTCTCATCTAGACCAAATGACTTGTACCACTAGTGAGTGGAGACATCTAAGTTACCAGAGAAGTAAAAGCTGAGCCGTCAAGAGCAAAAGAATCATTTAGTCATGCTGTTTAAAACTTTAGTTTGCTCCTTCTTTGGACAATACCATTTTGATCTTAATAAACAAAAATGGTATGGGAGAAAAAAGTCCTTCAAATAAGGCTCAACTTTTCAACGCTGGGAGTTAGACATATTACTCTTACAAAGAATTAAGTAGGACACTTGAAAACTTGAACCTAAAGTTTGGCTCACAGTAACATTCCTCACAGCTTAGAGGTCCTTCAGAAAAACTATGTAAAACCATGAGAACAGAAACTAAGGCAAAAAACTAAGGCAAAAATAAAATTTAAAAGAAAAGCTTTTCAGGCTTTCTTTATACATCATAAAGAAATAAGGAGGGCACATGACTATTTTTTTAAATGTCCTTTACAGATCGCCTTTAAAAGTAAAATTTCTTCTAATTCTGGGGAGTTGTTTTGTTTTGGTATGGGGTGGGGGAGAGTTGGGTTTTTTCCCCTTAATTAATCTGAAGCTGGAACACAAAGCATTGAACAAACTAATGGAGCGCTTATTGCTAACTTGCAGTGGGTAAGAGAGTCTGCGGATTAATTTAATGTTGTTAATCAGTGCTTTGTAATGTATTGCATGGTCCTTCTTTTGTTTCCTTTGATTGCCATCAGAAGCGTCGACATTTGCCAGAAGAGACAACAAACAAATGGAGACAAAGAGTTAAGACAGTCATGGCTGGGGTGAAATTGGTACATTTCATTCAAATTTATGGAAAAAACCCTCAGATTTTGAGTAATTATGGAAGACACAAATTAATTGTTTTTTCAACAAACTTTGGCTGTTGAACCTTTGTTTAATATTCACATTCTGCTGTTCTTTTTGTTCTTGTTCAGGACTCTGATAGAGCCTGTGTTTGTGGGTATATACAGGCATCTGGGGAGGCTTGGGGGAGGTTAAATCATGTTAAAAGTGGTGACCCAATCTACCTTAGTTCACCATGGTGCAGCCCCTATATTTAGATCGCTAGTTAAGTTGCTCTGAGTGCATACTATACAGAAGTTCAGAAGACAGATTGATCTAACAATGGCCAGCCTAATCTAAGTTAAGTCTACCTCTGAGGTAATCTAATTTAGATTGGGTCTGGTGAGACCAACGTAACTGAACTTCTGCACAGTTCCCAGCACAGCCCTGGAGATGGGAAAGCCAGCTGCCAGCTACAGCCCTGGGGATGCACTTTTCATACCCACCTCATCCCCTTGCTCCACCCCCAGATGGACAACCCCTCCTCGCTGCAGACCACCCAGCCTCTCCGAGCCCACCAAACCCCTCATCCCATAAGACATTTCCAGTACTGGTTTAACCAGTGTTCACTGGTGCCAGGAGCCAAGGAAGTAAGCTGGGATGGGGGAGGGGTGGGCTGTTCATCTGGAGGTAGAGGATAAGGGGAGCTAAATATAACCTCTGGTCCCAGGGTAGAGGAAAGAGTCCCCCAAACCCGCCTCCACAGACCCCACTAGCCTGTCTAGTCCTGCCAAACCCTCCCACACACTCCTGGACCCTGCTTGCCCCCAGTCCTCCTGCAGACCCTGCTTCCTCTCTGATCTCCCAAAGCCCCTCCACAGACACTTCTGGCCCCCCAAAATCCCCTGATTCTCCCAGGACCCCCCACAGACCCTGCTTACCTCCCAATACCCAGCATGGACTCTGCTCCAACCCCCCCCCCGGCCCCACTAGGCCCTTCATCCCAATTTACCTTGGATCAAGTAGCCATTTTTTACTTGCTCTAACCTTCCCCGTAACCTCCCAAATGTCAGTATGTACCCTGTAAGTAGTGGGAATGGCACTGCATGGCTAATCTTTGCATTACCATGTTGGATGGATGTTGCATTGTTGTAATGGAGCATGTGCCACGTGCCTGACCAAGTAGCCTGCTGTTCTGTCAGACATCATGCATGAAATGTCATTTTGTACTGAATTTAAATTTGGTATTCAGCGTGGCATCATCTTCTCTATTTAACCTTGACAGTTCTATCCTCTTAACTTCAAACTCCATCCATAATCTATCTTCATTTGTGACATTCTAAATGAGATTTTTATTCCCAAATTGTTTGAAAGAAATCAGTAGATAGTTGTTCAGATAATAGAGTGTTATCCTGGCAAGAGTTAAGCATGCAAGTAACTGAACTCTTGAATAGTCCTATTGATGTCAATAGAAATATTCATGTGTATAAAATGATCCTGAAGCTGCTTGCTCATGTAAGTAATCCACATTTTAGTGAGACTACTTATATGAATAAGTATTACGTGTGTAAGTAAGGCTTGCAGAAACAATTCTAATGGTGCCTGGCTTCTTGCAAATATATCAGCATACAAAGTTTTTAAAACTTTTCTGAGAGAGGATCATAAAATATTTCTTACACTAGAAAAATAGTGTGAAAAGTTTATCCATGTGTTTCTTTAAAATAAGTCTTTAATAAATATTATTTATCTTTATAATACCCATAATACAAGCTTTAGCACTAGTGTAAAGCTAAATGTAATGTAAATAGTTTATATATATAAAACTAACTCACGGGTAGGCAGCCCCTTGCACAGGTGTCAGAGCATGGCACTCAAAGGCATTTTGCTTGACACGCACTTAGAGTGGATGGTGGGGAAGGGGGCTAGGGCTGCACTGCTACACCAAGGTTCAGGCACCTTGCAGCTCCCCCCATTGTCCATTCCTGGTACACGAACATCTTATGAGTCAAGGTTGCAGGTGTTTTTGGCACTCTGCCCAAAAATCTTGCAGGCCCCCTCTGTAACATTAAGCACTGTTTCTTTGCACCTTTTAACTTGTTGTGTCTGTATGATTTGTTTCTTGTGCATTGGTGTTTTTTGTGAAAAGCCCAGTAGGAGAGAGTTTTTTTAGATACTCTATAGCTTTAATAAACTACAGGGTTTTTTCATATTTTAGACTGATAAAGAGAAACTGACATGGAAAGATCGTTTTCCAGCATATTTTACCAACTTCGTTGGCATTATCTTCATGGTAAGTATTATATGGTAGATACTTAAGATTCACATTATTGAGTCATCTGAAGCAGAATTAAAACAAACACTAGTGAAATAATTATAGTCACTTTAAAAGATATATTTTACAACTGACTTCTTTTTTTCTAGAAAAGGAAAACTGTTTATTCACTTTAAGTTTTCAGTCATATTGTAATATTTGAATGAATACTTTGGCTTTATTTTTCAATAAGCATGTCGTAAAACCAGGGAGGCAAATGCAGGGTGGTTAATGATAATGAAGTATGGAATCAGAAATTACCATATTCTAGATGAAAGCAAAACTCAAATGTGCTTAAATTGCTCAAATCTGGGGAACCAGATAATCATTGTCCCAGAACACAGAAAAAACTAATACATAACTCTAAGTCTAGTAGTAAGTATTGTTAAGGAATCTTTCAAATGAGGGTAGTACCATAAGGCTGCAAATATAATGCCTACATTTATGAAAGGAAAAAAAGGTGATTGATTGCTCTCTCTAGTCCTTAAGTCAATTGCATGCTAGGCTCTAATAATTATTGTTCCTTCAAAACTTGTTCCAAAGACATAGAAGTGAATAAAAATATTAGGCCCATATTGCATTTCATCCCAAAGGTAGAACAGGCCAATCTAACTAGACATCTTTAATAAGAGAATTTACATTTTTAAGTAAAGGAAATGTGCTATGTAGGATCAAACACTATAAATATCATGATCCTACACCTTTCCTAAGTCATAAGCCTGAAGAGTTTCTTAAACCTCTTTTGATCTTAAAATATTCTTCCAGTTCTTAATATATTCATCTATTTAAGCAGCATAAAAGTATTTTTCCCAGGTCTTTAGGAAGTTAGATATATGTTTTTGTATTGCAATTGGTACTCTTTAGAAATTCCAACTAATACGAAGTTTAACTTCAGGAGCCCTAGATTTAGTTTATCCTTTACATTTTCACAAGGTTGAATGCCTGAGAAAGATATTAGGAAGTTGCAGAGAAAAGCCAGGTCAATGCCTGTAGCATTCCTCTCCATTTCTATAAGACAGTTTCATTCCTACCTTTTTCTTTATAGTTAGGCAGTTACCACGTATTCCTTAATGGTTTCTATTTAAAAGATAAGGCATTTTCGTCTAGATTTCTTTTCGTACAGATTTTAATTCTATAATTGGGGTAACCAAGTAATGACACGCCAGCCAGATCTGAATGGCAGTAGCTTTACCATATTTCTTGAATATGAGATGACCCTGACTATAAGATGACCCTCCCTCCTGCAATAATTAGATTATATATATGGAAAAAATTATCTTAAAAAAAAATAAAACGTCGAGGTATAGAATCTAGTTATTGGAAGATTACCTTGAATTTGCCCCCCCTCCCACTGCTACAGTAGAGAAAATAAATCCCCCTCCCACTGCTGCAGTAGATAAAACAAATTCCACATGCAGGTATTCCCCTCTTCCTTACTGTCAGACCCTGCTCTCCCTGAACACATAGAAGTGAGGGGCAAATTTGAAAATACTGACCTTGAAATAAACATATGGGTACCCATAGACTTAGTTCATCCAGAATTGATGCATTTTACATTTTTTGAAACTACTACAAGTTTTAGTACAGGTATTCCATAGGCACATCTACATATGTGGCTTACTGCTCAGTAGACTAATTTACTGCTCAGTAAAGCGTCACCATCTACAAGTGCATAGCAATTAGGCCAGTTTAAACTAACTTACTGTGTTGTCGGATAGTCCTGTCAGACGCAAGTAGTTTCTGACAGCTCAGTAAATTAATCTGCTTAAACTGGCATCGGTCCTGGAGGCACTACAGTAGACAGTGACGGGGCTGGCTGGGGCATGAGGCTGCTTCAGTGCTGGGCTAGCCAGTGGGCAGGCCCACACTGAAGCACCCTTATGCCACAGCTAGCCACTCCATAGCATGTGAAGCCCCATCAGAACAGCTCTAGGCTGATGTGCTGTGGAATGGCTGGCTGGGGGCTTAGCCCCATGCTGAAGAACATTTGGGCCCCGGCCAGCCTGTCGACAGCACGTAGAGCCTGGTCAAAGCAGCCCTGGGCTGGCAGGCTGACTTCCTACCCCTTGGGTCCCCTGCTAATTGCTCTGGAATTTTTGCTCTTGGTCGCATGTTCAAAGGTTCACCTGGGAGCAATAAGTTCCAGAGTTTATTTATGTTCATTAATTGCACGTGTAAATGCACCCCAAAAACACGCTTTTAAGCAGTATGTTTATACCTACTTATTATATATAGTACAAACTGTGCATCATATTAATCCAAAGTCAGAAGGCTCATGATTTACCCTGTAGCTCATTGGGCTGGACCCTAACAGTCAACAGTGTTTTAGCCATGGTAACCCCACAGCTCAGTATTGCTCAGTATATGTACCCACAAAAGGACCCATGTGTGAATCAGTGCCCCCACTCATGACTGGAACGGAGTGTTCTTGTCACAAATTCTGGAATCCTCCTAACGTCTATATGCAGATAATGTACAGGACAACCTGGTCTGGCTCCACCTCCTAGAGGGTGAGACCACACTATTCATATGTTGAGACCTTATTTGATGATGTTTGCCAGACATTTAAGGCTGGTGAAGAAATAGGAATCTTTGGAAATAGGAAATAAAGGCACAGCTCACCTGTGGAGTGAAGAGGAAGTAAAAATGCAATATAGTGGCTCACCATGACTTGAAAAAGTGTTGGTGGTGAGGGGGGCTGAGTGCAGTGGGCACTACCATGTGTCTTCTTCAAATGGGATGCACTAATCTGTTCTTATATTAGGTTCCCATCAGCACCTTGGCATTTTTGGCTACAATCAAATTTAACATTTTTAGCACCAAAGGGAGGGTGTCATGGCTGGCTCTGGCCCTCCTGGTGCTGACCTCATATTACAGTGCCTCCAGGACCAGTGCCGGTTTCCTGTGGAAGGAACACTCACCTGTTTGGGGGTTTCTTTTAAGGACCAAAAAAAAAAAAAAATGGACGTTTCCATCAGCATGTTTGCCCAATATAGGCCAGGTATTTTATAATCATGTTCAGTGTTGGCTTCATTTAATCAACTTCATGTTTGGTTTTTGTTACTGAACATAGGCTACTTTTGGCACCAGTTTAATGCCAGTGTATGTAATGAGGTTTCCTTGTACATGAATGTAAAATGAGAAGCTTCTGGCCCCCCCCCCCCATGGTGGCTGGGGGGAAAAAACTTCATCTTGTATTCAGATACATACAGTAATTGCTGCAGCTCTTGAAGCCATAGCAATTAACACTGCCCTTGCTTGTCCTGCTGCCCAGTTTCTGAACCTGGGGGGAACCCTGCAGTCAGATCTAGAGTGCAGAGCTGCATTATCTCAAGAGGGTACAAATCTTGAGAGGGTACAAAGAACAACCACGTGTATGGTCAAGGGCATGGAGAGTAAGCCCTATGAGGAAAGACTCCAGGAACTGGGCCTGTTCAGCCTGAGTAAGAGAAGGCTGAGAGGCAACTTGATAGCTGCCTACAAGTACATCGGGGTGAGCACCAAGAACTAGGGGAGCAACTCTTCAGGGAGGCACCTCATGGGAGGACAAGGACTAACGGATATAAACTAACAGAGGGTAAATTCAGGCTAGACATAAGAAAAAACTTTCTCTGTAAGGGTCACCAGAACCTGGAACACACTCTCAGCTGAGGTGGTCCAGTCACCCTCCTGGAAGGTATTCAAGATGATGCTGGACGGGCACCTTGTCAAACTTGTCTGAGTCCAATAACTTTCTGCCCACAATGGGACTGGACTTGATGATCTTACAGGTTCCTTCTGGTCCAATGGTTCTATGATTCTATCTGGCATGCAGGGCTACTGATAAAGCTGGAAGTGTGGTTCTGGGAAAAGTGGCAGCTGCCATGGTTCTAGGAGCCACAGTAAATTGTTGCTGCCAAATTCCAACTTAGCAGGTCAAATGACACAGCTCCATGCTCCAGATCCGACCCGCAGACAAGCCCTGTGTTCTGGATCCGGCCTGCAGACTAGTGTCATATCATTCATCCAGCAAATGGGACTATATGACCTGAGCATCCCTGTTTTGTAGCATTAGCTCCACAAAATCATATTGCTTTTATGATTAAACTAGTGGGAAGGAAGGTTTTGTTCCATTTACATTGACTACAGTGCCTTGGGATCTGGCCCAAAGAGCCCATGAGGGACACTTCATATAAATGAATTAGAATTGGATGTTTTATAAATGGTAATGCTATCACTTAATTTCAGATTGGACTGACATTTGCTATCGTATTTGGAGTCATTATATATAGAATCTCCACTGCAGCAGCCTTAGCCATTAGCTCAACTCCTTCTGGCCGATCTAACGTTAGAGTAACTGTCACTGCAACTGCAGTAATCATTAATTTGGTGGTGATCATCATCCTGGATGAAGTATATGGCTGCATAGCAAGATGGCTAACTCAGATTGGTAAGTACAAATCTTTAAATCATTTTTGTTAGAGCAGTTTTTTATATAGGTATAAAAACTACCTATTTACCTGGTATTGTTGTCCAACTTCAGACAGGTGAGTAAAAGGAGAATATGCAAAATAGTTTTTCTTTAATGACAGATGACAAAGCAGTTCAGGATTAAATAATCTCCACTTTTAAATTATTTGGTCAGTCGCATAACTGAGTGGGGAGAAACTGGGGCAGCAGTCCCCACAACCACCTTTGGGAGTAAAGAAGTGCAAAAATAGCCACCACCACAGGTGTGAAGGACCAGAACACTGTAGAAAAGAAATTGTATAGTATTTTCAAGGAAGATCAGGTTCAGAAGACAGGAAATCTTGTCAGATGAAATCTTGTACCAGGTCTGGACTAATTTTATGGACAGAAATGGTTTGGATATTGTCACTGCAAACAAGGTTCCTGAAAATACCAGGCACAGAATTATCAGACTGGGCCTTTTGACTCCATACAATTTTAAAGTAGAGTCCTCAAATCATTTTTATCCTGTTCACATGTCCTTAATGAATTCCTTTCACTGCTTTTCTTGAAAGAGTGTGGAGTTCTGGCCTCAAAAACATGGAAGCTATTCCCATTGACATCATTTAAAGGCAGTCCTCAACTACAGGCTGTCCTCAGACTTACGACAATTGGTTCCTGAAAACCATGTCTTAAGCCAAAACGTAACTCAGAACCAATTTTCCCATAGGAAACAATGTTATAAATGGGGGATTGGTTCCTGAACCAAGGCCCGATATCTTATTTTCACCAAAAATAACCCAGAATTTTGTACTTAATCAATTATAGATGAGTAATATAGCTACATTAATGTATTTATATTGTAAATAGCAATTCTATTGATTTGGAAGGACTTCTTTAAGGAGACTTTGTTGGACTTTTTGAAGAGCTCTTGGTTGGACTTTTTGAAGGGCTCTTGGCTGGAGTCTTCTCAGAAGTCTTTGCTGCAGGTTTTTCTGGAGTCTTGTCTGCTTTCTTAAAGAAGTGTCCAAGGAAGTTTGGACAGATTTTCTCCAGGGAGATGAGTGAAGTAGCAAACTTGTTCGCTGGTGTGGCTTGGCATCAGATCAAGCATTGTAGAGTCAAAACTGACGTCAAAAAGTTGAAACCGGGTGTCAATTTATAAACATTGTAAGTGTGAAACATAGTAACTCGAAACATTGTAAGTCGAGGGCTGCCTGTATTGTACTCTTTTACATTAAAAAGAAATCTTGTAAATATTAATGAGATCAGAAATGAGATCTCTGTAGCTTGTTTTTTTTCATTGGCTTCAGCTGAACCAGGTTTATGAGCCTTTATGTCAACATATTTCCTTAAAGGATAGTGGATTGCATGACAAGAAGTTTTCCAAAAGTTCAAACATAATTAGCACTTCATGAATACTTTAGAATACTTCATGACTTGGAATGTAACTTACTGTTTTACATGTGTCTTATTTGCTCCAGAGGTCCCAAAAACTGACAAAAATTTTGAAGAGCGACTGATCTTCAAAGCCTTCCTTCTGAAATTTGTCAATGCTTACACTCCCATTTTCTATGTTGCTTTCTTCAAGGGCCGGTGAGTTATTTAGAAAGTTATTTAAAATCTCAACAGTTTATTTGAGCTTATTTGCAATGGTCCAGATTCTGGTTGTTTCTGAGTGCACAGCTACCAGTGGAGTTCTACAGACATCCAAAGCTAGTTTATGAACTGTGGAATTTATCTGTGCCTTTCTTCTAACCTTGTTCCATCTAATTGACTTCTTCCTCCCTCTTGTACATGACAGTTTGCCTCAAGTTAGCTAAGGTTTGTTTCTACTTTGAAAGATGTGCCTTAACAGCAGTTTGGTATGTATTTGTAATATTTAGGATGTATAAAGAAGACTCAGTAAAAAATCTTTACCACCTCAACAAAGTCAGCATTTAAATTTAAAATGAAAAGAAAGTTTTTCCAAACATAACTAAGTAAAATTTTCTTCTTTGCATTTTTGTGTGTCAGGACAGATTATTAACAATTCCATATATTTGTAATTCCTGTTCAAAAGTTTAGCAATTTCATGTAAAAGACTGCATGCCAAGTGTATTGAGGGAATAAATAAATAAATTCTTACTAGTGTTTCCAAACTGTCCTAGATTTGTTGGACGTCCTGGAGACTATGTCTACATTTTTCATTCTTTTCGAATGGAAGAGGTAATTGCATGTTGCATGCTGACAGCTAATCAAAAATGACAAGCAAATTCTCAAGCAGGGGGTTTAGCAGAAGTGCTGACTCGTTTTCCTTTCTCTGTTTTAGTGTGCCCCTGGCGGTTGCTTAATGGAGTTATGTATTCAGCTGAGCATTATTATGTTGGGCAAACAGCTCATTCAGAACAATCTGTTTGAGATTGGCATCCCGTAAGTAAGACAGTGGTTTTACATTCATTTTGAACCATATGTAAAAGATATATCAAGGCTTCTTGATGCAAATATCTGGTTTATTTCAGTTTGTCACTTGCATGCAAGAAAATTTTATAGCAAGGCCATTCCTGTTCTTTTGTAAATACACTGTATCTTTTATCTTCTATAGCACTTTCAGAGTCCTCATAACAACCAATCCTTTTTTGTTTTTTTAACACCCATGGTTCTCTGAAAAGTATTAAAGGATCTATTCATTTTCTACTATTTATTGCTGAGTATGTAGATTTGGCTATAGCTGATCCCCATTGTTTCTGTGTTTGCTGTTAGCTTGAAGTTTGTATTTACAATTAGCTTTTAAACACTTTTTTTTACAAAGCTATGAAAACTAATGATGTAAAGTTTTTGTGTCCATTAGCATAAAGTTAGCTGTAACTCCTGAGCCATCCAAATTATAGGCCTCTTAAATGGAAAACAACAAAAAAAAACCAACCCACTCAAGTGATCATTTTGTTCCCCTCAGAAAAATGAAGAAATTTATAAGATATGTGAAATCAAAACGTCAGAGTTCTTTAGATCATGAGGAGCACGTGAAAAAAAAGCAGCGCTATGAAGTGGACCACAACTTGGAGCCTTTTGCTGGACTTACTCCAGAATACATGGAAATGAGTGAGTGAGCTTTAAAGTAATTTAAATCTAAACTTCAGTAGGTATAATTAAAAAGGATGGTGAACCATGTTCTTTGATAGGGACATGAGTCATGTTAACCCATTTTATAAAAATGTCCTCCAGAGCAGTAGATTTAATAAGGCATTGTTGGCTGTTATAAGGAGCTAAAATGATTTTCCACATATAACATAGTAATCTGTACATATGCACAGAACTGCCTCACAATGGTCAGCCTGAGCAGCTAAGAAACTTCTCCAAATCAGCTAGAACAGAAGAGTGCTGGATTGTATCTCTTATACCAGGAGTGTCTAAGTCATCCCAGACCTTGAGCCCTAGGCCAGATCCAGACTGCAGGGTTCTTCCCGGGCTAGACTCGTGAGGCCAGTGACTGCAATAGCAGCAGCAACGTTGGAGACCTGGGGGAAAAGCAGTGATGATGGCAGGAGTCTGGGGGGTCTGGCAGTGTTGGGGAGGGCAGAGGAGTGAGCCAAATGGCCTCACGGCAAACAGGGGTTTGTCAGCCAGTGCTTACTTGTCCCCTTACTGCCAGCAGCCATGCCCAACAGCCTGGGACCCTTGAATACTGCTACATGCCACTCCCCAGCCTAGCCACATTTTCAACTTTAGGTAGCTCACTGGTAGCCTGGTAAACTAGATGGAATGGCTCTGTAGGTTGGATCCAGCCCACAGGGCATATGTCTGACACATCTGTCCTATACCATGTGTTTGTGGTAACAGCTGATGGCCCTGGTCTCTATCTTAATATATGATCTTAGAATATATCAAGCAAAGTATTTCAAGCAGTGGTAGAAAAGCACTGATGTTCTTATTCAAGGGCACTGGTAAAACCATCTGGAATATTATATACTATTTTGAAAGAAGAATGCAAAGTGGAGTAACTGCAAAAAAAGGCTATGAAGATAATTGTGGGAATGGAGAGTCTTTTTTTTAATGAAAGGAGACTAAAAGGACTCATCTTCCTTAGGGTAGTAGAATGAAGGCTGATATGAGACATGGCTGGTTTCTATAAATGCCTCAGGTGGGTAAATACTGACGAGAAATAAGAGCTTTTTCATTAAACCAACTGAGGAGATTAAAGTTCTGGAACAGTTTTCCAAGAGAAGAAGTGAGAGCAAAACACTTAAACAGTTTCAAGATAGAGCTTGATTAGTCTATGTAATAGGAAGTATGACCTGGTTGCAAGAGATTGCAGGGGTCTGGACTCTGAATTCAAGGGGTCCTTTGCAGTCCTTTATTCTTTGGACCACTCCACATGTCATAGATCAAATAAAGTATAGTGCACCCCAGGCTGGATCTCAACATGACTGACTTCTGCTTCTGCCATGCCTCCTATTCACAGGGGAGCAGGCTTGGAGGTGGCTCTGCCCATTCTTCATCACCAGAGAATCACACCATGTCAGAAGAATCCTCAGGCTTTCAAGCAACTGTCTGACCACCTTGCCCAGCCAAGGAAGCAGAAATTGTCAGAGCAGGGACTAATTCATTTTTATTCACAGGTGAATTATCAGTTAATCAGCTCCCATATAGAAATGTGTTTGTGAGGAACAGCTCAACCTCCTTTTTGTTTGGGAACATGGAAATCTTTGGGGAATGGCCCTATTATACTGTAACACACCAAAGCACAGTTCATAAATACAAGTCACTGCCAATGACATTGTCTCTCTTTTCAGTTATCCAGTTTGGGTTTGTAACCTTGTTTGTTGCATCCTTCCCACTGGCCCCTTTGTTTGCATTGTTGAACAACATTATTGAAATACGACTAGATGCAAAGAAATTTGTCACAGAACTTAGGAGACCAGTTGCAGTTCGAGCAAAAGATATAGGTAAGTGCATTACCAAATAGCTTAATTGTGAGATACTTTAACTCATTTATTTTTCTCTTAATTGATGACAGATTATTTTATGTTGAGCTGGCTTCATTAGCAGAAAGGCTTTTATAGAATAGTAGAAAATATTTTAATATAACCCAGCTGTGAATTATCACTTATTTTTAAGATAAGAGGTTTCAGATGGAAACAAATATTTTAGTATAAAAACATTACTTTACAGATCAAGAATGATCAATGCAATGGTAAGATACCCAGTATGACATTCCATGTCAATAATTTCTGATAATGCAAGTTTCTTGTGGAAGCAAAAGTTCTACATTAAATATTATAGTTCCTCAAACTGTGGGCCAAAGAGAAACACAAGGCAAGAAAAGGGGGAGTGAGTGGCTGCTGGAACGTTCTCTGAATGTAGCTTTAGCCAGTTCCTTCCTAGCCAGCATGAATACTGGGACACTTAAAACTAGAAACAGCAGTGCTCCACTGGCTGGAACCATTCCCTATCATTGACCAGTAGCCTCATACTGGTTCTCTTGCCAGAAAAACCTCTGGCATTGCAGAAGAGCTAGGAGGTGGCTTTGCTTTTAAGAATGAATGTATTCATGAAGCTGCTTTCCCTGGCTGCCAGTTAATTGGAGTATCAGAAACATATAAGTAAAAAGCTCATAAACGGAGGTGTTCAGATTATGGTGGCAGTGATTGTGAGCAAAGAAATCTACTGTTAGTTATTATCCAGTGTGTTGTCCAGTATTGGGGCACGGCAGGCAGATGATTTCTGCACGTTCCCCATTGTGCTTAGGTATTAAGCACAATATTAAAGGACAATTGTCATACTTTCTCTCTTTTTTTCTGCCATTACCTCATGTCTTTTTAGTTTTGTTTTTGCGAGTCCCTGGCCCAATCTTACTGGGATACTTTAGGAGACGTCTGGTTGCAGCAGACCACCAACTATCAGACTGGAATTATCAGACTAGATGTCCTAGCCAACAGAGGTCATGCTCAGTTACTGGCAATGATCAAGGGCTTGATTTGGCTCTCAGTGAAATTCATAACAAATTTCCTGTTGGATTAGGGTCAAAAATCCCAGGCCCAGTCGATTTGAATTATGCTGTGCGTTCTCAGTGGTATAGAAGCAGTGGTCACCAGAGCATATAATTCCAGTGCTCCAGATAATGCACAGCTTCTCAGTAGTTTTCTGGCATGATAAATTTGCTGATTTTCACCTATAAAGCCCTAATGCCTGCCCCTACATACCTAAGGGACTGTGTTTTCCCTTATGCCCCACTGTGATCCCCAAGGTCACCCAAGAGCAGCCTCCTGCAAGTACCATTAATACACCAAGTTTGTTTGGTGAGGACACATGGGAGGTCATTCTTGGCAGTCACCCCCAGCTTTGAAAGTCCCCACCACCATTTTCTCAGCACTGACGTGCATTTTGCCATTTATACAAATGCATGCAATACAGCACCAGGCTGTCTTAAAAAGTGCCTGGCGCTGCGTCACAAGCTTGCATGCAGTGTGTCCAAAGGGTTTTTCGCAGACCACGTGCAGCACGCAGAGCTGATTTTGCAGGTATTTTACGGTGACCCCACCCCTCAGCACTGATTGGCAGAGAGGCCTGAAGGGAAGGAGGGACAAGGGGGCAGCTGCCATCTTGATGGCTGGATGCCCTTCATGCAGCCCCATCCCTTGGCACTGATTGACAGAGAGGCCCCAGGGGGGGAGGAGGGATGAGGGGGCAGCTGCCATCTTGCCTGTTGCCCTTCGTGCCACTCCGCTAGTCGGCATCTTTCCCTCCTAGCAGTGAGGACTGTTGGCTCCCGCTGGGGAGCCAGCATTTTATTTTAATTAAGTTTTTGTTGTTATTGATTTTGCAAACAATCCCAGATTTTGCAGTTTCCATGAAATCCACAAAACCACAAATTCAGTAGATCCTTATCTATAGGTTATTTTAATACTCTAATGGCTTTTATAAGTTTTCTCTTCTTTTGTTTTCTTGTTCCTTTGTTTTTGTTATTTTACTCTTTTCAGTAAGCTGCCTTTATTGGGAAGGACAGCACATAAATAAATACGATTGAAAGCAACTTTAAAAATAATTTACTTGGCAAGCAAAGGACTCTCTCAGCCGGGGGAAACCCTTGAGAGATATAGGCTTATATAACATTTCTGTGCTGTTCTGTGTATCTCTAACTGCTGAAATGGCTCTTCGGGGTCAGATGTAACCAGATATATGTAACAGCCACCAGCCTGAGAATCTGAAGTTGCAGAGCCAGTTTTGTACATGTTAAGCCCTTAACCAAGCACAGAGCAAGCAGCCTGGGATTTAGCCTTTAGACTGATGCAGAATAAGGCCCCTTGTGTCTGAATTGCTTGCAGTTCTGTGAGAAACATGCAAACATGCATTTGCTTAGTCATAATATGATGCAAGTCACTGCTGTGCTATACTATTACTAACAAAGGCTGAATTCAGAACAAGTAGGAAGTATGACCTGGAAGTATGAGCTGGGAAAGCTAGAGTTGACCTTGCATTTGTTAGGTCTCAGTACGATTTATCCAAGTTACAGAGAGCCACATCCTCTCTATTAGGTGCCTAAGTGGGATCCTATTCCACCCTGCATAAGTCTCCGAAAAAACAGTAAGAGGTTTATTTTTGTAACTCACCATCATTGTACCAGTAAGATTAAGTGAAAAAAAACAGAGAGCAGGAGGAGGACATATACAGTTTTTATTAACTGTGTCTTATAATCTCAAACAGGGTGGAATGGGCCCACAAAAATCCCTTTATGTACCTAATAGGTGGACTAGATGGATCAGGCTCATAGTATTTAGTCCCAAGACAATTGTATATGCAGTAAGTTCACTATAAGCCAGTATATACACCCCCTATAGAATGCCAAAGATGAGTTTAACAAAAAGCCAAAGGAGCTCATATACCAATTCATATCCCAGTGGACTTCACTTATCAACACAGAATGTATACAGAACCTTCAGTTGCTTGTGCTAGAGAATTTTTTTAAAACTGTTATTAGTAAGAGGCTGTAGGCTGTACCAGTCACAGGGCTGAGCACTGTTGAAATAGATGATCACATATACTAAACTGGTGTGTACTTTAAACACTGCAAAAATCCCTTTGTTAAATTTAGGAAACAGGATGTAGAAAGTAGCCATGAGACTGGTTTGCTGAGAGGAAGGTGAAAAAAGATCAACCAGTTAGGGGCAGCTATGGAATTAACATATATTCAGTATTATCTTTTTGCGTGCCAGACTCCATGCTTCAAAACCATTGGGAGTTTCTGGATATAGTAGGCCAAAGAGAAGGAGAAAACAGGACAAAAGAACAAAAAGGAACAGAGGGTGCATCTACACATGCAATTAACACAATGGAATAAACACTGGAGCTGGTTGAGCGAGAGTACACTGCTCCCAGGTGCAGCATCTACCCATGCAATCTGAGCCAGGGCAGAGCAGTTCTGAGCTAGCAGGGGGAACAGGAGGTCAGTCCCAGGCTCCAGTTGGTGGCATCGGGCAGCACAGGGGCTGGCAGGAGCCAGGGGTCTGCCCCCTGGTTGGCTGGGATGACCAAAAGCAATTTGCACCCGAGGGTCATCATCTAGACAGGTGTTTGATCCCACTTAATGACTCTGCCATAAGTGACTCTGTCCCAATTGATACTATCCTATGGCAGAGTTATTTAGTTTGCTGCGCCCTAATACTGGCACACATGTAGAGTGTATCGCTTTACTGCAGAGCTAATTAGTTAACTGCAGTAAAGCACACTGTAGATGCACTCAGACTGGATCCTTTGGAGCTTGGGTACTAAGGCCCCTGAAGAAGTAAGAATTCTTTGTGGGCAGCTCTGGCCTTTGGCAGATGCAATAAGGTTTGGTCACTTGATCAGGTCTATAAAGGGATTTCTGTGGAAATTCCAGTTCCTCTTCGTGAGTTTTCTCCTTCCCATAGAGAATGATTTGGATCAAACAGATAAGAAGTTATCATCTTTCCTTTATGTGCCCAGTCCCACTGCTGTCCATCTTACTATACCCTGACTTTGCCTTCTCCCAACAGGAGCTGTTGGCTCAGAACTCTTTAAAATGAGGCACATGTCCCAATATGGATGTTGGAATCAAACTTTAGGCTCTTTTTGAACCCCAACTGTTTGAAATAAGGCTTATTACAAACTGAACTTTTTCTAAAAAATGCAAATGCAAGCAAGCATAGTTTTCTAGAATCATGAGACTAGTGAGAGATGCTACGTTTTCAATTACCAGTGCTTTCTTTAACAGCCTGAAAATGTTTAATACCATGTTTGTCCTTCCCTCAGGAATCTGGTATAATATCCTCAGAGGTATAGGAAAGCTTGCTGTAATAATAAATGTAAGTAGTTCCATACAAAAAATGCAGTACCTGATTCCCCATTCTGTTACATTGGTTTTATTCTAACTTAAACCTAATCAAGTCAGTGGAGTTACCTAGTTTAGTAACTATCACAGGGACAAGAGAATTAAGTCCACCATTTGGTTTTATATCATTACAGTGTATCACATATTGCTTATGCATTATAAAAAAATACAGAATTAAACAAAGGTATAACAGGCAGTAGTAATGCCAAGGATAACAATAAAGAAGCAGTTTGACTGCATACTTCTGCCATTCAGGCAAATAAAAAAGTACTGCTGATCTTAAATTTCTTTCTTCCTGATTTCTTGACATTTTGAAACTCACTCTCTTTGACCACTTTTTTTAAAATTCTTGTTATAAAACCAAATTTCCCCTGTAAGCTTTTTGGGCCAGATCCTCAAATCATGTAAATCAGTTTAGCTCCATAGAATTCAATTATTGCTAGCTAAGAATGTGGCTCTTAATTTGATTCTGTTTTCATGATGTGAGTTGTTATTTGTCAGGGGTCAGCAACCTACAGCCTATGGCTTTGATCTGGCCTGCAGAGCCATTGCATCGAGCTCATGGACTTGGGGCTTTGGGGATATGCAGAAGCAGGGGATTTTACCCATTCTGTGCTGCACTGCATTGCAGCCAAGTGCTTCATCCATGTCGCATTGCAGCTGGGTGGCACAGAGAAGTGGTGTCTGGGAGAAGGGGTGGTAGCTGTATCATAGCCCCAGCTGGCCTTTGACCTGAGCTGAGTGATTCTGGCCCACCACTGGAAAGTGTTGCCCACCCCTGGTCTATGATTTTAAGATTCAATACTGCACTACAGAAAACAATGGGACAGCAAACTCAGGCCCCATAGAAGACACGCAAGGCTAATTTCAGTGTTTTAAGACCAGCATGCTTTGGGTCATTTTGATTCTTCTGAAGATTCTTATACTGAAGTCAAAGGAAAAGATTATTTCTCACTTCTGTTCTTAGCCTCCTATATTGTGTGACTAGAAATTAGCTTGTTTCACC
>NW_017729025.1:113233866-113234170 GCF_001723915.1 Gavialis gangeticus | reverse complement strand
TCTTCTGAAGATTCTTATACTGAAGTCAAAGGAAAAGATTATTTCTCACTTCTGTTCTTAGCCTCCTATATTGTGTGACTAGAAATTAGCTTGTTTCACCTTGTAGTCCTCAGAGACCCAGGACAATGTAGGCAGACAGTAGTGTCACAGTTACTGACAAGGTGAACAGTGGATCTAAGGTCAATAAGGGGAGACAATGCTGAACATGTGGCAGTGTAAATTACTCCACCACTGGATAGTACTTGTCCCAGACAGTTCTATCCTATGACAGAGTTTATTAATTTACATTTACCTTAATGTGGGC
>NW_017729025.1:113224520-113228866 GCF_001723915.1 Gavialis gangeticus | reverse complement strand
GATGGGTATATCCCTGGAGCTTCTGGTTTTTTTCAGTCCTGAAGTTGTCGTTCCCCCTTAACATAGTTTAAAACCTCTGGTTACTGATAGTTGTTATATTTTTTTTCTAATTATATATTGAAAAAAATCAAGACTGGGAAAAAATAGCAAAAGCTAAAATTGCACTCTGGGTTACTTAACATCTCCATTGTGATGCAAAGAATTTATGTTCTCCCTTTGTTTCAGTCAGATACTACTGATATGCTGGGCCAGTTGAAAGTATTCTGGGGGAGCCCTTGGCAGTGTAACGGATTTTTTTTTTTTTCTTTTTTTGGAACCTTTTATATCTGCAAGCCCTCAAACTCAATTTGTGACCTCCTTCCTATACTTGTCCTATACATGCAAAGGTTAGGGTTGAGATCAGGAAAGGGGCTGAAGTTCAGTAAAGTAAGTGAAGGGTTCCAGAGTGGTACATGCATTTGTGAGAGAAATTAGAGAAACAGTGTGGGAAGTGTTTTTCTGTTAAATATGGATGGCAGGGACAGTTGTAAAAAAAAAAGTGGGAAATATATTGGTTACCAAAGTAGTTCAAGTTATTAGATGCCAGCCACCATGAAACTACTCCTATGCAACAGTATGAATCTTAGGAGCTGGATGAGTAAATATTTTGTAGATGCATTGATAGAGTTCTCATATCTTGAGAGGACCCTGGGCTGCAGACAATCTCACCACTGTATTAGCCCCTGCATAACATTCCTTAGACTCATGAGAATTACTTGGGGAAGATGCACTTGGGTCTGTTATCATCTTAGCATGACCTCTGAATATTGTGCTCATTCTTTACTCTTATGGCTTAGGCATTTGTGATCTCATTCACATCAGACTTCATTCCACGCCTCGTGTACCTGTATATGTACAGTGAAAATGGCACCATGCATGGCTTCGTGAACCATACGCTATCTTCTTTTAATGTCAGCGATTTTCAAGAAGGAACAGCTCCAAATGATCCTTTGGAGCTTGGCTACGAGGTCCAGATATGCAGGTACTTTCTTGAATGATCGCCATTTTAAATTATTTTCCCTGTTGAATAGGAATATGGTTATGTTGTCTGTACAGACTAGCTGTAGCAGATCGAAATAGTGTTTTATTTGTAATATCCTGTTTGTAGCTCTGTCTTGTTTATGCCATATAGAGTAGAATTTTGGAGCTACTAAATATTTGCTGTATATGCATTGCTTAGCTTGAGAAACAGAGGTTACAACAAAAACAAGCACTTGTCAGAGCACTTGCAAAGGTTTTTCTTTCTGACTGTCCATATTTTGTGTTAGAGGAGGGGGCAACAAAATCCCCATATTGCATAGGAACCCTCTCTCCACTCTTAGGATCAATTATGTTTGGTAGTTAGAGTTTCCAACAACATTTCTAGGTAATCGATTCTAGCTTTTAACTTCCCTCATACCTACGAAGTTTTTCCTAATAGCCAACCTAAATTTATCTTCTTGCAGTTTAAGAATGTCACTCCTCCTGTCCCCTGAAGTGACAGAGACTAGCCTTTTGTGATCATCTTTATAACCACGCTTCAGAGCTGACAGCTGTATTTGAAAGCTGTTATCAAGTCTCTTCTCAGTTTTGTCATTTCCAGAATTACTAATTCCAGTTCTTCCAAAATATGCTTATAAAGAAATGTATTTTCATATCTACCCAGTGAAATCTGAATCTAGTCCTCTGTTCTTTCTAAATATGCACAGATTAGAGTTATGCTCTACCATGTGGCTTTGAGATCAGTTTTTTATTCCTAAAAATTAACCTGGAGCACAAATAGTTCCTAAACTTGGAGGACGTTGAGATTGTGATCTAAAGTTTGTGGTGTACCCTATCTTTAGTCTAACTTGATGCTGTTTGTAGTGGTGACAAAGCATAATTATCTGAGATCAACAATATATTTCAAAATTATCACAGGTTTTCCTTCTTTATCTGGGTTTACATAAAGCAATACTGTACAAAATAATTGTTTTTAGGGAATATGAAGGAGTGTTTAAGGCATATTCAGTGCTAAATCCTAATTGTGTTAACATTTTAAAGCAGTGTGCTTGATTTAACATGTCCTGTTTTACAGATACAAAGATTACCGAGAACCCCCATGGTCTGAAAACAAATATGACATTTCAAAGGATTTCTGGGCTGTCCTAGCAGCAAGATTAGCATTTGTGATAGTTTTCCAGGTATTGTTTGATTTAAAACTTTCTAGACCATAGAAGGAAAAGAGACATCACATGCATGAGTATAACTCTGTTTTGTACATAAATGATATAGGTTTCAATAGGATATTACCAGTCAAAATAAATCTACTTCTAGAGGACTCTGATCCTAATAGACTTTTCAGGCATCATGCAGAACCTCAGAACTCTTACTTCTGCTTGTAAAATAATTTTGCAGCTGTCTGAACCACCTTTTGGGATTGATAGAGACTAGACTTTAGTGGAGAGATGAGTCACAAGATGAATAGACTAGTTACTACCCTTTTAACTATCTGAGAAGGATTTAAGTGGGAATGAAGTAGAACACAGACTAATAGACTGGTCCTCTGCACAAGGGTGGTTTTAATTAAAGCCAAAAACAGCTAACCAAAAATGGAATTTTGATCCAGGAAATTAAGATTTCAGAAATAGGATTTCCACTAAGGATTTCAGAAATAGGATTTCTACGAAGATGGAACAAAGTCAAAATGTTGTGATTAATTTCCTGTAGAAAATTCTGACAGATTTATTCCTTTGACAGGACTGGGCCCCTGGGGCAGCTGTGATGCCCCCTGGTGGTCATGCAACTCTTGCCTTGCTCTGGCTCCTAGGGTACCCTCCCTTTTCTCTCACCTGTATTGGAATAATTTGATTATGAAAAGAGAGGCTGCCCCAGGGTCCCAGAGCAAGCCCTTGTCAATTATTGGTTCCTCTCGAACCCAGCAGAGCCCCATCTTTCCCCTTGGGTGCTAGATGGGGCTCTCTCGGTCCATACATGCTCTACAGCACCATTTGGTTTAAGGGCTATTCATGGTTTCTGGCAATTGGCTCCTGCCTCTCCCCTCTGTCTTCAGGCCCCTGGCTCTAGTTTTTACCCCTCTCAGGCTCTGGCTCTAGCCTTTCTGGCTTCAGGCCACCTCTGTTGTGTTTCTTGGCTCGGGCTTTCATCTTCTTGGTTTCCTCCTGTCAGCATCTTAAGCCCTGACTGCTGGCGGGGCCCAAAACACTCACATGTCCTCAGGCACCCCTTTGGCTCCCAGTCAACTCCTTTAGCCACATCCAGTCTGCCAGTGTAAACTTGAACAAACAAAAAAAATACAAGCAGCCATTTAATTAAACCTCCCCCTCACTCAGGGTTAACCAACTATTTGTTCAGCCATCCTCCCACACAGCTCTCACCTCCATCTCCAGGGCATTTCATGTCTTCCTGGGTCTTGCGCACACAGCTTCTCCCTGCTAAGAGCTCTCCTCTCTGCAGAGTACGAGCCTTTCTCTTTCCTTTCCCCAGGTGCTGGCTTTTAAGATTTGCAAAGCGTGGCCCCTGTTGGATCAAGTGACTCTCTAACCCTGGCACAGCTGTTCCTTTGTAATTCTCATAAACAGCTATGGCTGCTACTGTAGCTGCAATAGCAGGGCTCTTGCTGCTCAAGTGGGCTCTGTCCTATCGACCTATGGCTGGGTAGCTAGCTCAGCAATAGGCACTTGTAAACTATGGGTCCCAGGTTGCCTATTCCCCTGCAACCAACCCACGATGGACAGTTTTTCCCCAACCTGGGGATCGCACTGCTGCTGCTTCTCCCTTAAAATAATGGGAGCCCTTGGCTCCCTGTCACAATTCCCATGAAACATTTCAAGTTCCTCAGCAATAAGGGAAGTGAAGGAAAAAGGCCTGTTATTTCCCTTGATGTAAGGTGATGGTATGGCTACATAGCGGATACATAGAACTTCCCGCATTCAACTCAATACAAGGCGTATAGGACAAAGAAAGGCCAGGTTGAAATAGTGTTCTTTCTGCTTTCTTCCAGAGAAACTACAACAAAAATCCTACCAAAAAATTCTTCATTTCAGTGGGGTTCTGCAGGCTCAGTCCTTGGGCCCGCACTGTTCAACATCTTCATCAGTGACTTGGACGAGGGGGTAAAAAGCACCCTGTTCAAATTTGCTGATGACACTAAGATGTGGGGGGATGTGGGCATGCTAGAAGGGAGGAATAGGCTGCAATCAGACCTAGACAGGTTACAGGGGTGGGCGGATGAGAATAGGATGGGATTCAACACCGACAAGTGCAAATTGATGCACCTGGGGAGGAAGAACCAGCACCATACCTACAGGCTGGGGAACTCCCTTCTC
>NW_017729025.1:113216136-113224485 GCF_001723915.1 Gavialis gangeticus | reverse complement strand
GTCAGGCTGCAGCTGGAGCACTGCATCCAGTTCTGGGCACTGCACTTCAAGAGTGATGTGGAGAACATGGAGAGGGTCCAGAGGAGGGCCACTCGCATGACCAGGGTGCAGCAGGGCAGGCCTTATGAGGAGAGGCTATGGGATCTGAACCTGTTCAGCCTTCACAAGAGAAGGCTGAGGGGGGATCTAGTGGCCTGCTACAAACTAGTCGGGGGGGACCAGCAGGCACTAGAGAAGTCCCTGTTCCCTTGAGCACTGCCAGGAGTGACTAGGAATAACGGTCACAAGCTGGCAGAGGGTAGATTTAGGCTAGATATCAGGAGGCGCTACTTCATGGTCAGGGCGGCTAGGGTCTGGAACCAGCTTCCAAGAGAAGTGGTGCTGGCTCCTACCCTGGGGGTCTTTAAGAGGAGGCTAACTAAACTAAACTATGAATTTGCTCACATTTTTCTCAAAAATCTATTTTTCAGAACTTGGTCATGTTCATGAGTGACTTTGTTGACTGGATTATCCCAGACATTCCCAAGGACATTAGTCAGCAGATTCATAAAGAGAAAGTTCTCATGGTAGAGGTTTTTATGAAAGAAGAGCAGGGAAAAGTACAAATGCTGGAAACCTGGAAAGACAAGGAAAAGAAAAAAGTTGAAAACTGGAACAATCACAGCCCCAGGCTCTCAAGAAGCCACAGTGGGAGTTTGTCCTCTTGCCATTCTTATCATGTGGATGTATAGAAGAAGATGCAGCAGCAGCAGCAGTTTGCTATGTTGGGGCATTCCATAGATAAACAAGCCATCACTTAGCAGCGAGACTTGGTTTATGGACAACCTGGTGCATGTTTAAGTATGTGCAGCCATTTTGCTCCCATCTTTGTGAGAAATGTTCTTCTTACAAATATGGAGGACCACATTCTATTTCTGATAGGATTTGTTTGCACAATCAGTAATGCAGGGAATTTTTATATTTCATATTGATGTTGGTGTGCATTAGTAAAATGCAAGTATTTAGTATGTACTAGTAGAAATGCTCCCTGAGAATTTAAATAAAGAAAGGTAAATTTAAAGTAGCGATGATGATAGCTTAAAATCTTTTTGGCACCCAAAGCCTAAACAATTTGGGAGGTTACTTTATAAAGGATATGCAGAAATCAATTTTACAGTGTGTTCTAGTGTTTCCTTCAGCAGGAGGAGATAAACGATATCAACCTAACAAGACACATTCATTTTCAAAGATGCAGCTCAGCTCCCTGTCAGATAAAATCTGGATTTAAACCTGCAGATCCTAGACAAACAAAGCTCCCATTGAGATCACTAGACTATATGACTGAAGCAAGTTCAGGTTTTAAAAAAAAGATGGGTGGGGATTTTCATCTTGAACAGGTATGGGGGAGTTGTTTTCTTTTTTCATCCTGACAGAATGTGTTATATACTAGAGATCTCCACTGGGGCACAACTACATTTAGAAAAATGAGAAAGTGAAATCAGACTAGATGCATTTACTGTCATCCCAATTCTGTGAATCTGTGAGAGCTATCAGTTTTCCAGAAAAGTTCTTCTGATGGGTGAAATTTATGTGTGTGCAACTGCATCAGTGCCCAAAGTGTATCATGCACTTGTACACAATGCATTTGAGACACCAAGCCAGTGACAGTTCAGCAGCAGCACAATTTCATAGAACTTTTCAGCAGGTTGCACACTGTAGGGTATTCTAAAGGGGCCCTGGATTAGTGAGCACATGTAGAGTCACAGTCATTTATACTGCCCCATCTAGCACCTAATATTTAGATATAACTCTCCCTACCAGCTTGACCACATCCCCTCCTCAGTCAAAGCCACTGGGTTCTTCTCTACGGCAATCTCCCCTCTGCTATGGTGGAGCGGGAGATGTTGCACTGACTTTATTTAGCTATAGATCCCTGCTAGTAAGGGAATCTACACCAGAAAAGGCAAGACTAGGCCTTAAATGAATATGACCTGTTGTCTTCAATGGAAGTTTTGCCTTAACTGGGACTACAGGACCAGATTTTCAGTTATAGGACTTTTCTTTTTGTCTTAAAATATATTTTCTTACATACAAGGCATTTCTTTAAAATAAAAGTCTAGAATCCTGACCTGTGAAACATGTATAGACCCTATCAGTGCAACTTTTTTCATGTTAGTCACTTTGAGTTTAAAGGGTCAAGTGATAAACTCAATTTTTCCCCAAAATAATGGTGCAATTAACCACGTTTTTATCACTTTGTCTTATCCATGGCACATATATTGCAAATATCAAACTACAGAATAAAATAAAAACAGAAGTTTTTTTTTTTAACTCTAACTACTGTATGGTTTGTTACAAAACCAAATGTTGAAAAGACTGTTGTATTTCAACAACCAAAAAGAATTTTCTCTTTTTCTTTCTTTTTTCTTTGCCAAATTAATTTATAGATTTTAAATAGAACTTTAAAAATGCCACACTTAGTTTTGTAATATTTATTGGTTTTAATATAAAATATGTAATGAACTTGGTAATTTTTTCTATAGTTTGTCCAAAAAAGGTACCAGCCAAGGAATTATGTGGAAGGAAGTGATTAAATTAACCAAGTATTGTGAAAATTAATTTAAAATATTGATCCAACCAAAGATTTTTATTAATAAAGGGCTTATATTTTGTTAATAGCTATTTTTCTTGTATTTTGACTGCAGGAATGTCAATATTTTTTATTCTAATTAGATATGTTGTATTAAACAAGGCCATATTCCAGTTGATGTACTCACACAAAGTAAGCACTATAGCTTGTAGAAAGTACTTCCACAAGCAGACCCACTGACTGCAATACAACTACTAGTGTGAATACAAATGGTGGAATTTTGTCCTTTATAAAAGACAGATGTTTCCCCTTTCATTCACTGACAACTTCACTTATTGATAATCTAAAAATCTGAGAAGAAAATCAACTATTGTGAAAAAAATTTTAGGGAACATTCTCTATAGGAATTTCAAATGTAAATATTTATCTAAAAATGTTCTTGGCTTAATACTGACATTCCTGTAAATAGTAAAACTGTATGCTAAGGTGCATAGTTGTCGTAAGTTTTCATTATTTGCTGAAATCATAAAATAGTAAGTAATGCTTATACTTTCTTTTGTACAGTAAATTCTTTCAAATGAGATTTTTGTATATAAATACTGTATTACCACTTAGATAATTATATAGAAACCCTTTAGTGGAAACCTTTTTTTAAAGAAAAGTAAATGCGTATAATTCCACTTTTTTTGTTTTTTTCTTTTATTTTCTTTCTTTCTTTTTTGGAACATTTATTTACAATAAATTTAAATATGCAAGAGTTTTTCTCCTGTGCACAGGTTCCATTCCCCATCTACATCATGGCCTCACCTACCTAAGTACTATTGGATTTAGGAGATATAGCAAATTGCATTATTGTTAGGTTCATTACTCTCTACATTGCTACTTATCCACATGGTCAGCAGTATCAAGGGCTGAGAGGATTTTTCTGCTCTTGTGTATTCAGTTGGTACCAGACATAATCTGAAAAGGCTTGTGTAGAAGGTAGTATACTTTTCTGCCATTGACTATATAGTCAGATTATCAGGTGCTCAGCACCTGAGTCTTTGTTAACATATTTCAAGTTGGACTCTTGGCAAGGATGATGCATCTTGGAATGGCAGATGACATTTTGATGAAGAGGTAACTAAAGTAATAAAACAAGTGTATTCCTTCATATTTTTCATTGGTTAATCAATTTAATGTTAAACAGCAGAAAAAACAGGAGGCCTATGCAGACTGAATTCTTACTGGGTTCTCAAGACTACACAACTGAGATCTGGGCCTATGAAATGGGATACAAACTGAATTTTTACATTCTTCTCCTTTTTTGAATGAGGCTTTTAATGGGGCAAATGAGAAATGCTTAAATTCTGTAATGCCACTGAATTTGGCTGGGGCAGAAAATTTAATAAGAACATTTTTTAAGTATAATTTTGAGCGATATTGGATATGAAGATGTATTCCTTGACTACCCACCCATACATTTTCAATACTTTACTTTTAAAATTGTAAACAATATACAGCGAAAAACTGAGCTGTATTAATATGACCAATCCTACTGAAATCAGTGTATACTGTTTTAAGTTGTAATGTTTACACTGGTTTGCTATCCAAACAAAGGTAAGGCTTTCATTTTGTACAGAAGAGGTTTTTAGAGTTGGCTAACAAGCTGTAACAATAATCTACATCAAACACAATGTCCCATTTCATTTTCTTATCATAACACTGTGGGCTATGATGGGAAAACTTATAAGAAGCAAATAAAGCACTGACTAACTTGTTGTTAGCATGATTGCCCCAGTTCTAAAAGTACTACAGTAGGTAAGAGGTCCTTTAGATATGAAATTTCAGTTACTTATCTGAGGCTAACAAAAGTATTATTTGTATTTCTATTGCAAGTGGAAGCAAGATTTGGTGTTTCACTTTTTAGATACAAGTTTGAGAGAGGATTGTTAATAAGATTCAACAAATAAAACAGTGAGAATTCATTCAGTAAATTAAGGTGGAGAAGAAACAATAGTGTTGACTGAAAAGATCTGAATGTGATAGCGGCCAAATAGACAAAGTCCTTGATCCAGTACATAAGGACAGGTAGCAATTACTGTTTACAGCTTTTTTATAGGTGAGTTCTTATGTCCCTACATTCTGTGATTCCCTTGCAAGCAGCCTCTGCTTCCTGCAGAGAATTTAAAATGTTAGCTTCCTAAAAACACCCATTTCCACAGGAGCAAAAGATTTACATTTAAAGATGTATCAACTGAATTTGAGAAACAGAAAATTGCTGGCTCCTTTAGTAGAAGAGAGAGAGTTAAGGTATCAGAGTTAAGGTCTAGTTGGAGCAATTTAACATTTTGTTAAAATATACTACATGTCTTTTGCTGACTGAACTTATGGGAAATGGACATAATTTCTGTTTGCGCATTTGGAGCGGAAATCATACACACCCTACTGTGTTGACATTATACAATTAATCTTCTGGATTTCCATGTCAGTGTGTTTCTAAGATACTGCATTACAAATATTTTGCAGTCTTAAATAGCTTGAGGTTGAATAAGTCTTAAGTAAAGACATAAATGTGCTTCTTTTTTTAACCCTTCAGTAACGTTTAATGTTTAGCTGTTAATGATTTTTCTGGCTGTTGCAGGATATTTATAAATAGTAATAAAAGATTTAGCTTTTCCTCCTCTGACCTGAGGGGGTTTGGCAGAAATGATATGTTTTTGATCATTTTAAAACATTTGACTTTTCCTAATGGCATTTTCAAAATTAAGATCTCTCTTTGTCTTTTACCCTTAAAGAAATTCCGTGTAAGTTCAGTCATATGGATTCAACTCAGTCTTCCTCATTTATTTTCACACTTAGATTATTATCTGCCATTTTAGAACAATATTATACAATGGGTATAATTATCTTACTCTTTAAAAAATAGCTAAGTAGACTCATTAGACTTGAGAGTGTTTATAAAGGGGCATAGTTTTTTAAAGGTCTAAGGACAACGTATAAGTAGCTTTCATCACTTCTTATATCTCACGAAAATCAAAATCACTCACTTCCATAGGCATCAGGCCTGTTTCACAATGTAACAAATTAGCTTGTTTGCAAATAAACTCTCTTTTCCTTCCCCACCCTGCTTGCCATGCAAGAGTAATTCTTAATACTTACTCCATGTTGCTTTCATGGCCAGATTCTCAACTACAACCAAAATATGCTGAGTACATGAGGCAGGGAAAAGGACTTCTCACTGCCCTTCTGTTAACTTCAATGGAAAAAAAGTTATTCCCAGAGTGTTATCGTGGCCCTAATACTGTACTATATTAGACAGCTGAACTAGGTCCAGGGTCTTGAGTATCGAGACCTCAACTTGAGTAGCTGCACTGTACGATATATGACAGATTTGGAAACATATTGATTAAGGTAAAGAACTTGGGGCAGGGGGGGAGATAAAATAAAATAGCTGGCATTTGAAACTGAAATGGGGGTTATATAGAACAAATGCATAGCTTGTTGAAGTCCATATTTCAGAGATGGTATTGAAATGAGCTAGTTCTGTTATTCAACTCTGAGTTCTAAATGACAGTCATTTTCCTTTGTCAAAACAGACACACACTCAGAAGAGAAAGAGCTAGGATAGTCAATATAATAATATAGCTTCTTGTTGATGTCCTCAAGATCCAAGGTGACTACTTAATTACAGTTAGATGTTCTAGGCTGGCAAGTTGTCTGCTACAACTGTTGCTCTGGACCCCAATTCATTTCCCTAAACTGAAATAACACTGGTCTGGCTTAGACAAGTGCCTCTTTTTATTGACCTCCTCTGGCTGGGCAGAACTGGATAGGCCATTTAGTGGTGTGCAGTACAGGTGATCTTAGAATCAAGCGAAAAGCTAAAGAGAAGACAGGAGGAAGGCATCAGTGGATGGAAAATATTACAGGATCTTGCAGGTGTCATGCTGTGGTCCTCATTGATACCACACTAATAGTCAGATATTCCCAGTGGTGAGCTGAGTTATGGCTGCTGCAATGATACCACTGTCTACAAGTCTCAGGACTGAAGGACAGTCTCTAGAATAAACTAGAGACCTACTAGACTTGCCCAAAGAGAATCTTCTAGTTACTCTTTCCCACAAAAAGCCTCTGTTTAAGTAACCCAAAAGGAAGCCTCTTAATAACTTACCCTTTTATTATTTTTTCCATCAATTAGTCCTAATTTCTGATGCACCAATTGTGGTCCTACTCCCTGTCTCATCTCTGCCAGATGTGACCTCAACGCAGTATTTGTATTGTATCCATAGGCTTTCTTCTTTGAACTAATCCAGTCATCTTGGGTCCCTTGCTCTTTCCCACATTAACGTTTATTGTTAAAGGTGGCTAGAACATTTGATAAACTTCCACATGTTCTCCAAGAAAGCCCTTTAAAAAAAATACAAATTCCTATCTTTCTCTGGTCTTACGTAGCGCATAAGTATCTGAGCACTTAATACTCTTTAATGTGATATTGCTCAGAACAGTATTGAAGTAGAGAAGTATTCTTCATTTCTAAAATAGAAATAATAGAAGCACAAATAGTATAAGTAATCTTCAGGTCTATCAGGAGCCCTTGTTAGGAATAAATTAAGAACCTGGGTCTTCTGTGTTTCAGGCCAGTGTCCTGATGAACATGCTAAAGATCTGAAACATTTATTTCCCCTGTTATTCCTAGGAACAAGTATCATTATTCTTGTTTTACAGGGCAGGAAATTGGGGTATAGAGATCATCTTCCTCAAACTCAAAGAAAGGATCAGAACTTGGAAAAAGAGCCTACCCATACTTTTAGGCTGCATGCAGATATTTGGGGAGGTTACCACCTGATCCAACGTAGTTCACGTACGGGTGTAGGCAGAAGGTGATTTCTGCAAAGCATTCTGAGTTACAACGTAACCCCAAACCAAACAGAAGTTCACTGTTGGTTCCAGGGGGGAGGGGAATCTAGCTGGGGCTGGGAGTCTGCAGCCAGGTACCCATAGTAATGGCTACGGCTCTCTGCCAGTGCTCGCTGTTTTCAGAATGGGAGCGGGGAAACGCAGTGGAGAGAGCTTGTTCTTGGGGCTCCCCAACCAGTGCTGAAGGGTGGGGTGGGTGAATTGGAGCCCCCTACATCAGGAGGGGGCTCCAGTACCCCTGTTCCACCCTTCAGGGGGCTGCTGAAAAAACTCCAAACTGAACTCCCTCCGTTCCCCTTCCCCCCCATCCTATTCTGAAAACAGTGACAGGCTTGGAGTTCCTCAGACACAAGTTACAAAAGACCCTACATTTCAAAAAATCCTTATCTGATACCTCATGTAATGATGGGTCAGATTTTCACCAGATCAGCCATTTTTTAACCTGTCTGCAGCCATGCACTTGTTTGGTCACAGTTGTAAGCTACTTTCTGCGGCCAGATTGGGTGAAAACTTTTACTTCTATCTGCACCTTTAGTGTGGACCTTATTCTAGTTAGGTGGATTTTTGTGCAAACTACAGAAGTTCAGGACAGTGTGATCGGTCTAAAAATGACCAACCATATCTAAGTTGTATACCTCTGCAGTAGTCTAACTTAGCTTGGGTCTGGTGAGACCTATCCAACTGAACTTCTATACAGTTCCCAGTGCAGCCACAGGCCTGGTAAAGTCCAGCCACTGGCCCCCTCTCTGGGGCTGCACTTTTCCTATGCCCTCCCTGGCACTGAGGTATTTTTAGCCCCAACCCACCCCCGGATGGACAACCTTGTCCCCCAGCGAACTACCCCCCCAACCTGCAAGCCTCTCCCAATGCTAGTTTTATCA
>NW_017729025.1:113207685-113215899 GCF_001723915.1 Gavialis gangeticus | reverse complement strand
GGAAGTAAGCTAGGGTGGGTGGGATGTGGGGGTAGGTTCACTGGGGGGGAGGGGTTATTTGCCTGGGTGTTGGGGGTTCAAGGACTAAAAATAGCCTCTGGTCCTGGGGGGTGGAGAGAGTCCCTCCCCCCACCATCCCCATGAGCCCCTTTGATCCCACCAAACTTTCACAGATCTCAACAACTCACCCCACCCCAGCAGGCTCCACCTGCCCCCCCGATATTTTCTATGGACTCCACCTGCTCCCCCAATCCTTCTGTAAACTCCCTACCGATTCATTGCAACCCCCCTCCCACCCAGTAACCCCTGCCCCCATTCTGACTTACTTTAGATTGGGTGGCTATTTTTAACTCGATCTAATCTCCCTGGATGTCTGTACACAGCCTTAGACTGTCAGGCCCCACTGTTCTCTAAGCATGTCTGTACACTTGACTCACTAAAGGGTTGTTTACAAGTAGCAGACCAATCAGTGCCCCGACACTGAATTTTTGATTAACCAGGTTCAAGTATTCCTTTAAATATAACAAACAGCTAAAATTAAGGGTAAAGTATGCGTACTGGAATCTAAAAATAGCTTTCTTATGTTATTCGTAACATTTTCACTAACTTCAAGGAATGTGATCTGTGGTGTTTCTCCTACTGCTGATTCAAAGATACAGAGTCAGCATGAAATGATACTGATTTCAAAGGCATTTCCTACCCACAAGCAGGACAGGATATAGTGCTGATCATGCTTACTGTATTCTCCTGTGGAAAGCTATTTGTGGAGACAGACCAGCATTGGATATAAACAACTGCAAGTAATGTAAATGGTTCGGATAAAGTTTGCCGCCAGTGCAGAGGTCCTTTGGGCCTCGAGGTTCTTCTAGACATGTAAGAAATAGTAAGGAATAAATCACTGTGGAGAAGTGGAATGCTGTTTTGGTTTGCCACGGCTTGTTGCTATGGTGGAAAGTCACATTTTCAGGCAAAGAACTGCTTTTCTGCCATGAATCAACATGACAAGTAGGCAAAGCCTGGGTCTACAAAATTACACAAGGAAAATAAATTTAAGGTCTAAGTGTGATCTTACCTCTACTTTGAGGCCTTGTTCTGTCCATTTAGTAATAGTGCTGTTCAGCAGCACCACCTAAGGATGCCATTAATCTCAAACATACAAACAAAGATTGAAAGGGCAGATGGTGACTGCTGAAAAATTAAATCCAACCCCTTCTCCAGGCAGGCTACTGGTGGCATATCAACATTCAGTAGCAACTCACAATGAACATAGTTTCCCAGAACTAGCACTGGGGCTTACTGGAGTAAAATGTCCCCCAAGGAGCTCCCTAAAGGATGTGTTTGTTTATTTATTGCGTAGGAAAGGGACATAGCTGTTCCTCACTTCTCAGGTGTAAGTTACCTCCATTCACAACACCGTATTCTCAATAGTGTTTTACCTCTGCTCAAGCTTCTGTTTTATTTATAGGATAATCAAAGCAAGAAATTAATTTTCAATCATCTTAAAACAGCACAGATGTCCAGTTCTGATCAAACTAGCCTAAATACACAGTTTTTCACAGGAGAGTTTAAAAAGTTGTATAAAATATTAGGCTGGAAAAAGTAGACAGCAAAAAGCAACCCCAAAGTTCCCCTTTATACAAAGCCCTTGAGAAGTCAAGAGTGAATTTAAAGGCAAGGGGAGGAATATAAAATTTTATGAAACTAGGTTCTTGTAAATGTAACTGGCATGTACCATCTTAAGCAGGTGGTCAAGAGAGACGTGGAATTCTAGCAGTGGATAGTAAATATAAAGTGAATAATTTGTATTCATTTCTAAAGAAACTTAAAGTTTAATACAAATGTCTGTGAAGGTTTCTTACCTCCTTCATGTCACCAGATTTGCAAAGTTCAGATTCAGTTCTGAACTCTCCTCAAATCCAGATACTAGATATGGTGTGACCCATTATGGGAACTAGTCATAAAGTAGTTCCAAACTTCTCCCAAGTCCTGTAGTATTCTACTCTGAGCTTTTGATTTAAATCCATGTCTAAATGGGTGGGTTTTCAGATTTGGTTTAATATTTATTTTATTGTAAAAGTTTTATCTGTTTTTATATAAATGATTGTGCTTTTGGTAAGCTGCCCTGGGCCTTTTGTGGGGGAAAGCAGAGCATAATACAATTTAGATAAATACATAAATAGAAGGATGTAGCTCTAAAATGAATAAAAGTCCTCTACTGTTTGTTTTTGCCATGCCAAAGAAAAGACAGTTATTCACCAGCAGATGACTGAACAGAAGAGGAAAATAGGTAACAATAGGAAAGGGGAGAGAACATGTGTTTGTGTGGGAGAAAGGGAGGGAAAGAGAGAGAGAGAGAGATCTTAGGTTACAAGCCACTTCAAGAGTAATTGCATTTGTACCTGACAGGTGAATATATATATTTCTTTAAAGGATGTACTGAACTATGTTAAGGTGCAGTCAGGTATCTCCTAGGTATTTGCTACATTTTGAACCAGCAATGATCAATCCCTGGCCCACAGGCCAACTCTAGCCCACAAAGCCATAGCATCCAACTCACAGAGCTCTCCTGGGGTTGTGCAATTTGGTGGAAGAGGAACAGTGGGCATGTCTACATGAGATATTTAATGCGCAGTAGATAATTCGACTGTGCTTTAAGGTATCATTGCAAAAACCCTGCTAATTCCTAATAAAATTAGTCTACTATGAATTAAGCATCATGAAAAGATGGTGTGTCATTGCTACTGTGCGTTAGAGCCAGCTACTGCTCATTTATGTAGTACCTCATATTAAATGTACTAAATAATGCACAGTAGCAATAGTGCATTAATGCACATGTAGACATACCCATTGACAATTAATATTAATTGCATTCATTGTACCACCACCCCCACTGCCAAGCCCTTTGCAGCTGGGCTGGGGCTAGGGCTGGGCCACAACCTCTCCCCAACATGGTCAGGTTGGGCCTTTCCCCTGCTTCAAAGCCAGATAAGGGCCAGCCCATGCCCCCTTCCCCTGCAGGCCTGGGTTGGGAAATATAGGGCTGTGCAAAACAGCACTGTTCTGTTTCGACTTCCATTTCAACAGAACAGTGTTTCGTTTTGAGTTTCATTTCATTTCAAAACTACTGTTCTGTTTCATTTCATTGAAACTGTTTCGCTGATTCAATGTTTCACCCATAAGCTATAATGGGGAAGCATGAAACTGCCTATAACTTTGATATTTCTTGTCTGATTTGGATGAAACTTGCAGGTATGATAGCCCCATCTAAGGCCATGAAGCCTGCCAGGTTTCAAGGAAATAGGTACAGGGGGTTCTGGGAAACTTCACCTCAAATTCTTGAAAGCAAAAGGAGGTCTCCTCCTCCCCTACAGCCTCAGTCTAGTCCACCACTTTAAATGACAACAGGTAAAATAATAACTTAGTGAGCAGCAGCACAGTAGCAGGAGCAGCATCTCAGGCAGTGTAACTGTCACACTGCCTTTCTTTTAATAAAATAATTGAATGGAAGAAGTAAAGATGATGTATTGGATATATAAATGATGCATTACTTGTGATGTGTGATGCGTTATATTGTGTTTATATGTTTATTATTTAAAAAAACCCTGAATAGTTAGAGAAATATATCTTAGAAAGCTTGTTAAGATATATTTTTCTAACTATTCAGGTTTTTTCCTTCCATCTGCACCTGGAGCTTAAGTAACACCAGCAGTGGGAGGTTCATCTTGAAGAACGCTAGCTGCTCCACCAAACCAGGATCCAAGCAGGTGCGGTGGGGTGTCACTGTATCCCCAGCAATGCTGAACACCCTCTTACTTGGAACACTGGTTGCTGGACAGGACAGGTGTTCCTGGGCAATTGTGGCCAGATCTGGCCACATCTGACTGTGGCTTGCCCAATAGGCCAAGGGGTTGCACAGCAGCAGCTCCATGTCCTCAGTGAGATAGGCAGCCACCAAGGCCTGAGTGCTACCTGCCAGATGTTGGGATCTGGTGCCTATCGACCCTGCCATGGAAGCCATGCCCTTGGTCCACATTGGCAGTGCCTGTGGTGGAGGAGGAGACTGGCTGGTGAATGGCATGCTAGCATGGGACAGTGGATCCCCCTCTTCCATGCCCCCCTCGCCTCCGCTGTTCTGCTTCCCTGACTCACTTCACCAGCACCTCTGTCCACTGATTCAGGGTTTGGCTGCTGCATATGCTGCCCTTCACCCTCAGGTCACACATGGAGGCCAGCACGTGGACTGTACTGGACCACAAGGGTTCAAGCAATTTCCTGATGCCCTCCTTCATCTGCCTCACCAGTGCCTGCACGTCTGGTGACAGTGGCTTGCCCAGCCAGGAACACTGATCCCCTGGAAGCTCTCCATTTGGCTCTGAAGTTCCCTCACTACAGGGATCACCTGGCTAAGGAAGGCATTGCCAGCGCTGAGGGTCTCGGTGGCCTCGAGGAAGGGCTTGAGGACCACCAAGATCTGGGAGATGGTATTCCACTCAGCTCTGCTCAGCGGGCCGCTGATCCCAATCTCCCTGAGCAAAACCATCTCATCAATGACTTTCTGTTGCTCCACCAGCCTCTTCAGAATTGGGTATGTGCAGTTCCACCAAGTCTCCACATCCTGCATGATTTGTGCTGCAGGATGTTCAGCTCTGTTTGTTTGTCCTGCATCATCTTGCCCCCCTTGATGCTCCAGTGGAAGTAGCCTGCCACCCTCCTGCATTTGGAAATGAGCTTGGTGGTGGTGCTGGCACTGTCACTGGCAGCCCTGTCTTCCTCCAAGGCATCCCTGATAATGAGGTGCAACTTGTGTGCCAAAGTTGGCATCACAGACCACCTTGACCATATTGTTGCCATTGTTAGTGACCATGAACCTGCAGGTAAGCTCACCCTGCCCAGCGAGCCATCCCTGCACCAAGCGGTTCACGGCCCCCATGATCTTGGTTTCCATGTGGGACTCACCTTGGTTTGAAGGAGAGCCCACCGACAACCTGACAGTCACCACCCCGGCTGCTCCAGATGTCCAAGGTAAAGTGTAAGGCCACCCATGGGCCTGCCTTGCACAGCTCCACCCTCAAGTAGTTCCTGCATGCCTCATACAGGAAGGGCACCACCGTCCCTCTGAAGGTGGTGCGTGCGGGTACTTGGTAGGATGGAGCCATGAGTGCCATAAGCCGTCTGAACCCTGGCCGCTCAACTAAGGAGAAGGGCTGGCCATCTACAGCAAGCATCTCCCCCAGTGCTCTGGGTGATCTTGGTTGCCCTTGCAACATTTCCCCCTTTCTGTTTACCTTTCCCCCACTGTTCCAGGGTGGCCTGCCTCTGCTTCATGGGGTTGGGGGCTTTGGAGCAAGAGGGGGACTTCCCTTTGGGCATGCTTACACTGGTGCCAGGCTGAGGAGCAAGGGCAAGGGGGTGGTGCCTGCGGAGATGCATCAGCATCCCCATGGTGCTCATGTGTTTTTGTTCCTTTGCCCTGGCTGATTTTGGCTCAGTAGTGTAGGCAGATAGCATATGTGGGATCATCTTCCAGCTCAAAATGATCCCAGACCACACTACGTGCTTGCTTCTGGGGTGTGGGTGCATGTGTGTATGCTGCTGCACTTTCCCCCTCCTCAGCAGGCAGAGCCACAGCAACAGAAGGAATGGACTCAGCTGAGCCACTTGCCTCCGCAACCTCTATGGCAACCTCCTCTGAAGTGCTTTCTGGGGAAGGAAAACTGGCTCTAGGGGAAATGTGAGAGTTAAGGAGCATGTAGTCAAATGGTTCTAAGGAGCACATAGTCAAATGATTCCTTGCTAAGGCACTGAGATCCAGATCCAGCTACAGCTCATCCTCTGGCACTGGAAGGCTCATCAGGGGAAGTGAAATGAGGGTGGAAGAGGCTGTCATGCTGATGCTTGTTGTTGTCATGGGGGTGAGGTATGGCTAATGCTCATGGAGGGGATGCAGACTCAGGCACAGAGAGTGGCACTGCTCCCCTCTCCTTGTTGCTTGTGGAAGCCTCATCCCTTCTAGCTGGAGGAAAGAGGTTGCATCTCAGTTTGGGGGGTGGGACTTACACCTCTTCCTCTACCCCCTCTTCCGCCCTTCCCTGAAGGGTTGGCACCACCTGACTTTCTACCACACTTCATGGTGTGTTTCATGTCTTACTTTTCTATAAATATATAAATGTATTCACATTCCTATATAAATTGAATAATGTGTGTGTGGTGCAAAGTGGAAATGTATAACAACAAATATGAATGAAGAATAGTATATGTCTTTTCTCTATATAAATTCAGTAACATGAATGTGTGTGGCACAAAGTGGAAATGTATAAAAAGAAATATGAATGAATTAATATGTCTTTCCTCCTATATAAATTCAATAATGTGTGTGGTGCAAAGTATAAATGTATATAAAAAACACAAAAATATCTTTCTTCCTATATAAATTCAATACTGTGTATATGCTGCAAAGTATAAATGTATAGAAATAAAATATATTTATATTTGCCTTCCTATATAAATTAAATTCTATAGTAATCCTATCCAATATAATTATAAAATTGAATAGAATAAATCAATTAATATAATAATAAAATAAAAGCATGTGGAAGAAAGAAGAAGCCAAAAAGGTATTCTGAAATCCTTCTTGCTAGGCTAGCCTAGGTTAGCAAGTAGGAAATCCTTGAGAAGATCAGTGCTAGTAGCCTTCATTGTCTGACGCTGCTGAGCTGCTGGAACACACAGCTCCATAACTGACCTGTGGCAGGGCACTTTGTGTGCCTGCCACGTTAAGGCCCTGGAGCTGGCAGCTGCCAGGTGCCTGATTAGGGCAGCCATTTTGGGATCAGGGGCTGCCCATATAAACAGCGTAATTTAGCTGTTGGAGGCCAGGCAACAACATCGCCTGGCTGGAGTGCTGCAGATCTACATCTGGAGGTAAGGGAGGAGCTGTAGAGGATGGTAAGGAGGCTCCTGGTCCTGGGTACGTTCTAAAACTGCACCCTGCCAGGAGTGGGTGGCTTGGTGGGGCTCTCAGTGGTGCAGGAGCCCCCAGGAAATGCCAGACCAGTTACCACCCCACTGAAAGGTGGTTTGGGGCACCTTAACCCCTAGCCCCATGACCCCTTTGTTTGTAGGGTCCAGAGGGCAAAGCCAGGAGAGAGAGAGGGGCTAGAGACTTGGACCTGATTGAGGGAGTATCCTCAACTGGCCCATGCTGGGACCAGGACCAGGATGGTCAAAAGGGCCAGGGGCCCACCGCAAGGGATGCCCAAGAGCCGAGGGCCTGGGGTCCTGACTGGCCTGGAGGTGGGCCAGAGCTGGTAGCCAAAGGTCACAGGGACCACACCTGAGAGGGGAAAATAGTTTCAGGGAGCTAGATAGCCTGAATGAAGGTGGGGTAGGCCTCCCGAATGAAGGGATCTTGGAGGGGTCCTGATAGAAGGATTCTGGGAGCCAGTGATTGAAAGAACACCTAGATGCCATCTGCGAGGCTTGGGCTGGGGTGTAGGGGAGGAATGGAGCTGAAGATAGCGCCTCCCTGGCATTGGGGCAGGAAATGGGCAGCCTCCCGCTTGATTACATCTTTAACTAATTAACATCAAGGCATGGTGAGAGAGAACGTGGGCGGTTAGCCACAGCGAGATTGGCCCCAAGCAGGCTCCCTGTTACATGATCCCAAGGCAGAAAGCAGCTCAGTTTAACCAATGCTATCTTTTATGCTGTTTTTCCATCCCTCTCCCAGAGCACTGGGATTGGAAGGGATCTCAGGGAAGGATGCCAGTCACTGGCCAGCTACACAGTCAATGTGAGAACAGTCCTTGCCCCCTCTCCACCTTCCCTCTCCTTACTGTTTCCCTGCAGGCAAGCCCAGCTTTGAAACTTGAAACGTTTCGACTGCCCTCATTTTGTTTCAAGGCTATTTCAAAGCCCTCCGTTTTGTTTCAATCTTGAGTTGAAACGGTAAACAAAATGAAACAGTAAACAAAATGTCTTCCAGACATCCACTGGGAAGAGCAGTCAGCCAGGTCTGACCACTCACGTAGGTTCCTAGCCAGAATGCAGGACCTCCATCTAACCCAGGAGGTGCACAGCCCCACCAGGGAAGACGCCTTGTTAGACCTGGTGCTGGCCACCGGTGACGACCTAGTGAGGGGGCTGCAGGTGATCGCTGTCGCCCAGGTGGTCGAGCATCGCCTGCTGGAATTCACCATCCAGCACAAGGTGGCA
>NW_017729025.1:113195882-113205807 GCF_001723915.1 Gavialis gangeticus | reverse complement strand
AAAGGTGTATTTTCCCAGCCAGTGTGATCTATCACTGTGCAGTGAGGCACAGATTGCTTATGCACATGCACACCATATAGAAAAAAATCAGATATTCACAGCAGAAGACGACAGACTGACAGCACACAATTTTTACATAACCCTTAACACCGAAGCAAACATTCAAAGAGGCTAGTGCACACACAACAGAGGGAATAAAATGTACAGTACAAAAGATTTTGCATACACAGAGAGACCTTTTGCAGCACAGGAAAGATCAATATGAAGCGTGCTGGAAAGGCAGGTGCCAGGTCTTCTGGCAGGAGAGGGAGAGGGGGGATGGGGAAAGCTAGAGCGCATTTCCAAGGTAAGCGAGATCACCCAGAGCATTGGGGAGATGCTTGCTGTGGATAGCCAGCCCTTCTCCCTAGTTGAGCAGCCAGGATTCAGGTGGTTCGTAGCACTTCTGGCCCCATTTTGCAAAGTACCAGCATGCACCACCTTTAGCAGGGTGGCGGTGCCCTCCCTGTATGAGGCATGCAAGCAGTACTTGAGGGAGGAGCTGCACAAGGCAGGGCTGCAGATAGCTTTGCACTTCACCTCTGACATCTGGAACAGCCAGAGTGGAGATCATGCCTACCTCTCCCTCACAGGCACTGGTACACTCCATCAGGCCATCAGTGGGCTCTACTGCAAGCCAAGGTGCTGAATGAGTCCCACACGGCAAGGGAGATCATGGTGGCCATGAACTGCATGGTGCAGGGGTGGCTCACCCACAGGTTCATAGTCACTGACAATGGGGTCAATATGGTGAAGGCTGTCTGTGATGCCAACTTTGTTTGCATCCACTGTGTGCCACACAGGCTGCACCTAATAGTGAGGGATGCCTTGGAGGGGGACAGAGCTGCCAATGACGGTGCTGCCCCAAATACTGCTACAAGCCAGCTGATTTTGAAATGCAGGAAGGTGGCGGGCTACTTCCACTGCAACATCAAGCGGGTCAAGATGCCATGGGAGAAACAGGCAGAGCTCAGCATCCCGCAGCACAGACTCATACAGGATGCAGAGACTCGGTGGAACTCCACATACTTGATGCTCTGTTGGTGGAGCAACAGAAGGCCATCCATGAGATGGCCTTGCTTGGGGAGATTGGGATCAGCGCCCCCCTGAACAGAGCTGAGTGGGGTACCATCTCCCTGAACTTGCTGGTCCTCATGCCCTTCCTCAAGGACATTGAGACACTTAGCACTGGCAATGCCCTCCTCAGCCAGGTGATCCCCCTAGTGAGGGAACTGGAGAACCAAATGGAGAAGTTCCAGGGCATCAATTTTCCTGGATGTGCAGGCACTCGGGAGGCAGCTGACATTGGGCATCAGGAGACAGCTGGATCCCTTGTGGTCCAGTATGGTCCACATGATGGCAGGCATGTGTGGCCTGAGGGTGAAGGGGAGCATGTGCACTGGCAGCCCCAAAACCCTTGATCACTGGACGCAGGTGCTGGTGAACAGTCAGGGAGGCCGAAATGCAGAGGTGAGGGGATGCGGAAGAGAGGCGTCCACTTTCCTGTGCCAGCACTCCCAGCACCAGCACCGGCGCCAGCTAGTCTCCTCCATGTCAGCCACTGACAATGTGGGCCGTGGGCCTGGCTTCAATGCTGGGGTCCAAACACCCCAGACCCCAGCCTTGGGCAAGTAGTGCTGAGACTTCGATGGCTACCTATCTTGCAGTGTTCAGCCCCCGTGGTGTAACACGTAGACATGACAGGAGTTTTGCTTTCAAGAATTTGGGGTGCAGTTCCCCCCAACGCCCTACACCGATCTTCTTGAAATTCGGCAGGCTTCATGCTCTCAGCAGGGGCTACCACTCAGCAGGGGCTACACGTTGCACCCAAATTGGAGCTAAAATAACAAAGTTATAGATATTTCATTCATCCCCCATTATAACCTATAGCCAGATCTCCAAAGCGGCTCCAAAGCTTTGGAGCGGCTTCAATCCGAATCAAATCAGCAAACCGATCCAGAGCTCTGGATCAGATCACAGCCATCTGAAGTGGCCGGATCTGAAGCTGGATCCGATCACTGCCGACTCGCACAGGCCTAATATGAAACACTAGCTTAGAACTAGTTTGTACCTGGATCTGGGCAGTGATCCCTAGACCTGTCTTGTATGAAAGGGTTTGCTTAAAGAATATAAAACCAAAATATTTTAGCAGTTGCTTTTCCTTTGGGAGTTGAGGGACAATAACTATAAGTCTGACTATCCCTTGTTAGTCATTATTTCTGAATTCCTATGAGTAACTAAACTAGTCATATCCTGTGTTGCTTATGAAAGCATTGATTTATCTACATTTTAAAAGGAAATAACTACTGAAGATAGTACATGTATTGTACTTGAGCAGGCAGGGCACCTCCCTTTCTAATTTGATTCCAAAGAAATGCATACCTTTGAGCTGCAGTGAAGGTGAACCGGTGACTCACACAAAGGACTGTATTAGCACATTCCTTAATGCAAGAAGAAAATGCACTATTCTGTCCTTAATCAGTGTTTACACTTGGAATGGACAGTGCATATCCTTGGATTGGCTCTTGTTCTTTATGAAATAAAGGCATGTTAGTTTGCTGGTATTAACCTGTGAGCCATTTTCTATAGTCAACACTGGACACATCTATATGAGATGCTACAGCAACGTAGTGTGATTGGGCACAAACTGTGATGCCCATGCTACTGCGCAGTAGCATCAGAAATGACCCGGGTGGTGCCAGGACTGCACAGTAATAGCAATTACTGCACAGTCATTTAGTAGGCAAGTACTAAATGTCTGTGCAGTAACAACTGCAGTCTGGCACATGTAGATGCGCCCACTGTGAACACAAAAGACCTGATTCCACTCTCCCATAAATATCAATCAAAAGTAGGTCTATTGATGCCAGTAAAAAGACACTACTGGCATAGAACTTGTGTAAGAGAACTTACTTAGAATTATTTCCTTTTTTTGTGATGTGAAGTTGTTCTTGTTTCTTCTCTTTATTCAACAGAAGTTTTATTAACTGAGGAAGATGTTCAGAGGGCAAGATTTTTCAGTGTCTCTGAGTAAGCTATGAGATGGCTGCAGAAGTCTGATGGGAAAAAGTGTCTGTTGTTTAATAGCATCTTCTCAAGTCAAATGGTACTTCCAAAGGAAAGCCATTTAATTTGGAAGTCTTAGTAGCTGCAAGATTCACAAAAGAAAAATTGTACGCTTACTTTCCAGCCATAGTGGCTGTTTTAGCAAGATAAGTGATGCTGTTCTCCGAGTAAAGGAAAGGTCTGAAATCCAGAGGCTGAAATTCAAAGGGAGATGCATGTGTTCATTTTAAAGTATGTGAGTAAAATGTTTCAAAGTCAGTACAAAAAATTATCCACTCTGTAAAATAACTTATTGTGATACACCTTGAATATCTTGTTATAACTCTCCATATGTTTGTATTCCCAACATGATAATGAGAGCCAAGAAAGTAACACAAACAGAAGAAAAACAGGTATATTGTTTCCCTTCCTGACGTTGGGAACTGGAGGGACAATAATAGGTGAAAGGAGATAAGAGAATTAATTCATACCATCTTTGGAAATTATGTAACAACATGTTAGCTTCTGAGATTGGTAAACACTCTTAGGGCACGTCCAGATGAGCAGGAACATGTTTCCCTGGGGACAAGCAGCAGCAGTACACCTTGTGCTACTGCTACTTGTCCCCAGGGAACACCTGTGCCACGCACACTCCTGAGGTGGGGTAGGGGAGGCTGGCCCCAGCAGCCTTACCTGGCATCCTGGAAACCTCCAGGAGCTGCTGCTGCAGCACTTCTGCAGCAGGAAGCCTGGCCAGCAGCCAGAGCATGGCTCTGGCCGGCCAGGCTCTGGTTGTGGGCGATGCGTTTTGCTGCCACATGTGCCGCCCTACTTTTTTTTGGCTTGGGTTTTTTTTGACCCCAGGATCTGACAGGTCTGCAACACCGCATACCACACATCCATGCTTGTCTGGACACACCCACAGGCTCTGTGCACCACTCAACTCATTCATTATGTGGTTCTAGACAAGTAAGGCTTATCTACATATGGAAATAGCCTGTCATAGATACAGCAGACAGGTATTCCACTAACTCCACGTGGGGACACTATTCAGGGTCTCTGCTTGGGGAATGCTAGTATATAACCTCTATAGTGCTTTAAGTTCACACCCTAGCTCATTTCCCAGTAGGTTCCCTATGTAGACAGGGTCACAGCCTCCCTGCTCCTTAGCTTCTCCATATATATAATTGATGCTATATGTTTAAATTAAGAAATACAGTTTTAAAGGAGTGCAGAGTAATAATGGTGTTATTTTAGCATGTGTGTATTATATTTATTTTTCTGAATATTAATAATTATATTGTATGATGGAAAAATTAGTTAAAATATAAACAAAAAGTGAAAATAACGTATTTTAGCTATGAAAAAATAGTCAATTTTTCACATTTGCCCTACCCTTAAAACTCTTAACGCTACCCCTCTACTGCCAACACAATATAAATATATCAGCAGTTGGCTGTATTTTAACACTTCCCTTATTTCAATATTAAGTTCAAGCATCTGTTCACAACATTATTTTGGTTGTTACCCGACCAGATATTTGATCCATTTACAAGAGATTCATGCTGAAGTTCATCCTCTTGACTACACTTGGTTGTTTTTCCTATGGGGGGCTGTTTCTGAAATCCATGTCTCATTTTTTCTCTTCTAAATTATAATAATTTACATTTTTATATCCCCTTTCATCATTGACAATTTCCTCCTAGGATCTGAAAGCCTTTTACAAATAATATATGTAAAGCACATCATCACCACATTCACCATCATCTTCACCCTAGCCACCAAAAGGCACCCAGTACTGTTGAGTAATAGGAGGAGAAAAGCAGAAACACTATGAGATGTGTAATGTCATGCACAGTATTTATGACCTTGATATTTTTTAAGATATCATATTCAAGTGATCCTCAGGATGATGAGTGTTTTATAAAGAGCTATATATAGCAAATTCATGGAACTCAAAATACCTACCTTAAAAGTAGAAACAAATTATTATTACCAAGCTAAATTAATTGTCTTCTCAATCTTTTTTTCTCTCTCTGGGTTGCTATTTTGTTTCTCCTTAACCTCAACACTCTTCAATATTTCTCTAATTTTGAAAGCAGCAAAGAACCACAGAGGTATCCCTAAACTCCTCAAGAGAGAATAACAATTGCAGATAAAACATAAATACTTTGTGCCTGAAAATTTGTCTAATATCTCTCCCAACTCTACAGTTGGTTCAACAAAAGATCCCACTAAAGAGACCTTGCTTCTCACATAGTTCTATATATGCATAACTATAACAATACTCCAAATAAACAGAAATAGAGGGCCGGAAGAGACCTCCTGGTCATTACATCTGCTCCACTGCTCTAAGGCAGGATACGTATACTGGAAAGAAATTTAACTTGTTTTGAAAAATCTCCACTGAGATTTTTACAAATTCCTTATGTCACTTCATATCTAACTGCTTACAAATCCAAGAGGTATCTTATAGCCAACTTTCAAACCTATTGAAATAGAAGACATCACCTAAAACATCCAGCAACAAACTGTGTCTCTTGTTAAAGCAGCTGACAGTTGTCCTCAATCATATCTTCCATTCTTTGTCTGTTTTTCTGGTTCTATATTGGTTGGGTTTATTTTAAAAGACCCCCATAGTCCCTTAGGAAAAAGATGTACATCATTATAGTGATTTGTCACACCTGGCTGGAATGCAATGACTTTCACTGTCACCTCACTTTGGGCGCCTTTCCCCTCTTCCTCTTACTCATTTGTTCAGATACAAAGCAAGTGGCTCATGGCCAATTTGGCAAACTCCTTTTGGCAGCTAGTCCAGCTAATCTAATAAAAGCCATTTAGCCCTTTTGAAAGCACCAACAGACAAGCTTGCATCCTTACTCAAGTTCTGTCAGATTTAAATACAATTTCTTCCTCTTAACACACCTGCAGATTTTCTCAGCACTTAGAATATCACTTAAAGACATTAAACACCACTGTTGAGTTTTATGGTAGTTATAGGTGGGTACGAGTTTTTCTAAGTATATGTTCTTGAGCTCTCCTCTATTCTGTAGTCCTAGCCTTTGGGGGTCACTTTGGATCTCTTGACAGCATGTCAGCTTCCCCTTGTTGAACACCTAGATACCAAATGCTATAAAAATCAGACTGATTTATGCTTTCACCACCATGAAGGCAAGCAAAGTAAGTACAAAGCAAACATGAAACATAGATATCATACCATCAATACACACAACGAAACATGGTTTTCTTAGTTATGGCACCCAACCTAATCACAGAGAGGGAGAGCAGTCTCTGGCTAAGTCTACACTGAAGTCACTGCTGTGATTAAAACATAGTCTTGGTGTATCTGAGCTAGCTCTAAACTTGGGAGAGCTCAGACTTGGGAGAGTTGGGGGGAGTGGGGGGGACTGTGTCCCAGCTGTCCCAGATTCCCTTACGGTCAGCCTAGTTAGGGCAGACATACCATTTCATGAGATGAGCGAGACTGGCTATCACATGAATATCACCATGGAGTGGGGTAGAAGACAAGACATTCATTACTTACATGAGGCTCTTTTGGCATATAAAAATGGCTCTAACCTGACATGAAGAGGAGCCTGCTTGATAGTGATAGAGAAGTCATAGTAATTACAACTGGATACAGCAGCTCAGACAACTGGGAAAGAGCACTTATACCTAGATTAAATTATACTGGGTAGATCATCATTCCTGGAGGAGGCATTCTGTTTTGACACCTATAAAGAGGATCAGATTGTAGGTATCTCAGAAGGGAAAAGGTCCGCCAGATAGGCCTAGGTTGGTCAACACAAATGACTTTCCATCATTTTAATACATAGTCATTTAACCCATGCTATTTTGCCTCAGGGAATTTCAAACAAAATGCTATAGATTTTACTTAACTATAGAGACCAGTGATTTTCAACCAGGGTGCTGTGGCACCCTGGGTACCTTGAGATGCTTTCGAAAATGGTGTCGGGTGCTACCTCGCAGCATGGGGAATACCTTAACGTGTGGTGTGTGGCACCACAGACAGGTCTGCAGCACTACATACCGCATGGTCACAATCATCTGAACGTGGCCAGAGATTTCAAATCTGCAGTATTAAAAACATTTGAGACCTGTTGTCACCTTTCTGAGTTCTTTTCAATGGAAATATTGTTCCATTATTTTTCTGTACTGAAAAACTGAATGAAAACTAGGACCTGGTATTTTCTGAGGGGTGCTGCAAGTCTTATCAAGCAATGTGGTGATTTTATCAAGGGTCCCTCAAGCCTAAAAAGGTTGAGAACCACTAATATACACAATGCACACAAAAGGTGTTGAAAGCCTCCATCTCAGATAATATACCTCTCAATAGACATCTCAGCTGTACCATCTATATTACATTAATGCACACAAAATAAGTGGAGCCAAGCCGTAACGCACAGTAGGGGTGTCAAGCGTGGCCCAAGGAGATGGGATATCCAGCTCACAACTCTTCTCACATGGCTGGAAATTTGGCAGCAGGATGCGCAGCAGCCCTATTAGCCCCACAACTGGCAGAACCACTGTGTCGGTAGGGCCAGCACCCAGGGACTTAACACTGCTGCTGCTCTCTCCACTATCATAAGTCTTCTGGCCTGCAAGAAGCCCTGTGATATGCATTCAGCCTGCAAGGTCAGGAGTTTGACACCCCTGCTTTACAGAATTACTTCCAATACATATTTGGTGCCTGCATATCTTGTGGACTAACACTTAATAGAAATGTACAAAGATTAAATTCAACCTCTTATTTCTGCCCTGAGACTGCTAGGCGATTCTAAAGGACAGAAGAGTCATTAAGTGTTTTAGAAAGCTTGGAGCTCCCTCTCTTGGATCTTATAACATCGTTACTTCATAAAAGCTAGAAATGATTTGATTATGTAACGGGGTCATTCTCTACTTAATTACTGGGAAACTTCCACTGAAATCTGAGCTGTTCAAATAAACTGTTTCTCTTAAACTTTATTTTGCGCATGTAAAAGGTTATAATTGTTGCCCATTGGCAGACATTTCTTTTACTAAATCCTGTGAACTGTCTTCAGGAAAAGTGTTCCAGACAACATCAATCTGCTTGCGTTTTTCATCCGTGGCCATGTTAGACTAGAGTTAACAGACCAAATTCAGGCACACTAATGGGTGAAAGTCCATTGTGCCTAATTTCAGTGGTGAGCCTAAGGATGTTTAAATGGTAATAATTACTACCTTCTACCTCCCTCTGTACGTTTTACAACTTAAATTTTCCTGAGGTTTAGAACTAACGCAAGAATTCACTCCTTCACACATCAGTTCTGGATTTGATGACTAAATTTAAGGGAGTCTGTTGGAATGTGAGTTTATGTTAGACTGACTTTCTAGGAGGCTAGAAAAAAGGGTGTATATTATGCTGTGTTTAGGCTCTCCTCACATACTGTTTGGCTCTACATTTGGCTCACTGATATCGTCAAGCCTGAACTGAGCTCCGACTATTATGTATCTTTTCTGGGACACTGATGTTTGATATCTTCTTCTTATCTTATATTGAAAAGTAAGCTGATATATTAAGACACGCCTCCTTCTGATCTACCAGAGTTTATACTATTTGTTACTAAGCCTCATACTGTATAGGCTAGGGACAGACATTCAAAAAGCCCGAGCCTGAATTGATTCAATCTTTGCAGCTTAGTCTAACCTGTAAATTTGAACCAATTTGGAGGTGGATAAACATTCCCTTTTCATTTCAGAAATTCAGGCACATGCCAGCAGTAGCTCAGGCTAGAAGCCAGGGGGCGCTGGAGCAGCCCTCCTTTCCCTTGTACAGAGTTGAACTGTGGGGGATGTGGCCAGCCCTGGGCATGATGCTCTGATTAGGGAGGGGTTTAAACCCCTACCCTGGCCTGCACCATCTCAGGCTTTTCCCCCTGCTCATTGCTCAAGGAGCAGGAGTGTTGCCAGACCCCAGCCCCGGGGCTAGCACTCTGAGGCAAAACAGGGGTGTGCAGTGGATGCATCTCTTGATGATACTGAGCTTTTCAATCTCCCTCGCCCTGTCTGCAAACCTGACAGGGCTGCAAACCAGCAGGGGACTGATAAAACTACAGTGTTTATCAGCCTATCGGCAAAACAAAAGCCTCTCTCAAGCTCTTCTTAAACGGCTTTTTCCAAGGAAGGAACAGAGGGACATTATGAGCTGACCTGTTGATTAGCTCCAAAAAGCCCTAAGCAGACACTGTTCTGTCTGTCTTTGTCCTGTCTGCCTGTGCCAGTGAAATTGGAGACATATACACAGACTTCTCTCAGCATTAGCTAGCATACCACAGGCTTAGGGTCCATAGGGCTGGGCAGATGAGAGGGAGGGAGGTGGGAATCCCTGCTTGAGCAGAGAGCAGTGAGGAAAGCCAGGCATAGTTTCATAATTAGTAGGGTTGGAAGGGACCTGAGCAGATCATCAAGTCCAACCCCCTGCCAGAGGCAAGAAAGAATGCTGGGGTCAGATGACCCCAGCAAGTTGTCTATTCTCTTAAAGACCCCCAGGGTAGAAGCAAGGACCACTTCCCTTGGAAGTTGGTTCCAGATCCTAGCCACCCGGGCAGTGAAATAGTGCCTCCTGATATCCAGCCTGAATCTGCTCTCTGTCAGCTTATGGCCGTTGTTCCTTGTTACCCCTGGCAGTGCTCGAGGAAACAGGGACTCTCCCATTGCCTGCTGGTCTCCCTTGGCCAGTTTATAAATGGCCAACAGATCCCCTCTCAGCCTCCTCTTGTGGAGGCTGAACAGGTTCAGATCCCATAGCCTATCCTCATAGGACCTGCCCTGCTGCCCCCTGGTCATGCAAGTGGCCTGC
>NW_017729025.1:113190676-113190882 GCF_001723915.1 Gavialis gangeticus | reverse complement strand
TGGAGGCAAAGAAGTTGTTAAATAAGTTAGCTTTGATGTCTGGTGCGACCACCAGACTTCCTAGCACGTGCTGCAGAGGCTCTATGTTACCCAGAACCTTCTTTTTACTCCCTATGTATTTAAAAAAGGATTTCTTATTGTCTTTGATCCGGGTTGCTAGTCCCAGTTCCATTTTTGGCTTACCTTTCCTAACAGCCCCACTACAA
>NW_017729025.1:113169912-113170271 GCF_001723915.1 Gavialis gangeticus | reverse complement strand
TTGAAATCTGCCCTCCTGAAGTCCAGGGTTACTATCTTGCTGTAGGCGTTTGCCACCCTGTGCTAGATGATGAATTCCAGTAGGCCATGATCACTGTCACCCAGGTGGTCGAGCACCCGCAGTCAACAGGTCGTTGCCTGTGGCCAGGACTAGGTTTAACAAAGCATTTCCCCTGGTGGGACAGTGCACCTCCTGGGTTAGATGGAGGTCCTGTAACATGGCTAGGAACCTACGTGAGCAGTCAGACCTGGCTGACTGCTCTTCCCAGAAGATGTCCAGATAGTTTAGGTCCTCCATGATGATCACATCCTTTGTCCTAACTGTCTTTGCGAGCTGACCTGAGAATTCCTGGTCTAATT
>NW_017729025.1:113147122-113154658 GCF_001723915.1 Gavialis gangeticus | reverse complement strand
CCTGCAATGACCTCTGCTAATTCTCTCAGCACTCTGGGGTGGAAGTTGTCAGGACCTGTTGATTTGGATGCATCCAGTCCCACCAAGAGATCCCTGACTAGGTCCACTCTGACCGTGAGCCTGGCTGCACCTCCCCTGGGACCATCAGGGATCATGATAAGGGGGATTGCCCTGGTCCCTGCTCAGAAAAATGGAGGCAAAGAAGTTGTTAAATAAGTTAGCTTTGATGTCTGGTGCGACCACCAGACTTCCTAGCACGTGCTGCAGAGGCTCTATGTTACCCAGAACCTTCTTTTTACTCCCTATGTATTTAAAAAAGGATTTCTTATTGTCTTTGATCCGGGTTGCTAGTCCCAGTTCCATTTTTGGCTTACCTTTCCTAACAGCCCCACTACAAACCTCCCTGGTGATGGCCCCTCCCTTCCATTGGGTGTACGCCTCCTTTTTAGCCTTAAAATATTCCTGGATGCTTTTTGTTTGCCGAGGGGACTTTTGAGCACTCTTACTCCCTTTGTCCCTTGTTGGGATTGCCACCCTTTGAGCTTGGAGGATTGTCTCCTTAAGGAATGACCGCTCTTCTTGGACTCCCAACTCCCCTCCCCTCTTGGACCTCAGTCTCTCCCTGACTAATCTCCTTACCTCATTGAAATCTGCCCTCCTGAAGTCCAGGGTTACTATCTTGCTGTAGGCGTTTGCCACCCTGTGCTAGATGATGAATTCCAGTAGGCCATGATCACTGTCACCCAGGTGGTCGAGCACCCGCAGTCAACAGGTCGTTGCCTGTGGCCAGGACTAGGTTTAACAAAGCATTTCCCCTGGTGGGACAGTGCACCTCCTGGGTTAGATGGAGGTCCTGTAACATGGCTAGGAACCTACGTGAGCAGTCAGACCTGGCTGACTGCTCTTCCCAGAAGATGTCCAGATAGTTTAGGTCCTCCATGATGATCACATCCTTTGTCCTAACTGTCTTTGCGAGCTGACCTGAGAATTCCTGGTCTAATTCTTCTCCCTGGTTGGGTGGTCTGTAGTAGACCCCCACCGTTAAATCCCTTTCTGTGCCTGCAGTCTGCTCCAGAGCTCTGGCTAGGGAGGAGAGGTACAGGGAGAGCCTGTTCTCTGCAGCACAGAGCACAACCTAGCCTAGCACAGCCCAGCCCAGGGCTGCAAAGCATCTGGGATGCTGGGGGACTCTAGTTTAACTTAAACCAGGAAGGGGTCTGGGACAGACATTACGTAAATTGGTTTGACCCAAAATCAGTTAACTCTGATACTACATTCAACCAGGTTTATCTTAAACTAGTTTCAGACATTTTGAAATGGGCTTATGTGCACTGAACTTATGTTCTGTTACAGGTTTAAACCAGTTTCTGATCTTTTAAACTGGTTTGTGTGTAATGTCTGTCTCTAGCCATAATGCCTTACATTCTGAACCTAAATATTTCATATTTTCATGCTGCAAATGCATATTTCCTTCTTGACCTCACCATATCATCCCACACTATGTTCCCTTGCATTTCTGATTAAAGAATCATCAGGACTAGAAAAAATAAGTCTGTAGTCCATCCCTTAACAAAGTTTAGTATTCTTGCCTACAGGAAGTTCCATCATGTCTCTAGTACTCAGTACTAATTCTTCTCTGCAGTTATCAGCATGGCTCTCCTCATATGAGCCTACTACTGGTTAACTCTCCAGCCTGCAGCATAGAAGCTCCCATTGGAACGGTCTTTTAATGAGGTCTGACATTCCATCCAATAGAGGGCAGCAATGATACTTTTAAAACTTGATTTAAGAAATCAAGCCACTTTCTTGGATCAGGACCACAGGTGCAGAGGAAAGTTAAGAGACACAAGTATCAGTCCTAAATTTTGTGATTAGCAGCAGGTAAGGTTAAATAAGATTTCACTAGTACCATGGGTAGGAAGGTTTAAATGGAAAGTTTGGCTGGACACAATTTGTAGGAATTGTAATCTTTTTGCCTCAATATGATTGTTGTTCTCCTAAAGCTGGAGCATGAGCATGAAGATGTGGGAGGTATGAAAGGAAACTTTGAGTCTGTATACATTAAACTGTACACTCTTTGAGGGCAGAGACCATACTTTCTTCTGTATTTGTACACTGCCTAGTAAACTAAAGGCTGTGCTGGAAAGTTATGTGATGTGGGAGATGCATGCACTGAAAAACCCATGAAAGTTCACAAAATTGTAGTAAAAGATAAATACCAGCCACAGGTCTTTCAGAGTATGTAATAGCAACTTCCCTTTAGAGCTTTGGGACTGTAGTAATATAGAACTAAGTCTGAGCTACCACAGAGCTATTGCTTTTAAGAGAAGTCCCTTTTAAGAAGAGGCTTGAAAATATTGATTGATTACTAGGATTACAAGCTTGTCTTGTTTGTTTGTGTTTTCTTAAGAATCGTGGGCTATTCACAGTTCCCACTGTGCAAGATTAACCTTTGAAGCCAATGGAGCCCACAGCTGTAGGTCCTTTGCTATTCAGGGGAGCTTCGTATCAATTCACTGCTGTGTGGGTCAGGGCTCATGCTCACGCATCTGGTTCTACTGAAGGCCTACAACTGAGTTGATACCTCTGCTGACTAGCCATTGTGACCTCTGGCCCTAAGAAGGGCAGAACAATGTGGACTGTGTGTGGGATAAAAATAAAAAAAAAGACTCCTATATTCTGATCTTGGCTTTTGACACCACGTTCTTTTGTCAATCCGCCTCCCCATTTTCTTGCAGTGCTTCATTGTCCTGTTTTGTGAAAGGAAAATAAGCTGGTATGCAGATTTATGTGCTGATTCATAAATGTAATGATTGTTAAACACTCTAAGAGTATTAAGCTTCACCAGAATGGAGAAAATCCTCCAGCAAATGGGCTGTAGGTCTGGGCTTATTTAGTCACATCATCTACAACATTTTTCAAACTATGTTGATTTTCCAGTCCCTCCCACCCAACTGGAGGCAGGTGAGGTAAAGATTAACCCCTAAAGACACACAACAACAATAACAACAATAGCATAAAGAGCTAGTTAACACTTAAGTATCTTTTACAGTAGGGATAGTTCTTAAATTGTGTTTATTTCTAATAGATTATTTGACCAGTCCCCCATAGAATATACCAGTCTGTATTTGCTCACCAATTTTTCCACCTTGTCAAAGCCCTAAACACTAATCTGCATAGGAGGCTCTGTTGAACAACTCCAGCATATAAATTTAACACCAAGTATCATGACCTACAATCTAATTACATCTAACCAAAAGAATTTCCCTCCTCCTGCAGCACTGAACAATATCAGTACACTTCCCAAGGGCCAAGCTGGCTACTGTGTTGCAATTCAATCTCACTTAAGATCCTAAGACTTGAATGTAGCAAAACTATACTCATTATTCTCTAATAGTCAGTACACTTTAATGCAACTGACTTTAATGGAGTTACAAATCAAATATAATTTGGCTTACTTCCCAACTGGGAACTAAAATTTCAGTGTCACTACAGTATTGGCTTAGTTTTATAGTCTCTTCTTTTTATTGGCATATTAGTTAGACCGCATAAACAAAACTCTTCCTCTTAGGAGGAGGAATTAAACATACATGCAATCCTTTATTGTGCTGTTTTGTTTAACTGAATTGTTTTACTTTTTCATAATAAGCTATGACTCTGGATTCTCTTCTTTTTTTTCCTTTAGGGATACAGTAGGTGAGTAGCTGTGCACATAGAAGTTTGGTTAGAGTTGTACACTATTGCCATCTACTGTTCCCTGAATAAAAGAGCAGTCTTTGTGCCTGAAATTCTTGTATCACTCATCCACGTAACTTCCTGTGAAAGGCTCGCCCTCAGCACAGCAAAGTTTTTCTTCACTGCAGCGCGGATCTCTGAATCAGGACAGTATAGATTAAACCAGGAAGTAAGTAGCAAAACTTCTGAAATAAAGTATTCTTCCTTCTTGGCAGCATCTTAGTTTTACACAAAAAGGGTGTTGTTGAGTTTCCAAAAAACTGCTTGGAAACTTCAATATTTTGCTACCTACACAGATTAGATGCATTATGAAAGTGAAAGTAAGAACTGGCTGCAGGAGAGAGGCATTTAACGTTAATTGTTTTCCAAAAGTCCATTGTGCCAATTAATTATCCTTGTTTTGAAACTTGAGTTTGTCAAAAGAATTTGCATATGCAATTAAAGTTTTCTGTAATTCAAACAAGCTATTTCCTGCAAATGCTTGTGAGCGGACAACTGGTAAGACTTCCTGTTTATTTTCTTCAACACACTAAATATTTTTTCCCCTAATATTCATTCATTTGTAGGGCCTGTCACCATGGACCCATTTTTATCTCTGCTGAATTCAATTTCTATGAACCTATCTGACAGTGATCTCTCTTCCCTTAAATTTCTCTGTCGGGACAAAATTAGCAAAAGAAAGCTTGAATCAGTCAAAAATGGAAACGATCTTTTTGCCATCCTTCTTGAACAGCAGGAGATTACAAGTGATAAGATAGATTTTCTCCATTTCCTGATCAAAACCCTTAAAAGAGATGATCTTGCAATGTGGCTAGAACAATTTGTAGAAGGAGAAGGCAATATTGTTGATCAACCAGATATCAAAGAAAAACGTAAGTGGACACGCTTTTTTGTCATTTTGCAAAATACTGTACCTTTTTAAAAATATCAACGTATTTTTTAACACATACAAAATGCTTAAAGTTATAACATTGGGTCAAGCCATGGGTCCTTCTAGCCCTGCATCATGTATCTCAGTGGCACAGAGCACTAAAGTGGCGAGTATGTAGGGCCTGTCCAAATTAATCTGTCCCTTTCCCTTCCCTTAGAAAACCGGTTTTCAGCCTCTTTGGATCAGTGTACCCCTGGCAGCCAGATGCAGAGCAGTGTACCCCCGACACTATGTGCAAGCCTCCCCTGCACCCCAGGTCTGGCCAGGTGGGCAGTGGCAGAGAGGGATGGTACATGGTGGCACTCTGTCCCCACCCACCCGCACATACCCCCTAGGGCCTTCTCAAGTACCCTGGGGGTACGCGCATACTGTCAGTTTACAACACGTGTCTTAGAACATTTAGAGGCCTAGAAAGTCCTAATTTGGCAGTTGCAGTCTTACTATCATGTTTAATAACTATATTTGCCACTATTGTGGGGTAACTTTTTTGGACAGGAGTTAATCTTTGCATTGTAAAAAAATGAATGTGGATAATGTTTTAAACGGTTGGAAAATTTGTAACGAAATCCATCCCTGTACAGAAGGCCAGCATGACATTTATTCAAAACTTCTGTCTTGCTCAGCCTTAATGAAGACACCAAACCCTAATGTTCTCTCTGGTGCTAGGCTAAAGAGAACTCCAAAACCTTCTGCACTGGCCAGCGGAGCTGACCCCAAGCAGAAGGGTAAGAGTGTATACACTGAAAACAGTCTTCCAGAGAGTCCTAGCAACACTAGTGGAAAACCTTTTATCCCTGAACTCAAGACCTCTGGAAACTCTATCATGTGTGAGGAGTTTTTATATTAGTACCAATATATTCCATGGCTCCATAACCACAGTGTAATTTGTTAATATTACCTGTGAATACCTATAATACAATAATTAATAGAAAATGCACATATTAAACATTTCTTCAGAAGTCATTCTCTTGGCTTAAGCAAAATTTTGACATTTTGTTTTTTCAGGTTGGCTGAATGCAGCCTTTGAAGTCATATGTGACAATGTTGGGAGAGACTGGAAAATGTTGATTCGAAAACTTGGAATTTCTGATGCAAAAATTGATAGAATTATGATAGCCAATCCTTATAATTTGCGAGAACAACTGATGCAGTCACTTCGAGAATGGCAGAAATGGAAAGGAAAGGAAGCTAAGGTTGCTGATGTACTAAAAACTCTTCGGGATTGTAAAATGAACCTTGCAGCAGACAAAGTCGAACAGGAACTTTCAAAACTGGATATATGAAACTGAATGAAATTCATACAACACCAGTTTTAATGATGTATTCGTTAATCCAGAGAATGTGGTGCGAAGTGAGGGAGTATTGTCTACTCATCCAAATTGGACCTGCGCTCTTTTGGTTTTGTTCCTTTCTTTGCCATTTGCTTAGAGTTACTAGTCTGAATTTACACACACACTCCCCACCCCAAATATCAAAAGATGCTAATTTCTTTGGATGCTTCAGTTTTTGATGCTCACCCTGAGACTATTTAACTGATTTGAATTTTTTTCCAGCAAAGGATAAACACTCTGAGAAATCTTACATTTTACCAGGTTAGGTGCCTAAAATCAGTAGTATCTTCTGAGAAGTCTGACCTTTGCTTCTGATTCTTTTTGGTACTTGCATTCCTACATAGGCACTAAATTACAAAATTCTTGCTTCCCACTGCTGCAAAACTGGAATACTACTATTAATCTATAGTGCCCATCTCAAAAAAAATGTTGTGAACCTTAATTAAATAATACTTATAAAGGGTTTTGCATTTCTTGGATGAAGGGCTTCCTCTATGCAAAGTATTTTGACTTTTGTGCATTCAAGAACAAAGTTTCAGTTTCTTTAATAGCCATATCTCAACCTACCACTTTATTCAAGGAATTTGGCTTTTTATTTCAGATGCTTTTACATTTTTTACCTTGAAACATACACTGAGGCTGGCTGCTGTAGGAACAAGAATGTCACATTTCTTTCTTTTTTTTTTTTTTGTGCATTTTTGTACTAAATCTGTGGTGTTTCATAGTTCAAAGAAGGGTGCTAGCTAGGCATATGCTGCATCTCCGGCCAGATATGGTGAAGTAAGAATATTCTGCCAGTTGCTGAAAGCCCTCATTTTCCATGGAAGGAGGCTACACCTCCATAGCATCAGGTCTTGAGGTTTTAAGTGGGAGGAACCTGGCTCCTATAGTAACTTTCCCTTACCTGTAAGTGGGCTTGTTTTCACAATAAAGTGCCTGAACCAAATATTTTTATACTAAGTGTTTTTTCCCGCCCTCAAGAAATGCTGTCTCAACACTATGAAATACACAGATTCAAGGAACACAGTTTAAAGTGTTCTCCTGAAGCACTAAAGCTTCCCTCCTGTGCTTACCTCTCTCTCAGGACTCCCTTCGAAGTCATCACCAGAGGGGTGGTGTCCTTTTGATTCTACTCATTTGGAAGCAAAGGATCATCCCATGGGGAAACTAAAAAAACAATATTTCATGCTATCATAACTAGCTTCTTTTGCAGAAAAAAGGAATGTTACCAAAGGAAATAACAATCCAGTCCTCTATAGTTTATCTATGGGAAGATCAGATCTTTCACACACCTGGCTCTCATTGAAGATAGCTCTGGATCCAATACCTTTCTTATAAACTTTCTACAATTCTTTTTTCATTCTGCTCCTTTATGATGACCTAAGCAACCCACAATTGAGAGGCGTCTGAGCAAGGGCAACTTAAGGTAATACAGTGTCTTCTACAATTTAAAAATGTAGCCCTAACCCAGGTTCATGAAAACTGCATCTACTTTAAAAGCTGCTGTGTCTAATTCACTTATTTTTGTCTAACTAAACA
>NW_017729025.1:113141223-113142122 GCF_001723915.1 Gavialis gangeticus | reverse complement strand
ACTGGCGATTTATAGTGAACAATATAAGGCAAATAAGAATAGGACTTATTTGCATAGTTATTTGCATATTTCTGGGGTATGCTTGGCAAATAAGTCATCTTTTTTTTTGCATTATATTGCAAAAAAAGTGTTCAGTGAGTGAATGAGAACTGGGTCAAAATTGAAGAAAAATTATCTATTTGCCAATACTGAACCCAGGCATTTGCACAGGGGAGGCCAAGCAAATGTGGGGGAAATCTAGGTATCCAGGTGCCTTTGCTGGGCAGAGCCTAGGACCAGCTGGCTTGTGCATTAGTTTGCCTATGAACCAGGGGCCGTATGTTAACTCCTTAGGGGCTGCATGTAGCCCATGGGATGCCAGCTGGACAGCACTGATTCAAGTTACAATAGCTTGGAGTCTTTTTTGCTCCTTAAAATGCTCTATGGTGTAAACAGGGGGAACTTCCTGGGGCCAGTTCGATGCTGGCCCGCCCACCCATCTCTGGGCTAACCACCGGCCTTTCTCATCTGCCATGCCTTGATGGTACATGATTATGGTGTTACTTAGGTGGGAGGCTGCCGATTCTGAACCCCGATGTTAAGGGGAATATTGGCAGCTCCGTTCTACTCCTACACTGTAGGCTAAGCCTTGCAGATGGCATCCCAGGCAGCTAAACATAACTGTACCCTTCACCCCACTAGCTGTGGTCCCCTCTCTGGGACCTTCAGCTCCCCCTTAAGCCCTAGCCCCATCTCAGGCCAGTTGGGATCCTGATCCTCTTGCTCTCTGGGCATCCCTCGTAGTAGGCCTCTGGCCCTTCGACACCACCCACCCCCTTTGGGGTCCTGGCCCCAGCATAGATTTCATAGACATTAGGAAAATCATCAAGTCCAGCCCCCCGCCCAAAGGGCAGGAAGTC
>NW_017729025.1:113140168-113141212 GCF_001723915.1 Gavialis gangeticus | reverse complement strand
GCTACTATACAGATGTGGATCCAGGATTTCCCAAAGCAGGGTGCAGGAGCAGCAACCCACACTGCCCCAGTGGCTGCACCCCCTGCTCCCAGTCTCCTCTGCCCATACCAATGTAGGCAGACCACCCTTGGGAGCCTCCAGGGACATTTTTAAGTCCCTAAAGCAGGTGAAAATCCCCCTTCTCCTTCTTTTCCTCAGTCCGCCACTACTGGTTTCCCTACTGTTCTAGGGGTGGGGCAAGCATCAGAGCTGTTCTGGGACTGGGCTCATCTAGGGATGGGGACAATGCCAACAACAGGACATAAGTAGCTCCCCTCTCCCCAACTCATGCCTTGGGAGCAGGTACAGAGAAAGGGATCTCCCCCACCTACCTGCAGCTGAGCCCAGCCCAGCTGGGGTGGACATAAACAGCTCTAGTGCTTCCCATGTCCCCCAGGACAGTGGGGAAAGCAACAGCATCAGGTGAGGAGAGAGATCTTCAGCTCTTTTAGGCTAGGGACAGAAATTACACATGAACTGTTATAAGTGATTGGAAACCAGTCCAAGTCTGTAGCACAACAGGGCTAGGGACAGACATTAAAAAAATCCAGAGTCTGAATTGATTCAACCTTTGCAGGTTAGTCTAACCTGCCTGGGCTGAACCGGCTTGTAATAAAAGAAACATTCTCTCCGGACTGAGGCAGGCACATGCCTGCAGTTGCTCAAGTCAGGTGCCAGGGGTGCTAGAGTGTGCCCTCAGCTACAGGGAAGCTGAGCTGGTGGGGCATGGCCAGTCTGAGCTGAACTGGCCAGAGAGGGGTTTAATTCCTCCCTCTCTATCCCACTGGCAGGGACCTGAGCCAGGTTGGCCGGGTGCTCCCCTCTGGCTGGTGCAGCAAGGGGGTACCATGGCCCCTGAGGCAGAGTGCAGTAGAGAGGAGAGTTAGTCTTCCCTCTACCCCAACTGGCAGCTGGGTCTGCCCGCCATTGCCGCCATGCTTCCTGCCCTGGAATAGGCCCTCAGCTGTCCTCTCTGCCAGATGACAGAGGGAGGAGAAATAACCC
>NW_017729025.1:113138871-113140072 GCF_001723915.1 Gavialis gangeticus | reverse complement strand
GTGGCCAGCGGCCCTGAGCACAGAAATGGTGCTGGCACTGCAGTGGGTCTGACTGGTTCAGCCACTGCCATCACTCTGTGCTCGGGGGCCAGCCCCTTCCTGGCAGGAGGGAGCTTATTCAGCCACTGGCCCCGAGCACAGGCCAAATGGTGCCTGCAGTCAGGCCATGCAGACCCTGCTTCAGTACCAGCAGCCTCTCTGTGCATCTGGCCCTCTCCAGACCCTGATGCTGCTGTGCACAGCCTGCCATAGCTCTGACAGCCCTGCAACACAGTGCCCCCATCAGGAAGGGGTTTGTGCTCCCCCACATTATAACAGGGGCTACTGTCCCCAGCAAGGGCCCTGCCACTTCCCGCTGCAGCGGTGGAGAGGGGGCATGGCTAGGCAGGGCCCCTGGGGGTGTGGGGGAGGAGCATGGAACGCAGCAGCAAAGGTGGGCAGACCTGGCTGCCAGTGGGGGTAAAGGAGAGACTAACTCTCCTCCTTGCCCTCCTCTGTTTCAGGGGCCATGCTTCTGCTGCAGCAGCAAGAGAAGAGTGCCCAGCAGACCTGTCAGTGGGATAGAAAGGGAGGAATTAAATACCTCCCTGGCAAGACCCCCGCCCCTGCCTGTCCCTGCTGGGGCTGCAGATCAGAGGGGTGGGGCCAGCTTGGAGCAGAGAGCCCAGCCTAGAGAGCATGCCAGGATGCTGGGGGTCTCTGGTTTAACTTAGACCAGTAAGGAGTCTGGGACAGACATTGCATAAACCAGTTTGAGCCAAATCAGTTACGTCTGATATTACCTTCAACCATATTTATCTCAAACCAGTTTCAACCATTTTGAAAATGGTTTATGTGCACTAGATGTCTTTTCTTTTACAGGTTTAAACCAGTTTCTGATCACTTCAACTGGTTTGTGTGTAATGTCTGTCCCTAGCCCAGAAGTTCAGTGTGTATAAACTGCTTTCAAAATGGCTGAAACTGGTTTAAGATAACCTGGATAGATGGATGGAGCAACTGATTTAGGTTAAGTTGGTTACTGAATTTCTGTCCCAGCTCCTCTCCAGATTCAAGTTAATCCCATCATCCCAGGATGCTTTGCACCTCCCCTGCAAACCCCCCCCTGAAAGGTGGGTGGGCTAGCTTTGGCCCAAGCAGTCTGTTCCAGCTGAGTAGGGAGGCATGCTATAGTACCCCCCAGCTTCTGGTCTGGGCCACTGAA
>NW_017729025.1:113125378-113133871 GCF_001723915.1 Gavialis gangeticus | reverse complement strand
TGGGTGGGCTAGCCTTGACAGAAGCTACCTGCTCCAGGCAAGTAGGGAGGCATGCTCTAGTGCCACCTAGCTTCTGGCCTGGCCTGCTGCAGGTATGTGACTGCATTTCTGGAATAAAAGTGAATGTTTGTTCCATTGCTTATTTGTTTAATCTATGCCATTTAGACTAACCTGTGAAGATTGAATTGATTCAACCTCAACTTTTTTGACTGTCTGTACTTAGCCATAAGGGCTTTAAAAAGTCCTCAGAAGCTCCTGTGGTGTGGTCCAATCCAAAAGAGGTTTGCAGCCCTAGCCCCTCTGGATCTATCCCTGCTACTATATGACAGCCCCCCTGCACTAAGTATTGTAAGACTGAGAAGAAGTGGTAGAACTGGTGTCAGCATAAACTATAACAAAAATGACAGTGTTCTACAGAAGCAACATGAAATCGTCACAGGCTTCTCAACCTTTTTCAAGGTACTCGGTGCACCTGCTTCAGAAGCTGACAAGGTAACATTTCTTTACAATTATTAGAAACATTGCAATTTGTACTCTCTATTTGCAGTGCAATATTACAAAAGGCCTACAGACCAATTAAAGCCTGTCTTAAGTAATTAAGTAATGCACAGCCTTCTTCATTGGCCCTCTTTACCAGGGCAAACATTATTTCTTTTGTGGATTTAAGTATAACTGCACATCCAGTCACCCAAAAACTATCATGTTTTCTAAAGAATTATGTTCAGCTCAAATCTGCATGTGCTTTAGAATTTATATACATTAGGTGCACTTCATAAATGTTGTTTCTTTAAAAAAAAACAAAAAACCCCTCACATTTTTAATAAAATGGAAGTAGAACCTGTATTGAAAGTTGAGTAGCTGTTTGTTGTTCTTGAGTCTCTGTATCTAATTAAAAACTCTTGTTAAAATATTAAGCACTTTTAAAAAATATAAGAAATAGTACAACCTGTGTTTGTAACTTAAGCCAAAGGCAACCGAGCTGTAGCACACATGACAAAAATGGCATGGACAGCTTCGGTGTATAGCACGTAGCAGATTGGGCAGGGGAAAAGGATTTGAGTAGTAGTTGGTGAAGGTGCAAAGCCAACTTGTGGCACACCTACAAAAATGTTGCTCCCCACTAGCCTCATTTTTCAGCAGCCCTATTCATAAGATCAAATAGTACAATGTACAGACTTATTACCAACCCTTTCAGAATTTGTTGCAAAGACTACAGTTTTTTCAGCATGGAAAAATGCATGTGTCCCATCATTCTGTAATAGGCCAACATGCAGTAAAAACATTCCTACTCTACAGAGCTTAAAACCAAAGCTCCTTGTACAGGGAGCACAGAAGAGACAGCATACAAATGTGTCTTAATATTCTTTCTTTTCCTTCTGCTTAGCTCCTATACTGCGTCAAGACTTGGAGTCTTATTTAGAAGGACCAATGGCACAGCACTTAAATTAACAGAAACCCTGTATAAAGGAGAGGTCAATCTGACCCTGCTCAAGTTCCTGAAAACGTGGATAAGCTCAGAGGTTAAATCAACATAGCATAGTATCTTTGACATTAATATTGCCTCTATAGATTGCACATATAGATCTTAGAGATGTAGACTTACATAATCTGTTACCATTGTGTATGGGAGTCTTGGCATATCCATTCAGAGGTGGATCCAGAGGGGTTGTGCTTACTGCACACTCCTTTCAAGCAGCTTCATACCTGATTATTTTAGTAATTTGCTGGTACCAAGTAGTTCATAAGAGATTACTAAAGCTTCCCTCTACTTCAGAGGGAAAAGAAAAACACTTTGGATTGCTCATGACTTAAAATGCACTAATAGTGGGACATCTCTGCCAGCTCTTATCTCAGGGAGTACATCTGCTCTGGAAGTCTCTTCACATTACTGAAGAAAGGAGATATGAGAGCTTCCTTTTCTTTGGCTACTACCCAATCAATCATAGATCATGTGTTTACATTAAAAGAAGCATACTATTATTCTTCATAAGTTAATTAAAAGAATCCATGTAGTTACTAGGAATTCATCATTAAAAACCCCTTTTTATGAAAAACTGTTTTCAGCAAGGTTTTAAATGCAGTGCATGTTCTGCCTCCCCTTCCTCTGTTTCCTGTAGCACAGGTTGTTGTTTTTCTTCTGACTTTTACCACTGGCCTGAAATACCAATGTGCTTTATGAATGCTAGCTTTTTTCACATGGTTCTCTAACACTAATGGCACAATAGCACATTGCCTGTGTACATGCTGAATCTTTCTGAGCTACACCTTTCTCCTCTGTCTTGTAACTCCCACTTTTCGCTCTTGAATATTTTTACTTGTATTTGAGTTCCCCTCCCTAATATTTTTCTTTGTTTCTTATAGTCTTGTAAGTCCGGTTCATGCTGTTTTCCTCTTCCTATGCATGGATCATCTCCACTCCCTGAAATATGTTCACATACTTCCTCCGCTTAGAGAGACTTTAAATTGCTCTCCTTTCTCTCTTTGATCTAATACTTACCTCCCAAGCCAGTAATTTTACTGCAAGTTTTAAAAATACAATAATGAAGTTACAGAAATAAGCTCACTGCCTCTTCCACTTACCATAAAAATTAGGTTGAGGGAAGGAGAAGTCTCTGATGTTAAACCAAAGCTAGCAGAAACTGGAGAACTTTAAGAATCTGTTTCTGTTCTCATAGCCCCTTCATTGTTAGAGCAATTACAGCTGTACAGAGAGTCTGTATGTGGCAGTGCCTTCTGGGAATTATAGGGAAGAAACTGCACTATATTCTTGACAGTAAAACTTAGCTTTCTCTAAGTTAATGAGGGAACACATATAGGCATGCATATAATATGAAGGAACCTATTCTGACTTACAGGCACTTGTTATTCTATGAAGAGTGTAGCTTGATGTATGCATATTTCATCAATAGAACTATTTTCCCCCATGCTGTTTTACTTTTGAGAAAACAACCATCACTAACATAGCTTCAGCATTTTTAAAAAAGACACAGATGAAAAGTTTCTTTCTGCATAGCTTCTTATGCACAATGTTTTAATCTGTACATTTAGTAAACATGTCTAATTTGAACATTTTGTAGCGCGTTAATGAATGAAAGAGGTTGACATTTATTTTTAGAGTATTTCTAAGCATCGTACAAATTCTTTTACTTTGACTGAAGCTACTCAAGGAGCATTAATATAATTGTGTGAGTTTTCTCTCTCTTTGAATTCCAGTTGGTCAAAGGAAAATATCCATAAAGTGTAAATTCTAACATATTTTTTGTGAAAGGTGGTAGTATCTAAACCAACCTTTAGACTGAAAAATGTATGTCTCCTGTAGCATAGCCGTCGCAACTGAGAGAGGCCCCTCTGGAAACTGTAACTACTTTATATTCTGGTATAAAATCAGCTCCCAAGATCTGGCAGATAAAACCAATAACAGGAGAGGGTAGTAATTAATTCTGTAGTAATTAAGAACTTTGTTTTCAATCGCCTTATGAACATGTTCATGAAATAGTATGGATACATCAGTTCTTGAATCCATATTCCCTCATAAAAATCAAGCAATTGTGAATCTAGCTAAATGGTTGTGCATAATTAATGTACATGAATTAAAACTGATCAGCGATAATACCAAATGTATGCTATAGCTAAAGACTGTTTGTAATTCTCTTATACATCACCTCATTAAATTATGCTATATAAAATGTAGGCAGCTTATTTTCCACTAACATCTAGTAATTGAAAACACAAATAGCTAATATTTCTGCTTCATATAAATATCTATTTTTTAAAGTGTCAAATTCCATAATTTACTCACTTCATGTAAGTGAAGTTAATTTTGATATTGAAGAAAACTTTCCCTTTAATTCCCCGAACTGATGAAACATGTGGAACTACCATACTCTAGCAATCATTAAAGATACAAGTAAAGACTACTTAGGTGGATACTATTTTGAACGGTGCCATCCTCCATCTCTTTGTCAAACCAGCATAATATTAATAAACTGTCCCTAACCCTGAAGCCTAGGCAGCTAGCAAAGTGATTTTGTTGTGTTGTTATGCTGTATGATAGGTCCTAAACCCAAGGCCAAGGGCCCCCGATTCTCTACTTGGTGCTGTTATTGGTATGGACAAAGACGTTTTTTAACCATCTTTCCGCTCCCCATATCTGTGGATGAGACAGTGGCCAGAACAGCCATATTGCTGCTCTAACTCACACACAGGGCTCATTCAGAAATGGGAAGGGGAGGCTAGCACAGAATCCCTAAGCCAGATGGAAATCCTCAGCCCTGCAACTGGCTCACTTGAACTACTGAGCAGATTGCAATAACAAATCTTGCTCAAGATATGATGATTTCTATATACTTTTACGGTCATGTAAGTATGTTTCAAGGCTATCAGGGTACAGCTACAATGAGACTCAGCTAGAATATTTACATAGGATTCCTATTTAATCAACATTCAGTACTAAAATTACATATGAAGTTTTACAGTAGTCATTTCTAAAAGCTTTTCATTTACTTTTATTTGTGAATAACATCATCATGTTTGTTTTAGTCCCCAAACTCACCTCTCCTTACTATAATGTGCACTTACTAGAAATTCCACGATCAAGAAAAAAATAAAGCTTTTAGAAGGGACTACAGCAATAGACTATGCTGTATAAAATTTTACCAACTATAAATCTTCAGTGCCCAAATCTCCAGCCACAAGGGGACCTTACTGGTAAAATGTAGCATTTACTGTTCCTGCTCTGGTGCTGCATCTTAGGCCAGGCAATAACTAGTTCCAGATCCCCTCTAGATTCAAATTAACTCACAGTCCCCCAGAACCCAGGATGCATTTCCCCTGCAAACCCCTTCTCACAGGGTAAGTGGATTAGCCTTGGCCCAAGCTGTCTGCTCCAGCCAAGCAGAGGCATGCCCTAGTGCCCCTTGGCTTCTGGCATGTGGCTGCATTTCAGGAATCAAAAGTGAATGTCCGTTCTTTTGCTTATCAGTTCAATCTACACAGCTTAGACTAACCTGTGAAGATTTAATCAATTCAGCCTCTGGCTTTTTAACTATCTGTACTTAGCCTAAGAGCCACAAGAGGATTATAACTTGAGGTCCTGAAGAAAAAGAATCTCTCTTCTCTTCTTGTGACCTGGGTTGAGGCACAGCAGAAGCTTGTCCTGTTTTCCCATTTAAAAGGAAATTTTAATTCCTTAATTCCTATCAGAGGTGCCGACTATGTGGGGGTCTGAGGGCCCTGGACCCTCTCAGGAACAGGCCTGCCACCTGAAATGTGCAAAACTTTCCACGTGTCCATCATCTTAGCACCCCCTCACCAAAAATAGAAGTCAGTGCCTATGATTCCCATCCCTAAAAGCATGGCTTCTTACCACGTGTCAGGGACCATAGGAGACAGGCCAGCTTGGGTTGATTGCCAACACCTGCCTCAGGTCTCTGACTGACAAAGCTCTACCCCAGCTAGTTAACCAGCTGGCTTCTTGATTGACTACTGGGAATTCAGACTCTCCACTTATTCCTACCTGTAGCAACAGTCTTCAAGCCTGCCAGCAGTTCTGATCCAGCCTGCTGTGGCAAGCCTCCTGATCCTGGTTTTGTCTCGTTCCTGGCCCTTCGCTTTGGTTTTCCCTGTGGATCTCTTTCCTAGCTCCTGAACCAAGTCTGACTCTGCTCTTAGGCTCTACCCTGTGGATTGTCCCTTAGATTTGGTAACTTGGCATCTGATCCCCGGATCTTAATCCTAGCCTGTATTGTGAACTTTGCCCTTGGATTTGCTAAAATGGCTTTTAACTCTGACCCAGCCCCTTCCCTAAGTGGCCTAACTATTAGGCAAGATTGCCTGTTCCCTTATATTAGGAGATGAATAATTATGTCCACAATGGCACAAGTGCTTGAGGCAAGTCAAATGCTGGCATTTCGGGGGGGGGGTCGAGTCCAGTTCTGCAGAAGGCCCTGAATTTGCTGGGATGATTCAATAAACTGGGATGAGATAATCAACTTGCAGTTAATTGAGGTGATCAAATTAGATCTAATAACCTAAAGTAATAAAAAAGGGGTGTTTTTTTAAGGTTTGGGGGTTTTTTGTTTTTTTGTTTGTTTTTTTTTTAACTACAATACCTGTGAGCAGGGCAGAGAACATCTTGTTTTTGATATATTTTTCATGCCAAATACTGCAGCAGCAGCAACTTCCTGTGGCTTTTAAATTTCTTTTTCCTGGGGCACTAGTTGGGGAATACCTCCAGTTTCTTTCAGTCACACTTCTGGTATCACAAAGATGGAATTACTGAAGGCTGAGAAAACAAACCCAAATTACAAAACTGAAACACAATATAGAAGGCTAAAAATCTTCATTCAGGCTCTCATAGCTCATTCCAAAACTTAGCAAAATGCCACTTTTCAACAGCATTTTGACTGTAAAATGATATAGGAAAGATGTACCATGTATCCCTTGGGGAAAAAAAGCTTCAAAATGTCAAAGACCTCCCTGTAGTCAGCGCTGTAATTATTACACATTTCTAACTTGCTAGAAAAGATGAGGTAAAACATCCAAACTGTAATGCAATGTTTTAAAAATACACCCAAGAGCTACTTCATCCCATTTGTAACTTTGAAAATAAACAATTCAGGGAATACAGGGCAACTACAACCCAATCCAGCAATATAACAAAAACTTCTGAGAGTCCATTCATTGACTTTATGAGGAAAGCTCACTCTCTCACAGGCTATAGTCACCATTCCTAGTTATTCAACTAAACAAGGTAAAGAAGGGCCTGGATCAGTTCCCTAAACTAAACAAGTCTTAAAATGGTGCTCAGCCTATGTATGGCCTGTGAGCTGGATCCAGCCCCAAAGTGATGGAATTCAGCCTATGGCATAGAGATTAGCAGCAAGCAGTTTAACCTGGCATATCCCCTTCCCTGCACTATACCCCTAATCCCCTCTGTAGATCTCTCTGCTCTCTCCCCTCTTTTATAGCAGACACTGATTACTCTCTCCCACCCTTCTCCCCCTTCCCCACTAAGCAGGTGCTACTTAGTGAAGGTAAGCTCTCTCCTTCCCTACTCCACTATGGCAGGTGCTGTTTTCTGGAGTCTCTTCCTCCCTCCCCTCTGTGATGTTAGCAGCCACCTGCCCCACTCCCCTAGCAGATGAAACAGAAAATTCTCTGTTTGCAATCTGAATGTGACTTGGGTGCAAATTTCCCAGGTAACACTTTTCAGCATATTGCACATACTCATTGGCTGTAATTTTGATAATACAAAACTTCAGTTGAAACAGGACTGCTGTCCCTCATATCTATTGGTGCCATTGAAAATGTTCTTGTTTATATGAAGCATTGATTAGCTGAACTTATTTGGGGTTTCCCTGAACATATGGAGAGTTAAGGTTGTTCCCAACAGCTGCTTACTGATACAAAACTATTAATATTGGTACTTTTGCTTAGAAGATATATCATGTGTGTACTACATAATATACTTAAAGAAAACAGCATGTTACTGCAAGACACAAAAGAAGATGTATATGTATTATCTCCTGCCCTGATATATACAAATGCTTCTCAGTAAAACTAGTGTAAATTTACTTGAAAAGCAAATATATCCTGAAAGGATGATTTATCAAGCTAGCTCTCAGTTCTTGTGATTGGCATCAGAGGTCAAGGTAGTAATCTATGAAAGGACTTGAAGCACCCCCCAGGGGGAGCCCTAGCTTTTTTTAATAACACAGTAGTTTTAGATAAGTTGTAAACATAATATGTAAGGGCCTTGTTATACCTAGCACTGTGAGCAAATGTTGATAGGTGTTAGTGCTAGTTCACATTGGCAGGAGGCTGGAGGACTGAAAACTAAATCTGCCCTCTCAGCTTCCCCTTTGCCCCTCTGGTTCCTCCCTCTTTCCTCCCTTACTTGTGACTACCTGCATTCTGTCCCAGGGGAGCAGGCAGGGAAAGGTTAATCAGCCTGCCCAGCCCTCACCACCACTGCTGCCAGGCTGCTGCTCTTTTCCAAGCCAAACCATCCCAGAGAGCAGCAGCGGTGGTGGCCAAGCAGATGAGTTAACTCTTCCCTGCCTGCTACCCCAGGTTAGATATCACAGGCAGCTACATACAGTGGTCACCAGTCAGTGGATTTTGAGCTACTGGTAATCTCAAAGCCTCTCGCAGTAGATCTCCGAGTCAATCTGAAGCTGGGGTGGGGGGGGCTGAGTGCCCATGTACATGCATGCATGTGCCCAAACCTAGCAGGTCAGTCCATGGAGGAGGGAAGGGCTGGGGGCTAGATCGAGGCTCCCACAGTGAGGGACAGTTCCGCAGAGGCAGGAGCAGGGGTAAATTGAGTGCGGCCCTGTCCGGGTGGGACTTACCTGCTGGGGAGGTGAGCCCCCAAATATTTTTCTCTCTCTCTGCCTTGATCTGCACCCCCGCTTTCCCCCTTCCCACAGACTTACCTGCTGGGCAGGGGGAGGTGGCAGCAGCACATGGTAGATCTTGGCTTGCTTTTAA
>NW_017729025.1:113108055-113120378 GCF_001723915.1 Gavialis gangeticus | reverse complement strand
AGGTGGCAGCAGCACATGGTAGATCTTGGCTTGCTTTTAAATGCCAAATGTGATCTAGTTAAAGAGGTTGGAGACCGCTGAGCTACAAGTATGTGGGGAGGAGGGGCAGTAAGCAGGGATGGGGGGGTGCTGGGGGAAGGATTGTGGACCTGATCCAAGCCAGCGGGGAGAGAAAGTGGGGAGTAAAAGGAGTAGGGGTGTTTACATTAAGGTATAGTCACTCTAGGCTACACCTTAGTGCAACGTGAGCTGGGTAACACAGATCAGAGATGATCCTGCCTAGAGTGGTATAATTTTGAGACACCTAATGAGTGCTTAAAATTAGTTTCAGTTGTCAATGTGTGGACAATCCAGGTGTTAGAGCTCCAGGAGTCACCCAACATTACTGTGTAACAAAGCCTTAAACCAGTGATTCTCAACCAGGGTGAAAATGCCTACACTTGATTCACAACAAAGTCAGAGATTTTAAATAGGAATCCATCACAGTGTCAAAAACATTTTGACTTGTTATGGCCTTTCTGAGTTTTGGCAACAGAAGAAGTGTTCTTTATTTTTCTGCGGTCAAGAAACAGGTAGAAGCTAAGAGCTCACATTTTCCAAGGGTTGTCCTGTGTCTAATGAGGGGTACCTTGAGTCTAATGAGGTGGAGAACCACTGGTGTTAACTCTATTCTGTGCTTTACCTCCAAGAGATGTTACACACAGTGTACAGCCCAACACAAGGCGGGAAATGGTGTCTTTATGCCATCTTTCAAATCCCACCAATTCTAAAGTGTTAGGAGGCCTGATGTAATAAGTAGCATAAACCACAGTAGTCAGAGACTACTCTAATTTTCAGCCATCCCAAAAAACTTCTTGTGGGCCATTCTATAGCAGGAAATAAACATAGCACTGGTATGAACCCTCTCCCCCACTAGGGTAGCATAGGGCAATTTATGGCAGCTACAGCCCTTGGAGACAGACCAAACAACGTCCGGGATATCTGCGAGGCTTGGGGTGTGGTACAGGGGCGGTTGGAGCCACACATAGCCCATAAGGCTGGGGTGCACTGAGTCACACAATACAGAACAGGGGCCAGGATACAACAGAGCACCATGTCCAAGGGGACAAAAGGCAGACTCCCTTATACATATAAGAGATCAAGATGTGGCGGGCGAGAACAAGGGTGCTTTAATGCGAACTTGTTACGGTAGGGGGTGCTAGGGGAGATCACGGCCGCCCCTAGGACCCCGTGCCGTGACAAATTATTTTAAGGATAATCTTTCCATAGATATTACAGACATAAACATCAATCAAATAAGCAAAGCTAGTTACTTAGTTCGATCTCTGATGGTGCCATTGAAGAATTGCTGTCAAAGCTGGAGTTCTAGGTTTGGGACACACTATACTTGCTATGGAATAGATGACTTCTAAACAAGCAGATAGACTGTGGCTTCATAGATAATTCAGCTGTGACTCTGTGAGATGCATAAATGGTAATTCTGAGGATATTTATTGGTATCTACACTGGTGCATTTAGGATTTTGAAAAGAGGTATATGGCAGATGTGAGTGACTGAAGTGGAGGCTGCAAACCTCCATCTCCCAGTGCCTCTCTTGCATCTTGATCTGTGCTATAGCAATCTCCAGCCTGAGCTGCTTTACCATGCGCTTTATGCTGCTCAGGCTGGCATCAGAAGATATGGTAGAAGCTACACTTCCCTGAGGCCCTGGACACCCACATCCCCTGTGGAGTCAGGGTAAGAACTGAACTGAGACCATTCAGGACATGGAAGTTAGCTAGGGCTGGAACCCCTGGGCCCAGAGGCATAACTAGCTATATCTATGCCCTGAGCATAGAGATGGAGGAGTTGTGCTGAGTGCAGGGGAATAGGGTGGGAATGGGTGGGGGTGGTGGTCAGAGTCTTACTTGTGTGTATGTCATGGCTGTAAAAGCCATAACTAAGCAGTGGTTATGAAAAGGTTAATTCAGTAGCAGTTGGCCGCATAGAGAGGGGAAGCGAGGCATCCAGTCTGCCCAGCCAGAGCTAACAGCCACTAGGTGATCCAGTGCCAAATCCAGCCCTCTGTCATCACTGTGGGGCCTTCCACCTCCATTCTGCAACTGCCTCCACACCAGGATTGGTGCCTAGGGTTCATGTCTCAGTTAGTCACCCATCATTTCCCTATTTCCCAGAGGGGGCAGCCAGGGAGTAGGTGCAGGGACCCTCCCATCAGGGCACAGAAGAAGCTTGCTATGCCTCTGCTAGACTTGTCTCAACATGTGAACGGTCACACAGTTTTCCCTTTGCATCCCCTGTGCACTGGGAGGGTAGCCTGGCCAAACCTGTTTTAAACACATCTTTGAGAGAAGGCCAGAGGAGGGGCTAGTGGACCTATTAAATGTATTTAACTTTAAAACTAAAAAGGTAGGGTTGGCCTGGCAAGGCCCTAGACACCCCAATATGTACTTATTATTATGTACAAATCCAAGCACTTTAAAACAGTTATTTCAAACCAGAACTCAGAAAGATAACTACATTTATAGAAAGATGGTTAATTCCACTGGATCTATGAGTAGCTTTGGGTGAAGGGGAAGTCTTTAGTCTCTCTCATAGGCTGCAGTAGCAGAAGTAGAGGGTTAGTGATGCAGTCCTATCTCCTGGACCTGGATTCTTCTTCCCCTGCATACTTCACCCTCACTGCCATCTATTCACTCGGGCTTTATGTGTGAAGTAAATTTCACTTGCAATAAATAGCCCAGCTTAAAAAGTATGTTAAAAATCAGTTTCTATGTCAAGTTGTTGCTGAGTTGCAGCCAATGTGTTCTTTCAATTAAAAATCTATTTAACATTTCAAATTTAGCACATACAGCTGTGAGGCATGGTTGATTTACTGATCATAGGTGGAGGCAGATTTGTGTAAAAGCCAGCAGAAAGGAAATATTAAAGAAAAACAGTGATCGGTGGGAAAAAAACACTAATAATCCGTACATCTATAACAGTACCCATATTTGCCGTATTTTTGCAAAGGAAAGCAGAGCTTGCTATATTTCCTTCATTTTATATTTGCTTCAGGCTGATCTGAGTACTATTCCCAATGGTCTCATTTTCTTTCTCTAGCAACAGTGTTTCCTAGAGAAATTTGCCCTTTGTGAAATTTTGCCTGTTGTCCCTGAAGGTTCTTTCTTGGCTCCAGTTCTTAAGTTTTATATGCCTGCTTGTAGCTACTGTCAAGTACTATGACCTGAGTTTTCACTGTTACATGGATGATACTCACCCTTACTTATCTTTCATGTCAGATTCTGGCGCAGCAGCCTTTTTGTCTAAACGCCCAAGGGGAAATTCAGATTTACATGGTTTGGCTATATCTTAATCCAGCCAAGATAACATCATTATTGATCAGAGCAAGACAACAGTGCTAGAGTATGAACTTTCTTTGCTAGCAATTTAATCGGACATAGCTGTTGATAGATAACTGCATTAGGGATCACCTTGGAACCTGAGTTCATTTTTGGCCAAGTATACTGTTGTCACTGCAATTTAATTTTTCCAATTATTTTTAAAATGTTATCTATTGCAGTGCTCTTAGTGCCTTCCTGCTGTGGTTAGGTGTTGTCTTCAGTAGTTTAAAAATATAGCCATTTAATTTTAGCAAATCAGCAACATCTATCCGGTGCTTGGAGAAAAGCATCTGAAATTATGGAAAGAAACATGTTTATCTACTATATATACACAAGAATTAATAGATTTACTGGAAAATATTTCTGTAAAGTAACAGTTAGATGTGGTCTGAAAACTTGACCAGAAAGTGTTTTTTGTCTGGTTTATACAGAGGAAATCTTTGTGGCTGATACCTTTTTAGTGTTATTGGGATACGTCAAAAATTCCCTGTATATGTGCAGGTGAATGTACCAATCCAATTCAGTTCTGTATGATTAAGATTAGTAGCTGCTTGATATTTTCACATAAATAATGTACCTATCATAAAATGTAAGCTATAAACTTGAAGTGTAATAATTTTAAAATAAATTACTACAAGTTAAAAGCATTTTTAAGAACTAAACCTGTTCCCCAACTACATTTTGTGTTTTTAATTGCTTTTTATATGTTCTGCTGCTGCATGAAGGACCACAGTATTGGACACTGACGGATAGTGTTGTTCAATGCATTTTAGACCTGAATCAAAGTCAGTTAAAACATTGTCTTGTGGACAAATTGAAAATAAATTGAAATTTTTCCCCTCCTACAAATAGGTGCTATTAGTAATAATGGTAGATACACAATTTAGTAACAAGTGTGATATTTAGGTTACTGGGATCCTTAAAAACATGACTAATATATGTAACCTTTCCAAAAACTGATTATCTTCCATAGCCACAGGAAACTACCCAAGGTTGCTACGTAGGAAAGAGAGTATGGGAAAAATGATGTGCATCAGTCATTGCTGTGTGCTGTTCAAAAGCTACTACATGCAAGAGATGATGGCTTTTTTATAGTAGTTAACACAGATAGCTCATTCCATGAATCTAACCCTGCAAAATACTGCGCAAAGATCCATACGGCCAGACCTTTATTCTTGTGCAGAGTCCTGGGGAAGTCAGTAGGGCTCTGCACAGACATATGAGCTCATGCACACACATTCTTTTAACTTATTTCTGTAGGGTTTTATATTATCTGGAAGGATCCAAAAGGACTGAACAAACTTGGGCCTTGTTTGTGCAGTGACCTCATGAAGACTGAGCCCCACACTCTTGGAGCCTTGTTGATTTGAGGAGTGGGCATGTGGGTAGCTTTACTTCCATGAAGCTCATTGTAGGATCAGGACAAAGGTTTGTAAAATACTTTTGGAATACAATGGGATAAGAAACTATATTATTATGTTTTGTTTTTTTGGGGTTTTTTTTTTTAATTACTGGATTGTAGTGGAGTAAAGATCATATCTCACTTATTTAACAAGAAGTTCTCACTAACTTTTATGAAAGTCAGATCACGCTTATAGAAAAAACACTGTTAAAAACCTCATCGTTCTACTGTGTTGGATCTTAATCTTGAAAATATAGTTGCTCTGCTTCAAGGTCATAGGTACAGGAGATCTGAGAAAAGGTAGTTTGTGCCAGAAAGCTTGTCTAGCTTTTTTCTCAACTATCCAGTTGGTCCAATAAAAATATCACAAAAGAGCCCTTGCCTCACACATTTGCTTGACCATCATAGCTACACCAACACTCTAACTCCACTATGAGTATGGGATTATAATAAAAACATTAGGATTTCTAATGGAGTTCCTAAAAATGGCCAAATCCAAAGCAATAAGCCTTGATAAACAATTAGACTAGATAAAATACTTTACTTCTGTTTTCTTTCAAGTTCATATTTGTTCACTTCCACTACAAACACACTGCCATTTCTCAAAAACGTCAGCACATTTCGTTAAGTTATTCAAGAACCATTGCATATTATCACAGCCGCTTCAGAAATCCTAACTCTAGGCATTTCTTATTTCATTATTATTAACTGCAAATGTTGTTGTTATGTGTTGTTGTTACATCTTGCCCTTAAAAAATGAATTAACAAAATAATATCTTCTGTCATCCTGACTGTAGAACCTTAGCTCCTTGACTTTATAACCAAGTGAATTTTTAGACTTTTACAAATGTCACTATATTTTCAAGGAAATTAACTGAATATCTGTTAAACTCATTTCTTCATTTATGGTCCATCATATAGTTCTGTATTTTGGTAAATTCCTACTTAAGATACAGCAAATTATTGTGCATTTAAAAAAACTTCCCATTTGGGAGGGACGTCTCTCAAGTATAAATAACACAAAATAAGGGTAACCAATAAGGATGCAGTCCTGAACTAAGAATCCAACAAGCAACTCCTTAGGCATAACTTTTGAGTTCTGTGAAACTCAATTTGGGGTTGTCTGTACAGTTCTTGTTCCAGGAACAGAGGCAAAATTTAGAAAACATCTCTTCCAACAGTATCACATCATGATTCTATCAGCATACATCAAGATATGACCAGAAATCTGAAACCCTTTTGTTATTATTATAGCCATATCAAAGAAAAATATAATTCTGATATAACTGTTATTCTTTGATTTATATAATAACATGAAGCCACATGAAGAAAGCATTCAAGTCAGGTTAATTTACAACTGTGTAAACTAGAAGTCATTCAGTTAAAGCCAACAAATGACAACATTTATGCTGATATAAATTAGGCGAATCCAGCCTTAGTTCTTGGAAAACATGACTCCTATAGCCAAAGGGCTGACATACATCAGAATGCACTTATCTTTATAAATGGACACATGCCATTAAGTCCCTCTGTCCTCTTGTCTGTAGGTTATCTTCTGGTTTCTTTGCATCTTAATCCATTTCCCTCGGGTGTGATCTCTTTCTTCGAACCACCTCTGGATGCATTTTCTGTGGCAAGGGAAGATTCTAGGTCACATCTATCTCTCTACTAACAAAAGAATAGTCAGTGCTGCTGGCAAAAAATGGAACACTCCCGCCCACCTCCCCAACACACACATTTTCTCTATCCTTTCATATCCACATGTAGTGATTTTGAAATGTGTACAAAATGCATTTCTTTGCTAGGTCAAAGTCATTTATAAAAGACAAGGAGCAAATAAGATACTTTAGGCTGAGCTCAAGGAGGAAAAATGTATGTAGGCAATCTATGATGTTTGTCAGTGGAGGTTTAATGTAAGAATTAGTTTGACTTTGAGGAACACACAAAATTTATATCCAAATGAACCAAAAAGCACTTTATCAGCAAAATTTGCATTAAAGCATTGATTCAGTGATATACTGCAATGAAAAAATAGTTTTTCTTGTCTGTTCAAAGTCTGGTCACATAGGCTTCCTTAGAGCTAGCTGTCAAGAGCTGCATTAAAACCCCTGGACTCTGATCCTCAAGCAGGTGTTTATGCTCATTGGCAGGATGGCCAAATAGGGCAGAGAGGTGGAGGAATGTGCATAACCACTGCTAACCAATGACCTTAATGTTTATACCTAACTAGCACTATAAGAGGAAAGAGGTTGCTCTTTTGCTAGGCTTGAATACGTACATCCAGCTTGTCATATAAGAATGGAAAGTTTGTATATGTTTCAACTCCCTTTGCTTCAGTTTGATTATGTTTATTTATATCTTTGTGACATAATGAGTGGAATGAAACATTTAACCTGGAATTGTTTTATTGTCCACTTATCTGGAGGATGGCTGTTTATGAAAACAGGTAAAAATACAACATCATCTTCCTGGGACACAAACAAACCCCCAGACCTCATACTAAAATTGTATAGCACAGTATAATACTACCAATGTAAAAGGCAATGGCATGTTAAGGCTTTCTTCTCTTCACGTACTGCTCCTATGGTATGTGCTCCAGTTATTTTTCTGGTAAACAAATTAATTACAAAAAGGGCTCTTTTTTCAAGTAATGGGGAGTGCTATGAAACTTCATGTAGTTTATGACATGTAACTAGGACTTGCATGGTTTTTTATCCCATGGGTTTCATAGGTGTTGTACGTAGGATATTATGTGCATGATGAAAAATCTGCTAACTTAAGTCTTGATTGTGAAATCTACTGCAATGGGCAGACATTTATTTCCATATGGAGTTGAATCAGGCTCAGCCTGGAGGAATGGCCCCAACTGCACGGCTCAGACTGGTGGAACAAGACCCTGGCTGCTGCCCTTGTGGGTTGGTGCAAAAATAACCCCATGCCACCAAGACCGGCACAGTGATAGTCAGCACTGCCCCAGGCATTGCACAGTGGCCCAGTGGCGTGGAGCTGCCCAGCTATGACTCTGTCAGGCTCTTAAATGTTTTCCTGGTAACTATCTCTGTAGTATCAAGGTGCCACTGCTGGAGTACTTAGGATGTCATATGCTCTTTCTTTTTTTAGTCAGTACATGAAGGAAAGACAAATGTAGTACAAAAGTGCAGCTACAACCCTAACATATCCAAAGAGAGAGAGAGAGACAGAGAGAAGCATCTAAGATCTGAGCCCCTGGTAACTTATCTGTGGGACAAGAATAATGGTATGTTGGTGTAGGCTGGGATTGAGAGGCAACTGATATGGTCAATATGTTCTGCTTTCAACGTATGTGGCTTCCTATGTGGAAATTACTACTTCTAGAAGCAGAACACATTAAATTGTATGTTGAAGCTTCCCCTTCATAGGGGGGAGGTTCAGTATGCAGCCATGTGGGTGAAGCCAGCTGCTTCACAGTTTAAAATGGAGAAGGGAAAAGCAGTTGCAATACTCCTTGTGGGTTCTTGGGGTGCCTGGGAACTTTTGCCAATCTGGGGGTATTGCAGTGTTTCCTGCATACAGAAAACTGGACAACTTTCAGTCTAACAAGTTCAGTTTACATTAGGGGAAACAACAAAACAAGAAAGGACAAAATAAAAGTCCAAAGAAGATAACACAACGTCTTGGTCTTCCTTGTAATGTTGCATCAGTTCAGAATAGGATGTTTCCTTCCTCTGTGAATAGGCAGAATTCTTAAAACGTACAGGTGCAGTGCACAGAAAACAATGTCACATGCTGCTTAATGGCTGCCTATAGATCAATAATTCACCACTGGTGCCACACCCACTGGTGTAAGCCATAGACAGGAATCAGCTTGAGTATTCTTATCCTTCTGGCTTTTAACCTTGTCCAGGCAAAAAAGGGACTTGTGAAAGCTTTTCATTATCCAAGTGGATAATTATCATAACATTTCCATCATGGGCAAAACCAAGTAGAAGAAAAAATTGTTGGGTTTTTTCCTAGTTTTTTAAGCTGGGATGATTTTGTATTATTTTTTGTTCTCTTCCTGGTAAAACCTGCAGGAGGGAAAATATACAAGCCCAAATAATTCCAGTCTAATCAAATAATTTTTTTTTGAAGCTTAGAGCTATGTACAGCGCATCTTTAAAAATACATTTTCATAGCCTCCATATAGGAACATATATTTTTTCCATAATATTTTAATTTGAAAACATTTATATTAATTGGGGTTTAACAAGTCAATGCTTACTCTTCAATTAATTCCCTGTAAGTGCAATAGTTTACCTATATAGAGGCAGTTCCAGAACTAGAACTTGGGGGAGAAAATCCACTAATTCATTTAATTTTATTGGGTTTCTAGATGGCTTGCTTGCCATCACTCAAAACTAGTCTGCTGTATGCCACATACACAAGCCACAGGTTGGCCGCCCCTGCTTTATAACAAGTGTTCTGATCTTCTAGCTAGTTCTTCCTAAGTAAAGCTTGTGTTCACATGGAGCCCCTCTGGCATCATTGGGCTTCAGCGCAGACCCACTTAAAGGATGGGGGCCAAGGAATATAACTGAAGCAAATCAGAAGCAAAAGTGACTGTTTTCCAACATTTACGTTAAAACCTGTGCTTTTAATAATGATTATGTATAAAGATTTGCTGAGATCACTTTGACAGCACAGGTATAATTAGCAAAATCAGTTTTCTTTTCCTCTAGGAATAACATGAATTAGTTTCAGCTTGAATATTTACTTTTTCTACACAAAATCTGTGCTGACCAATGTTGCATGATTTTTGTAATTTGTAGGAAGTGGACCAATATGTGGTGCTTTTCGTACAGCCACAAATTTCAGAATCATGAGATTCCATGAAAATCTTAGCTGTTATTTTAAAAAAGGTTTTAAACTACTTGGTTGCAGAGAAAAGCTTCAACCTGTGTTCACCTTTATGGCTTGGACACCGAAGGCAGGTACGAAGAACACAGTGGGCATGTCTACATGTGCATTAATGTGATTTTCCTAAAGCACATTAAATTTAGTACCTCCAATATGAGGTAATAAATAAATGTACATCAGGTTGTGCTAATGTATGGTAGTGCAAGCGCACACATTTTAGGTGATGCTTAATGTGCAGTAACCTATTTCAAGGGTTCCCAACCTTTTTATGCTGAGGACTGGCAAACCACGAACTGGGAAACTGCGGACCAGCAGTGACTTGGCATACTGTGGGCAGAAAGACAACCCTTTTTTATACTTAGTATAAAAACTGGCTGTCAGTCCAGAGTATGCTAGTCACTTCCAGTCCGCAGTTGGCCAGACCGCAGTTTGCAGGTCCGCAGTCACTTTTGGTCTGCAGCAGCCAACCCTCCTGCAGACTGGCAGCCAACTCTTCGCAGCCCAGAACCAGGCTGCGGCCCGGGGGTTGGGAACCACTGGCCTATTTTACTGCACATTAACTTATTAGCATGGTTTTTAAGTGCTGCTTTCACGTGCGGTAGAATAGGCTACAGTACATTAAAGTGCACATGTAGATGCTTTCATTACATATTTATTTTTAAAGATTTTTTTTTTAAAAGCCAGTATCGCAATTCTTTGTGGTTCAGACTCAGTATATGCTTAATTTCAGTACCATGCTTAATGTCACTTGTCTCACAACTCACTCACACAAACCTGTAACAAGCTCTTTCGTGCAGTCCCTGTTTCCTTTTGTGCATTCCAACAGCCCTGCTGCTGCCTCTGCTGAATTGAGGCTCTGGGTTTAACAGGACTGAACCAGTCTGAAAATGCTGCCATCAGTAATCAGCACTGCTGAAGGCAAATATTTAAAATAATACCATGTAATATCAATCAGCCTGTAGCTGAGGTTTGAATTAGAAGACTATCACTGTTCCCCCCAACTTAGGAAATAAGCTCCCTCCACCAAAGTGAAAGAGCTTTCTGTGTACAATAATACCAGTTGTCTACGGATCTCCTCAGTCATAATAATGACTTCCCTGTTTACTGAAAGACTGTCATTCTGGTACTGAGGAACTGCTGCTGCTGAGGAGTCCCTGTACAGACAGCTCTTTCGTGGAGATGCAGTTTATATCGGAGAAACAGTTCTTTTGCTGAGATAGCTTAAGTGTGTTCCCTAATGGGAACAAGCTATAGCAGGAAAAAACTTTTTGTTAACATGCTGGTAGGTATTTACTGGCATTGCTTTATCAGATTAGAGACTTGCTTTTTTCATTGTAAGTAACTACTCATAGACACTATGCTACTAAAGCCTTGTAGCGTAAAGTAGGCCTTAGGGCTGTAAGGCAGTGCATCTGACCACATGAAAGCAGTTTCACTGGCATAAAGGTGCTTTGTGCTGGAAGAGGTATTGCTACCAAGACAGGAATGAGTAACCATTATAACAAAAAGCAAAGATTTTGTGGGGAGGCTGGGGGGAGGGGGCAGGGCAGGATGTCATTCATTAGGTCCTGGGCACAATTGGAGTACAGTTAGGCATGCTTTCCCTTTGAGAAGGGAGCAAGCGAACACAGCAGGGAGCTGCAGAGGATCATCTTCATAAGGATATCTGTGTCAAGAGCATCACCACAGCACTGAAAATAGGTAAGGTGTTTTCATAGAAAATGAGGGCTGGAAGGGACCGCAGGAGACCATCAAGTCCAACCCTTGCTCAAATCTGGACATCTCCCAAGTAAATCATCCCAGCCAAGGTTTTGTCTTGCCGGGTCTTCAAAACCTCCAAGGATGGAGACTCCACCACCTCTCTGGGGAACCTGTTCCAGTGCTTTACTACCCTCCTAGTGGGAGAATTTTCCCTAATATCCAAACTCCCCTTGCTGCAGCTTGGGACCATTGCTTCTTGCTCTGACACCAGCCCCGCTGAGAACAGCCGGGCTCCATCCTCATACCAGAGAGCCCTCGTGCGACCTCCCCAGCCCTTGGGGCTGTCCTGATCTCTCGGTCATCCTCCAGGCTGCTAGTTGCAGCCCGCCTGAGGAGCAGAGGGCAGCGTCCAACGCTGGGCCGGACCTCCCGTGCGGGGGGCAAAGAGCACAGTAGAGCCTCTCAGTCCCCTACCCTGCATCCCCGGCCGTCGGGTGCTACCACTACCTAGGGGGAGGGGGGTAGGACACGACACCAGAGGGCACTACCATTGGCCGCGGGGGGTGTAGGGCACTACCATTGGCTGCAGGGTGGAGGATAGGATTGTTTCCAGCCACTGCGGGCGTTAAGGCGGTGGCACCTAATTTATTGCCAACATTTTTTTTTGCTCTGGAAAACAACAGCGCGCTCCTCGGAGGCGCTGGCTGTGGGCAGAAGCGGGGCGCAGCGCAGCACAGCCACCCTCCCCCCCACCGGCTGTGTGGCGCGGGCAGTGTCCCGCGCACGCGTAGAATCGCGCAGCCCTCCCCACTCTGGAGCCCCGCGCTCTAGGGCTGCAGCTGGCCCGAGTCTCGGCTCCGTGGGGGAGGGGCCTGGACCCGGCGAGAGCCGCGGGGCGCGCGGTGCATTGTGGACGCGCAGTGATTGCTGCGGGCGCGGAGCACGCCGGGAGTGGCGGCGGCGGC
>NW_017729025.1:113097832-113108002 GCF_001723915.1 Gavialis gangeticus | reverse complement strand
CCGCGGAGCGCCCCAGGGGCGGCGGCGGCGGCGGCAGCAGCAGCAGCAGCAGCGGCAGCAGCAGCAGCAGCAGCAGCCGGGCCCGCGAGGACAAGGCGCGGGCGCCACCATCCCCGCGGCCGGGGGATAAATGAGTGAGCGACGCGGTAGGAAGGGCAGGATCCCGCGGCTGCGACCCCAGCGCCCAGGAGCGGCGGCTGCATCCCCCTCCCGGAGCCGCGGGCGAGGGCGGCGGTGAGGCGGCAGCGGACACGTTTCCCCGCCTATGGTCCCGGCGGCACTGAGGACTGGCAGCGAGGAGGAGCGGAGCTGAGGCCGGGCTGGTGCCTGGGGGACTTGGGGGCCCCGCTCTGCGCTCCGCTGCCTCTTGCTCCGGCTCGGGGCGCTGGGGACGGACATTGCAGGGCGCTGGATGGCAACTCCGCCTGGCTGGCGGCTCCCACAGTGGGGCTAGGAGAGGAGAAAGCTGTGGGGAAGACCCGGTGCTGCCGAAACCCTGGGCCCGTGGTGAGGCCGCTTTGTTTCATCGACCAAGGTAAAGCAGCAAGCAGTGGGTGGCCGGCGCCTGCCTCAGATCAGCTTAAAAGCCCCCGTATAAAAAACAGCGCTCGTGCTCGGGGCAGGCCTTCCCCGCGAGCTTCTCATTAATTCAGAAGTGCGGGCTCCGCTTGTCGCAAATAAGTTTAACGACTGCCTTAGGAACTCCAATATTAGAAAGTAGGCACCAGACTTTCGTTAGGGATAGTTTAGAAGTTGTACATGTGGCTTCATGAACCATCGTTTGCTCAGTTTCCATGAGAAAAGTGGATGCCAATTGGCACTCTGGTACTGTCGTTTACGTATTTTGTTGCTTTTCAAATGGAGGGTGGACAGAAACTTCCCTTGGTTCTAAAGTCCGGGTGGCCCAGGATTCAAATTAGGCTGTAAAACGTAGGATCTCTCCAGCATGAGGCCTTATGATGCTTTTGCTGTTACTAAACATGGTGGGGTATAAAACAACGATACTTCTAAGTTTATATTTTCATCATACTCTTTGCCTGTCTCTCAGACCCTCTTTTTATATCTGACAGCTGCTGATGTAGCGTGCTGGCTAGCAGTCAAGTCCTGTTTGTTTAGTATTTAAGACCTTGAACGGCCATTCTTTTCATTTTCACTTTCTCCTGGTTGACCTCTTGGCTTTCCCTGTGGCTACATCTGGGTGCAGAAATCTGCTGTTGCTAATTTTCATGCAGCAAAATGGTCCAATAAAGATTTTTGTGGCTTCGGAGGCAGCTGAAAGTAGTGCCTCTTCCCACGATGGCGGAGTGCAGTATCAAGAGTTTGAAAGAAGTATGATAGACTTCAATATGTGTGGTTTGTGTTTTTTCAGGTTGAGGCGTGCTTAATACTGTTTAAAGGTCCAAACAACTTTAAAAAAGCACATGCATCCTTTATAAATTGACATCAGAAATAGTGTGGTAGATGTGTAGCTTTTCAACAAAGTTAAGTTGGTAGGAAGTGATACTATAACAAAACTGATAGTAATATTTTTCAAACCTAAGACACTGGTTTATATAGCCTTAAATCCAGTAAACTATAGATGTTTTGCCCTGTGCATAGGGTTAAGCTGTAGCAAGTCGAGATATCCTGTTTGTAGATGGGGAAAACCCCCCACGCTGTATACATGCCCTTAATTACAGTTAATCCCATATTCGGAGTGACCAATTTCATTCTGAATGAATGAGAATTTTCTCCCACTTTAAAAAAACTGTCTTTTAATGTTGTCCAATGTACAACCCAGTTGTTTTTCCTGCAGTTGGCACAGGGGAATTTGTTTCAGGTTTTTCTTAGGCTTTGCTTCTCTGTTCACATACAACATGGTGTCTTATCTAGGTTAGGTTAGCTTCTAGTATTGCTGTCACAGGTGGAATTAAACAGATGGTGTATTACAGATAAACATGTATGTTGTGTAGATAAGTCTTCGATAGGTTTTGGGTTTTTTTCATTTTATGTATTTTGTTTCAAGGGCCAAATCAGTTCCAAGTTCACTTGGGCGAATCCCAAAAGTCAAGTTTCAACTGAGCAGAGCTCAATCATTCAAGTCCATGTGGTTCTACCACTGGGGAAGTATCTTCCTTCCCAGATGCATCAGTCTGGGGCTTCGGATACTCCCCGAAACTCTGGCAGGCATCCTACATGCCTGCGGTTCAGATGCCCCCTAGTCTTGCTTGCTCCTAACCAAAAGATCAAGGAGCAAGCCAGGGAAAGCAAGAAAGCAAGTCCCCCTTTTCTACGCAGTTGTGTAGTCAAGTGTCTCACATTTGGGAAAACTCTCAGGGGTAAGCCTGCCCAGAATGCAAGGGACAGGCCTCACTCTTGGGGAAAACCATCATTGTATCTCCCTAGGCTTATGGACATTTTTGTTTTTGGATTTGTATTCTGTACTTTAATAATAATAATTAATGGCCTGAATTTAATTTCTTAATTTCAAGATGATGTGTGAGGTGATGCCAACCATCAGTGAGGCAGAGATTCCCTCTGGGGGAAATGGAGGCCATGGTTCAGGCTCCCCGTTACAGTCAGATGCTGATTCCCATTTTGAGCAGTTAATGGTGTCTATGCTGGAAGAGAGGGATCGTCTCCTGGAAACACTAAGAGAAACTCAAGAGACACTAGCTTTGACACAGGGCAAGCTACATGAAGTTGGTCATGAAAGAGATTCCTTGCAGAGGCAGCTAAATACTGCACTTCCACAGGTATGGATGTTTTCAATGCCCAGTGTCTTGCAATAACCTTAAATTGTTCTACTTTTTCATCCTTTTGAATGTATTCACTTGAAAAATGTTCCAAAGATTGCATGTAGGCAAGCTGTTGAAAGGAAGGTACACTTCTGATGTCTCTTATTTAAGATCTAGGAGATAAGTAGCAAAAACATAAATAAATTACACCTGACAGAAACTTGGAAAGGTGAAGACTGCTTCTATGTTAATTCATACTGCATTGCCATGGTAATGAAAGTCTGATTATACTGTACAACTAATCTGATCCATTTTGGACTGGGATCGTGTTTTGCCTCCTTGGAGTGTGAGAGCTTTTTGGCAGCTGTGGAGGAGGCAGCATACTGAAAATCGGGAAAATAAAGTGGGTAATAAATAACTACAGCGTGATAAACGGGCAGGGTGATGTGTGGTCCAGAATTCTGAGCATTGTTTACTTAACTTCCAGTGTTGGGTTTTTTTTTCAGTTCCAGTTAAAAGGAATACATTTAAGACTGGGAAACCAAATAATTGACTTGCTGTCAAATAGCAGCAGTTTTGTACTTGGTTTGTTGCAACTATTTTTGTATAAAAAAAAAAAAAAAGTCAAAGATCTAACTATTTGAAAGCCTGATCTGTTTTAGCTGCAACCTTACAATAAACAGTGCACAGCTTTCTCCATGACCTTGCATTCTTCCCAACATGCCTGTTTGCTCCTTTTTTCCAAGTATGCTGATTATGATCTTACACTGATATGTAGCAAACTTTTTTTTTTCCAAATAAACCTAAATTACTTTCAGGTGTTCTGGACATATTGGAGTACTATTTATAAACTTTAATACAATTGTTCTAAACTTTTCCAGTTATGCTATCTTCCTGTCATAAATAAAACTACTGCATGATCTGTATAACATGGCAAAGTAGACTGGAAATCATCTGACAGTACAGATTTAATATTGATGCTTAATTGATGCCTAATGCTTAATCTTTGGATAGATTTAAGTCTGTGGGGTAATTATAATGTCAGTCTTGCCTGCAAACTTTATTCATGCTAAGTAGCAATCTCTATCTAAGAACACCCATGAAGTGTTTGGAACTACGTATATGAGTTGTATACTCATTATATGGTTGTATAATATAATACCTTTATATTCTTTGAAACTTGGATGCTAGTTTTGTGACTTGTGCCCCAAGTATTATAGACTCATTTAAAAAAAAAAAAAAAAAGTAAGGCTGGAAAGGCCTTCAGGAGGTCATCTAGTCCAGTGCCCTGTACAAGACAGGATCACTCCTATCCAAACAATCCCATATCAGTGCTTGTCTAATCTATTTCTTAAATCTAGGAATAATCCTCTGTTTACAAATAGCAGCAGCAACAGCTAATATTGCCTACAGCTTCTTTCTGATAATGTGATGTTTTTCTTGCATGGAAAAATATCTTCAGTCATAAATGGTGTGCTAAAAAAAAGCCTTTTTTCCCCACAAAAATGGTGGTTTTCTCTTCATTTAGCTTTTTTCTTACTTTTTAATTGTCAGTACTGTTTTACATGGCATACTCATGGTATTTTTCACTTGTTGCCAACAGACTCCCACCACTGTGTGCTGTCTGTTAGGCAGATTCCCTGAAGAGCTGACTACTTTTCTCTTTTTTAAACCCACAAAACTGGCTAACAAAAAAACATATCTTAAGAGGGGGGCCAAGTGGATGGTCACAGCTAGATATCCCGTCTTCCCCACCCCCACAGTTGAAGTATTAACTGAATTCAAGCTGCATACAACCCTTCCCATAATCAACAAGTTATTTTCTTCTAGGTGTGACAGAAGTGAGTCCTGAGAGAACTTAAATGTGGTACCAACAGCCTTTTAGTTTCTTGGCTGAAGCAAGGGGATTTGTTAGAGCAAGATTTGTCACTGATTATATTAAATTGTGCCCAGATCACATTTTTTGAAGTGATGACAAAGTTGCTTAAAGCATCTAGGAAGCTTCCTTTTCAGCATTTTTATAAATGCAAATAACCACGAGTCAAAAATTCACTGTATGGTCTGTGAGCCAAACTTATTGTACAAGTCAGGGACTCCTTGCATTCTTCTATTTGGCCTATAGCACCCCCCCCCCCATTCCTTTCTGTTCCAGGAACTCCCAAAAATCCCCAAGTGGCAGGGGCCATGTGCAGCGCTCTGATTTGCCCATTTCTTTTACTTTTATTCCTCCTACCACATTATTCAGCATAGTAATTCTTAAGTTAATGTCAACATATTTTTGGACGATGAGTCTAGATTCAATGCAGGGCTTATGTTGGAAGGTACTGGGTGCCATCAACTAATATATGGATTTACAGAAGTGCTCGAATTTGTTGCGTTAAACAAATGGTATGTCTCCATCTACAGCATTTAAGTTCTCAGATTGTTTCCCATCCCTCCCCTCCCCCCCGCATAGCAATGGACTTTTTTGACCATTTATGCTTAAAACGTCCTTTGACATTTTGTAGTTGATCAAAGGATTAAAAATGTAATGCTACAGATGTATGTAAACATCTTCTAGTTGACCAGGTGATCTTGCAAGCTAGTAAAAACCATAAGGAAGAAACAATTTACGTGCGTGATTGGCTTTAGAAAGAAACAGGAAAGGTGTTTACCTTTTTTACTGGAACTTTTGTGTAAGTATACAGTCAAACAAAATATCATGTTAGCTTATTCCATAGTGAGTTTTTATAAGAACAGCAGAACATGAGAATTGATGGCATCCTTAGAGATAATATTCATCTCTCACCCCCATGGAATATTTTTGCAACTGCTATAAGTAACTAAAAATTGGGAATGAAATTGGGAATGCACATCTTGTAATTTGGATCTGATAGTTTCTTCAGTGTTTTGTGTAACTTTTTTATAGTCAAAATTTCCTTTCTTACACAAGGACGTTTCATAGAACAGTTAAGAGCAGGGGCGGAAGAAGGGGAAACTCGTATGGTAAATTCAAACACATGGTCAGGGAACTTTTGTGGCAAGGGGTGGTATGGGAAACTACTTTAACTTGCTCTTGGAAACTAACAGTACAGTTTTATTTATTTATTTTTTTTGCTATTAATTTCTGGTGGACATGAAAGCAAAGTCAATGTAGACATGCAGCTTTCTTTAGCAGTACTTCTTGTGATGAGAGCTCATGTTGCATTTTATTTTGCCAAATGTAATAAAGATAATACAAATTGAGTAATTTTTCTTAATTAGGATAAAATGTTGCAGGAATCGGTTTACAGGTGGCTGAATACTTAGGTTTAATTACATGGATTACTAAAATATGGGATAAGTAGCAAGGTGCATTTCTACGAAATTATTTATTTTACCTTGTCTTTGTAGTGGTAATGATTTTGTCTTGTGATGTATTTACGTCTTCAGCAATAGACTATTCTTATTTTTAACTTCCAGAGATGCTGTTGTGTAGAAGGAGCAGTGCTATGGTAACTGATAATTGTTCTGAGTATCTTTTTGGTTCCTGATTTAATACATTGAGGGCTTGCCTTCACTGCGTCTCTTGCAGATTTGGTGCACTGCTGATGAAAAGCATGCTTCATGCTCTTACTCCTGCCAAATCCAAGAAATGAGGCACTCTTAGAGTAGCACCCCTTTCTCTGCCTCAGAAATACTTATCCATGTGTTTAGGGCTACTCAAGGGCAGCAAAGCTCCCAGATTTGTGGTGTTTGTGTTGTTTTTTCTTTAATGGATGTGGAGTAGGAGAGTGGGTAGTACATGCTGATTGATGCCCCCAGGCTCAGTATGAAGGTGCCGTATACAAGCCATGAATCTAGTGGCATTCATGTGCTAAGTTGTTTGTTCTTTCTGCAGGGGCTCTGTGTAGGGGCCCACCTGTGCAGATGAGGCTGCAGGATAGGAGGTTAGTCAGTATTTGTCAGTTTATGAATGATGCTGTTTTATATATTCATACAGTAATAAAGTTAATCAACTGACAGAGAATTATTTTTTGTTGTAGTTAAATTAGTCTTCAGTTTCGTCTTGATTTGAAATTTACATTCTCTTCACTTGACAATGTTTGTATTTTTAGGAGTTGATTTTCTACAATAGGTAGATCATGCCCTTATAAACGCCTTCTGAATTAGTGAGGTGAACTTTTTAAATATTGTTAAAACTTCATACCAAATCCTTAATTTAAAGGTCTTACCTCCTCTTTCCTATCTTCATGCATTGTGAAGAACTAAATCTTCATAACTTGTATAAGCATTTTACTACTTGGATTGCAAACATGCCCAGATTGATTTTTTTTTACCTTGGTTTAATTTCAGTTGGAAATGTAGTTTGTTCTTGTTACAGAGTTGCACATGTGTAAGTTCATAGAAAAATGTATCTTGTACAAAATCATAAGATTTGTTTCCTACATTTTATTAACTTCTAAATGTGTAACATTGTGCACTATATAAGTGTGTGTTAAAAATATAAAATAGTGATGGCAACATGTGTGCCATACATGTTGCAAAAAAACCCTGTGTGATATGGCATAAGTGTCATTTCTTGGTTTTGAGATGTGTGGTTATAAAGTAGTTGGGTACTACAGATAAGAATTGAGATCCCTATTAGTAGAATAAGGTGTGGAAGCCAGTGATGTGCTTGGCTTTGGTCAGAGTTGCATTAGACTTGTGACAAAATACTTGTGTTCATGTATATTCAAAAGTGTAAGAGAATATAATTGAATCATACTCAGCACCTTGAATACATTCTGTGCTATCTAATTTGGAAATGGAAGTGTCCAGATACTTGACTCCAATCTTCAGAGGCATCTTAATAATCCTCTTACTTTAGCTTTCATATCTCAAATCATACGAAAGCATGTTATAACTTGAATCTTCTGTTCTCTGTATTCATGATAGTCCTATTAAGATTTTTTGTTTTTTAAGATATCCAAATTTATATAAAGCAAGGCTAATTGTTTTTTGTGTGCATCTGTAACCAAACCTCTAACGTGGAATTTGGATGAGAAGATAAAGCTTTTAATGGTTTTAGTTTGATTCTTAGTTTTATTGTAACCATACGTAGGGTATGTGTATGTGGTGTTTGGGGGAGGGGAGGGAGTTAATTGCATTAAACCCCAGTGTACAGTCTCTGTTGTTATCCCTCTTTGGTTTAAATTTTTTTAGCATGCAAGTAGGCAAAAACAATATATGGGTCATGTATATTAGTATTTCCGTTCAAGTTAGTTCAGGTGCAGTTGTGAAAGAGAAGTTTCTAGGATGTTCAACATTAAACATCTGTCTCAGACAGTAACTAACACAATCCTTTTTGTTTGTGTCTTCATATTCATGGAAAGTATGCACAAATATGTTGGGTTAAGATTTACGTTAAAAAATCAAGCCAAACTAATATTAAAATGGTTTTCAAGACAATAATTTGCACTGAATATATGCATGTTTCAGTGGTCTGCATCCAGTTATCTCATCTTCATAATAATTGAATTTTGGCAACATTTGAATTTCCCAATCTTGCCAAGCCTTCAGGCGTCCTGTGTTAAAAATGATCTATAATATCATGAAGAACCAATATCTTGAATTGCAGATTTGATGTTAATATATGTAGGAAGCTTAGTACGTGGGCTGCTAAATTTTCTACCAGATGAAGTTTCCCCAGGATATGTAGAGATAATCCTATGTACAGCTTGCTGCAACAGTTCAGTTTTTATGGTGACATAAGCTGTAACAGTTACTTCAGCAAGTGTTGTAGTTAGATACGTAGTTAAGAACAAAAGCATTTGGACATAACTCCTAATAAGGGATCTTGGTTACACAGGGGGACTAGTAAGATATGTCTGTTGCACAGATGTGTGTTTGGAGCTGGTAGATGCCTCCTGTAAAGAATAGTAAAAATGAAATGAAATTGTTCACAGTTGCTTTCCCTAGGCCACAAGTATTATCTTGGTCTAGTCTGGGTTGAATCTGTTTGTTGAATCTTATCCAGCTCCAGCTTAGTAGCTCTACTAAGTAGACATATCTACAGGTACATTGATGAACGAGTTGGATAGTTGAATCAGAATGTTATCTGCATTGGGAATTCTTACTATGGTTCCTTGTTAATCCTCCTAATGGTTCCCAACTTTCTAAATAAAATAGGAAGGATCATGGAATTGGAAGTTAACAAGACCCATGTGAAAGACTTATGGGACATGAACAGTTGCCCTGAACTCCCTTCAGAGGATCCCCTGGGAGTCCAGTCTGAGGGGGGGGGAAAGGAGTCCAGGAGACCTGGCCGTACTTTAAAGACATTTTTATCGAGGGCTCAGGAAGACTAGCAAGTATGGCAGAAAACCATCTTGGGGTAGAAGGGAACTCTTCAGTGAAATGAAACAAAAAGGGGGCTTACAAGAAGAGCAATGACTAGGGAAAAGTGTAAGAGCGTTGCTCAGGCATGCAGGGATGAAGTCAGGAAGGCCAAATAACAATTGGAGTTGAAGCTAACAAGGGACATGAAGGATAACAAAGAAGGGTTTCTATAAGTATGTTACCAGCAAGAGGATGATCAGGGAAAGTGGGTCCTGTGCTAAATGGGGGAGGCAACCTAGTAACAGATGAGATAGAAAAGACTGAAGTGCTCAATGCCTTTTTCACTTCAGTCTTCACAGGCATGATCAGCACCCAGCCTAGTGCACCTGGCAGCACAGTTTGGGGAGGAGCTGAGCAGCCAACAGTGGCAAAAGAACAGGTTACAAACTATTTGGGAAAGATGGACGTGTACACGTCCATGGGTCCGGATGGGATGCACCTAAGGCTATTGAGGGAGTTGGCTGTTGTGATTGCAGAGCCACTGGCCATCATCTTTTTAAAAACTCGTGGCCATTGGTAGAGGTCCCAGATGATTGGAAAAGGGCAAATATAGTGCCCATATTTAAGGAAGGGAAGAAGGAGGGTCCAGGGAACTACAGGCCAGTCAGCCTCACCTCGGTCCTTGTGAAAATCATGGTGCAGGTCCTCAAGCAATCTGTTTCTAAGTACGTGGAGGAGGAGAAGGTGATAGGCAGGAATCCAGATTTTCCATTTGCCATGGAAAGTTGTGGAAACACTGGAAAAGTGCAGGAAACCCTGTGGGGTTTCCTTTTGTAGGCTGGTAGAGTTCCAGCCTGGAAGGGGCTGCTTAGAGTTGGGGGGAGCAGAAGAGTGCTGATCGGGTGCAGGGGGGAGCAGTTGCCTGACCTCCTCCCACTGCCAGCTGCTCACCTGCTGGGCTATGGCTCTGCCCCTCTGCCAGTGCTTCCTTCAGGCAGCCTACACTGCCCCCTCCCCACCTCTCCTCTGCGGTACAGCTGCAGCCCAGCACGTGAGTGGCTGTTCGGAGGAGGAGGTGAGGGCAGAACATTTCTACCCCACCCCCCTTGTCCATTACCTCTTGCACTGTTGGCGGTGCAGTGTTACTCCATAACAGCATGTCTGGGAGGGGTGG
>NW_017729025.1:113084494-113097693 GCF_001723915.1 Gavialis gangeticus | reverse complement strand
GGAGGGGTGGGGGGGGGCTGGTGGTGGTGGCAGCAGCAAGTTTTACCACCTCCCCTCCACCCTCCCATACCAGGTGCTGGTCCGGCCATTGTGGGTGCACAAATCTCAGAGGGGTTATGGGGGTCACATGTCTTCCCAGTGCGTCGCTTATGGTCAGGCACACCATCCTGTCTCATGACCCCTCCCCTACCCCACATCCACCTGCTTCCCCACACTTGCGGGGAGGGAGGGGGCAGGGGGCAGCGGATCAGGAGTGAGGACCACCAGCAAGGCTGGAGCGGGTTGGGCGTTGCAGCTCGGGAATGAGGGGCACTAGTATATCGGGCTGCTCAGCACTGCAAGGCAACTGCAGGGACAGCTGTAGTTGAACCCATATCGTAGTGAGCAAGGGGAGCTCTGATTTTCCACAATAAAAAAACAAAATGAAATGCCAAGATATAAGTATTTAGAATTTATTTTATTATAATAGAATGAGGCACTAGTAGGCTTCAGATTTGCTTTAAAATTGTCGATATATCAGTAAAACATAGTGGTCAGCTGATATAGATATATAGGGGCATTTCATTTCAGTTGTGGAAAAACATGGATTTTGGCGTTTTTGTCAGGGAATATTGGGTTTTAAAACAGAGAAACCAAAGACCATTTGTATTTAGGAACAATTGACATGGATTCACCAAGGGCAAGTCATGCTTGACCAACCTGATTGCCTTCTGTGATAAGATGACTGGCTCTGTGGATGTGGGGAAAGCAGTGGCCATGATATACCTTGACTTTAGGAAGGCTTTTGATAGTCTCCCACAATATTCTCGCAAGCAAGCTAAGGAAATATGGGCTGGATGAGTGGACTATAAGGTAGATAGAAAGCAGATGGATTGTTGGGCTCAATAGGAAGTAATCAGTGGTCTAGCTGGCAGTTGGTATCAAGTGGGGCCAGTTGAGGTGAATATGTTCATTAATGATCTGGAAGATGTGATGGAGTGCACCCTCAGCAAGTCCGTGGATGGCACCAAGCTTCAAGGAGTAGTGGATATGCTGGAGGGTAGGGCTACGATTCAGAGAGACCTAAACATATTGGATGATTGGACCAAAAAAGATCTCATGAGGTTCAGTAAGGACAAATGTAAAGTCCTGCACTTAGGATGGAACAGTCCCATGCACTACCAGTACAGGCTTGGGGGCTGACTGGTTGGGCAGCACCTCTGCCGAAGAGGACCTGGGGGTTACAGTGGACAAGATGAATATAAGCCAACAGAGTATGAATATGTTCCCTTCCAAAGAAGGTTAACACCATACTGGCTTGCATTAGTAGGAGTATTGCCAGCAGATTGAGGGAAGTGATTATTTCCCTCTGTTCAGCACTGGTGAGGCAGCATCTGGAGTACTATGTCCAGTTTTGGGTCCCCACTACAGAAAGGATGTGGACAAATTGGAGAGAGTCCAGTGGAGGTCAACAAGAATAGTGAAGAGGCGTGGGCATGTGACTTGAGAGAGGCTGAGGGAGCTGGTCTTATTTAGTCTGGAGAAGAGAAGATGGGAGAGATTCATGAACAGCCTTTAACTGCCTGAAGGGTGGTTCCAGAAAGGATGGAGCTATACTGTTCTCAGTGGTGGCAGATGACAGAGTAAGGAGCAATGGTCTCAAGTTGCACCAAGGGAAGTTTGTTAGATATTAGGAGAAACTTTTTCACCAGGCAGTTATTGGAGCACTGGAGCAGGTTACCCAGAGAGGTGGGGGACTCTCCATCCTTGGAGGTTTTTAAGACCCAGCTAGACAAAACCTTGGCTAGGATGATATAACTGGGTACAGTCCAGCTTTGAGCAAAGGGCTGGACTAGATGACCTCTTGAGGTCCCTTCCAACCCTAATTTTCTATGATTCTGTTTGTCAAAGGATGAGTTATTTGAGTACTCCAGAGTCTGTAGGGGTGTATTCTTGATCTCTGCATATTATTTAGTAATATTATTTAGCTTGACTGTCCTATTTCCCTAGTTTAAACTTATGCAAATCCTAAATGTTAAAAAATAATTGGCTTTTCATTTGATTCCAGTCTTTCTAAATAAGAGGGGGTCATCATGAATACCACATTTCTGTGTGTATTATACTTATTAAATATCAAGTTATTGTTATTTAAATGACCATTTGACTAAATTATGGAGGTGATTAGCCATGTTAGTCTGAAGCCAAGCAGAAGCTAGGGCAGGGTGGCACCTTAGAGATTAACTGGTTTAGGGAGGCATGAGCTTTCATAAGCAAAACCTATTTCATCATATGCTAGGAATGGAGTCCCTGCCATACCTTCCTTTTAACCAGATGTGATGTAAAAGAAATGGGTATGCAGTAGTCTGATATTTTTGAGGTAACCTCTTTGTTATGGTATGTCACTGAATCTTCAGACAAAAATATATTTAAAAACACCTGAAAATAGCTTCAAGTTTTTTAAAGTAATATTGGGTAACTCTTTTATAGGTGGGGCGTTTTTTTAGTTAGATGTACATTCCAGTATTTCTTCTTTTTAGAAAAAGCCCCTTATCAATGTAGCCCTGACATGAGTTAAGCCTCCTCTATATTTTACTTCTGTTAGTATGCACAAACCCAATTACCTGTCAAGTGATCTGTAATTAGTTATGATTGCTTGTTAATAGTAGGGAATAATTAGCTGTTAAACAGTGGTTTTAAGGAGGAGAATCTAGATAAATCCTACACCTGTATGGAATTATCATTAAAGTAGAATTCTAATACCCAGGCTGCTGCAGGACAGACCAATTTAACAAATTAAGTGGAAGAAAATAATTTATTTTTTATTATGTTCCGAATTAGTCTACTGTATCTTTTAGTTAAAGTTGTGCTAAGCATCATAGTCTTTATCAGTTTTACAAGAAGTAAGACATTAAATGTGGAATCACTGCTAAATTATATTTTTGAGGGAGGACTATTGCCCATTCTATTCAAATACGCTGGCCAGTGTCTTAAAAGAGGCAGTGAAATAGATTGGTGTGGGTAGGTCAGGGGTGGGCAAAATGTGGCCCAGGGGCCAGATGCGACCCACCAGGCCATTCTATCTGGCCCATGGGGCCCCTAAAAAACTTAGAAAATTTAATATTAATCTCCCCTGGGCTGCCTGTCATGAGGCCCTTAATGGCTTGCCAAAACTCAGTAAGCGGCCCTCTGCCCAAAATAATTGCCCGCCCCTGGTGTAGGTGGAAGTGTGTGTAAGGGAATTATTTATTTTCACTTTTTTTCTTTCTTTGAAAAATCCTTTCCACAAAATTTGGGATTAAAGCCTAATGATAAATTATTGTTGTGTGACTGCAATACTTTGTAAGGGCAGGCTAATAAAGAGTAACAGTGACTTGTTAAAAATAAGTCAGTTTTCTTAACTTCTTTGGGTATGTTTCTATTGTCTTATAAGCAGAGGTGACAATAGGTGTATTTAACGTTTCAGGGTGATGAGGTATATGTTGGCATTTGTTGCTTACAGTTATTTGGGGAAATGTTATCATATGACAGTACTTTAATCTTTTCTCTCAATTTTCCCTGGGAATCGAAATGCCTTATGTGCAGTTTTGGGGAATAACATCACTTGTGAAACGCCTTACTTTCTTACTACTTGGCCACATTACTACAAATAGTATCTAGAAATGTGAATAAAACTTCTGTTATTCACTTGATTTTGAGATGAAAGTAAATTAATTTTTAATTCTGTAACTGTGTAATTTTTCAGTTTCAGTAGTCTTAAGATTGCTTGGTTTCTGACTTGGCTTCTGACTTTCTGATATTCATTTAGAATAGCTGACTCTTTGTTTTATTCAGTCTTTTGAAATTTACAATACTTTGTTTACAAACAAATTTAATTTTATTTCAGGAGTTGGCAGCCTTTTAGAAAACTGCCAGCTGAGTGTATTTAAAGTGCTGTCAGGCATATCTATTTAAAAAGAATTGTAGGTATTAGATTTTAGTAGACTGATTAATTGCCTGTACTTGATTCTGGCTTGCTCCTTTCCCTCCACTTGAAGGCCAGTAAAGTAAAACTACTGATGGATTGAAAAATAAAAAAAATCATATATCTAATGAATCTATGAATTATAACAAAGTATAGAGTGAAAATAAAGGCCTGCTCTGGTGTGTGATAACACTGCTTTCCTTTCTTGGGTGTATGGAAATCATTGATCAAGTGGTGGTAAGTTTTTAAAGGAGAAAAACTTCATGATTCCAGCATAAAAGTTTTGTTGTTAAAATAGGTCAGGAAATGCAAATATTCATGTCCTTACATCAGTGTTCAGTTGTTAAATGTCCTACAGAGAAATCTCAAGTCGAGAGAGAATCTTAGTTAACAGTATACTAACAGTTTTTAAAAAAAAGAATTGTACCGTACCTCTCTATTTAGAGGCTTTGCAACCTTTTGTAGGCTATATGAATAGAGCTGGATACATCACTGAATTTTTATCATGTGGGATTACCTTCCTAGTTCAGAGTGACAAGGAAATACTGTGATTACTATATGTGCATATTAGAGATTGGGCAGTCTTAATTTTATTGATTCTACTCTGCTAGACCACTAAAAATAATTTACTATTAAGGTGTAGTAGTTTCAGGATTTCATTTGTCTGCATCCTCCAAGATGAACTGAGATGCTGAAAATCATTTTTATATATTTTCATAGTTCATAGGTTTCTGATTGGTAGTCAGAATAAGTAAATTATAACCTGTTCCCTTAGTGCCTATAATTTATATAAAACCTTTTTTAGAAATATAACCCGGTTCCTTTCTTCTCTCTCTAATAGTTTGCCTTGTTCAGAATGTAACATGCTCTAGTTGCCATTGAAATGCATTTTTTTTCATGTAACTGTAGTCTGTTGGATACACACAAATAAATTGCAGTGGTCAAGTATATCCTATCCTGAATTTTCAGATCACTGTGAATTGGTGTGTGCTCAGAATTATGGACAGTTAGAAATAATAACTTGCTATTACAAAGGTCTCGGTGGTTTACAAATGGTAATTCCCATACTACCATAAAAAGTTAAGTAGATATGTTCAAACCTCTTTGGGCTGCATTTGATCCTTGCCTGATCAGAGATTACCAGAATAATGTTATGATGCATGTTTTTTATGATTAAAAACTTAAGCTGAATATCAGGCTAGCTTAACAAATTGTTTTTGATTTCTTTGTAACCGACATTGACAATAAACTTCTTAAATTTTCTAGTCCATTTTAAGTTCTTTTCTAGCCCATTTTAAGTAGAAATAATACAAAGCATGCTGCTTCCCTCTTACATTTATGAATCTATGTAAAGAATGGAATTATTTTGGTCAAGATATAGTTTGAATCAGAAAACATCTGTTATAATACATATGTCCAATACAAATAGTATATTTCTGCCTTGGACAGAGGCAAGGTAACACATTTGTTAAAGGTGAGTTTTGTTTATTTTTCACTTAGACTAGACATTCTTGTTCTTCATATTCTAAAAAGTGTATTATATGCCTTTCAAAAACTTACAGGGTCCTCTGAGAGCCTCTGATTCCCTGCACCTAGCAGCCCAGCCAGGGCCGCTAGGCAAGGGGTTTAAGGCAGGGAAGCTGGGGAAAGCTTCCTTGGTGCTCTGTAAAACTCCCTGTGCCATGTTACCCACTGTATGAGGCATGAGGAGCTGGGAGCTTCTGGCTTCCCAGCTACCTGTGCCCCACGCTATGAAGCAGTGCCTGCAGATGGGGAGTAGGGAGCACCACAGCTGCTACTTCTACAAGTGCCCCAGTAACTTCAAGAATTGGGTGTGCAGCTGGGGCCTCCAGCTGCTCACCCATCTTTTAAAGTCTGGGGTGGAGTGAGCTTGAGATTGGGGGAAATGCTCCTGATGTTCATGGCTTTTTATAGTTAAAACTCATCATTGGATAACTTTTCAGTGTTCATTTAAAGCCTAATTCTTTTAGCTGAAACTAATTGACCTCAGTTTCTTGTTTTTCATGCGACTGAATCCACAACGTAGACAGTAAAGAGGTCGTTTCAGGAAGTCTCTGCCATCATATCTTCCCCTTGTGCCCCTGCCACTTTTTCTGCCAGCATGGTAATACCTACTAGCTACAGAAATATATTCTTTTGAATTTTAAGGTGCGCACAATTTTCTGACACTATTGAAGAAAAAAAATAAAATTTACATGGATACACCCTCTGCATATTAGAACAACTGTATTTATATAAAAAGTTTTCTGCAATTACGTGCTATGCACACAACATCATGAATCTCCTGTTGATTGTATGAGATGGAGGAGTCTTCTCTTTAACTTTGACTCTCCCAGCTAATAACATCCTCTGTTTTACTGAGCTTTTTAAGGATCCTTCTTCCCACACTTGCCCCCTGCCCCCAGTGAGTACACCAGAGGTCTCTGTGTTTTTTACTGAATCCCATGTCTCAGTAATTCATTTATACAAGAGAAGGAATGGTGTAGGCTACACTTTCTGTTGGCTTCAGCTGTACCTAACCATTCACATACCATTTCTGATAAAGATTTTTAAGTTTATTTTTAAACAGCTTTCACACAAGTGTCCAGTGGTTGGAAATAATTAGGTTTGTTTTGTGGTCATGCAGTGTTTGTTTGCTTATTTGTTTTTTGGGTGTTTTTTTTTTCCTTACCTACTTGCATTGTGTCCTTGTATAAGCATTCACTATTACATTTTACTGTTCGTTTACTTTTATACTAGCCTTAAGGTTTTACTTTTTTAATTCAAATATAAGACTCAGGCCACCTTTAAAAGAAATTAGTGTGTCTTTAAATTGTCAGGAATACAGCAGGTAAGTGATGGATGGGTAATGAGATGCAGGGATCTCTTGCTTTCCACACTGGAAGCTAGAAATGGATCTCTTCCAGTGGAGCTGAAATCACAGACTTCCCCTTATGCTAAAATCATGGAAAACATAGGTTAGTAGCCCAAATTCAGTTCAGCTGAGAAGCATTGCCTGCACTTGATATGATAAGAGGTTGTATTCTGTAGTACCAAGGATTCTCCAAAATTACTGAATCTTTGCAACTTTCACTGGGGCTTTTGCTCTCCAAGGTGCAGTTGAACAGATGTAGCACTTGAAGAACTCTGACCATGCCTTAGTTGGATCTGTCTTGCCCTGATCTATATAGGTCAGGTAGCACTTGAAAGCTGCCTCATCAACAGTGATCTTTTGTAGTTAAGGTTTATGGAGACAGATACTTCCCTTGACATACAAACAAGAATGGAACAGCAATCACAGATCAGGGATTAAACACTTGTATGAGAAGGCATGGTAGTCTATCTACTTTCTTCAAAACCATCCTATATCTGTCACAGTAAACTTAGGGAAAATCTTATAAACTTTTTTCTTATTTTAAATTATTTGGGTAGTATGATTCTCCTGCCCAATATAAACCTTAAAAAGCAAGGAAACTATTAGAAATATTTAACTGTATCCTGATGCCCGTGTAATGTCTATGCCAGATTTGATATAAGCCAAAAAGGGTTATTTTGACTTCCAACTGATAGAAAATATTACAAATACATTAATACGAAGAAGTCCCACAACCACATAATGTTCCTGTGTATGTACACAACACGTGTAATGTCAGCTGTGTTTCGATTTGTCTAGCAGTCTACCTAGTCAGGAATCCTTTATCAAAGTAGCCAGCATCAGAAATTTTGAGGGAGGGTACCAAAACCCCTGTTTGGGAACATTTGGCACAATACTGCATCCAACAAAAGTCCTAATTTTGTTTTCTAGCATTTAGAGACTGGCTTAAACCTTAAAGTCATTTAAGATAAGTTTCAATAAATAATTTACTGCAGGCTAAAAGGGGATGGAGGTTTACCGTATGTCAGCTGCTCCATAGTAACTCCTTCTGCATACACTCTTACCAAATGTAAGTGGAAGTTCAGTGAGAGGGCTAAGTTACTCTAACTTAGCTTCTACTTCTCATAGGATAAGAACAAAGCAAAAGTGATGAAGCATGCCTTCTTTTCTCTCATGGTGCATTGTTTGCATGTCCAAACCCTCAGATCACTTATTCATAATGAGTTTTTATAAAACTGTTTTTTTCTGCTGGATTGAGACTGAGGGGGAGCATCTTTAAAAATAAATAAGTGAAAATGCAAGACTTGATAATGCAGTTTTATGTATAAAATTAGGGATGATAGGATAGCCCTCAATTGAAAGCAGGTAAGTGACACCCAGAACCTGTAACTTTTTTAATAGAAGTGACATGACTGTTAAAAGTTCTTCCATCTCTCTTCAGAAAAAAAAGGAATGCCAGTTGTGAAGGAAGTGTGACTTGCTATACATTATTAACAACAAAAGTAATATATTAAATAGAACGATTCATGTCTTTTCCACCCATTGCATGCCTGCCCCCCTCCCCCTTACTTTCAAGACCTAAAATGCTGTTGTAGTCAGCACTTGATAAATCTTCCAGCAGGTTGATTAGCCAGACTATTTTATCCTGATTATAATAATGTGTTGTTACAGTTCTTTGGTGCACTCCCTCCAGCTGTGCTCCATAGTCTGCTTCCCTTATCATGGAGTAAATGTGCACTTTCTCCACCTGAAGTTGAGCTTCTATAACTAGTATGATTTTATTTAAATGAGAATAGAAACCTTCAAAAAACCTCCATTAATTTCTTTAGGTGCACCAGCCTACACTTTACACCAAGGCTGGGCAAAATATGGCCTGTGGGTCAGATCTGGCCTGTAGAGATTTTTTTGCCTGACCCATGGTGAGCCCCTCAGCCGTGCCGGGTGGCTTTGGGCCACCCTTGTCTGTGTCAGCCTGCGGATTGCCCTGGGATGCCTCCATAGTGGGGGCAGCCCCCAGCCCTGCTGGCTCAGTGCTGGGCAGAGCAGAGTGAGGGCAGTAGTAGGAGCCCTGGTGAGGATCCTGAGACTGGGTAGGGAGCTGTATCCAGGGCCAGGGGCCAATCTTCATAGAGTCTCAGACACAGCGCCCTCACTGCTGCTTTCATTACTGGCCCTGCATTTTTCTGCCCTATGCTGAGCTGGTGGGGATGGGGGGTTCCACCGCTGTGTAGGCATCCCAGGGTAAGCTGCAAGCTGGCACAGGACAGGGAACCCAACGCCACCTACCTCCCTGGCCCCGGTCCTGGCTGCTGCAAGTGGTGGGGCATATAGTCACTGCCGGGTCCACCTCCCTCTCAACTCCACCAGTGGGCTACAGGCTCCAGGCCAAGGGAGAGGATGGGTGAGGGGAGAGGGAAGGGAGGCTAAGTTCCTTCCAGTTCTTCTCCACAGGGCTTGCAGCCCTCTTCCATTGGGCTGCAGCCGCCAAGTGAGGCCTGGCGGTGGCTTCCATCTCTGCCCTGGACCCACACTGTCACCTGCCCAGGCCTGGGGAGCTACTTCCAGGCTTGGGGCTGGGATAATGGGGCGGTGACAGTTGGGGGCTGGGATGGGCCAGAGCTGTGATCTGCCTTCTGCATGCCCCTGCCCAGCAGAGGAATGTGCGGGCAGCGGGTGAAGGGGATATAGAAAGATCAAAATAATGTTTAAGGGTTGGAAGCTGGTAGAATATCACCATTGGAGTAAGGGGTGAGAGAAACAGACCAGGCTTTCTTTCACCCAGACCACCAGCATGTGTCCCCCACATGTTCCTTTCTCTGTCCCCAGCTGGGGTTACATCGTAGAACAGAGGCTCCTGCGTTGGGGCAGGCTTCTCACAATCAGTTCTGAGATCCAGCACATGGAACTAGAAGCCTATTTTCCCATGCTCATCCAACCCTCAGGGTAAGATCCTTCTCCTTGTGTTACCTAATGTAATTAGTTTTCTTACTCGAGTACTAGTATGTTGTGCAATGCTGAGGTTTCTGAGTTCAAACCATGATGATAATGTTGGGGGAGCTCTTAGTTATACGTTTCCTTTTTAAACAAAAGATACAAAATATGGGTGCTTGCAGACATTCTGGGGGGAACAAAAAATGGCGCACGTTCCTGTGTCAAGCCCCACACATGCCCAGAAGAACTCTTAACATGTCTTAGTTGGACCTGGCTTGCCCTGATCTGTATAGATCAGGTGCTTTAATCACCTTTTGGTGCTGTTATCCAACAGCTGATCAAATCATCTTTAGATAAAAGTGCCAGAAAGCTCAGCTGAAGCACCTGTTTTTTTACAGATGCTGCAAAGATAGGTCTAACTAACATACTGCTGCTTCTGGTAAAGTGTGGTGTTTGTGGTTTTTTTAATGTCTGCAAGCAGCCTATGTTTGTAAGTGATTTACTTCATTTTAAGTACTCAAAATTTTAAATGCTAGATGTATGGTCCATCACACAATCTTAATTCCTGTCCTCATACATATGCATTGTACCATAAAATCTCACTTTGGATTTGAGTAATTTTCTCCCTCTTCTTCCCCCTCCTCCCCACTCCAACATGTGGGAGTGTGGAGGGAGGTGCTTTGTCTTGTATTTGAGTATCAGCCCAGGGCAGACAGTGCCATAGCTCTGGCTTCAGCCTGGGGCTAAAGCCAGAACTGAGTTGTCACCCTGGGCCAGGGAGGCTCATGTTATGGGGACGGGGTCTGCAGTGGGGGTAATGTGGAGGAGACCGGTGGGGAGGGTCTGGGGGCCCTGGAGTGTGTGACTAGGGCTGGAGTACAAGGCAGCTGTACAGCCTGCCCTCCCGTCGTCTTCCCTTGCTGCTTGCTTTCAGCTCCAGCTGCAATTGTCCCCACCCAGCTAGGCCCAGAGCTAGCTCTGCTGCTTCTCTGCTTGTCCAGGCTGGACCAGAACCAGGGCTGCCACTGCTGACTGCACTGGAGCTGGAACCAGAGCTGCTGCAGTAGATGGGCAGGTTTTGTATGGGCCAGGGTGAGGTGTGGGGTGGAGGCAGGCGTTTGACATGGGGAGGCTTGGGGGAGACATAAGAGGAAAAGGTGGCTGTAGGGGCAGGCAAGGATAGCAATGGGCAGGGGTCTGGCCCGTTGCTCCCCTGTTGCTCTTTCCCTGTCACAGTGCCAACAAAACGATAAGTTTTCCATGTATAAATTCTAATTATTGGTGGAGGGGGGTGGTCTTAAATTCAAAGTTGCCTTGGATTAAGGTAAATAATATTTATACTTTCAAGGTCACTTAGCTGTCATTTTCACAGGACCTTGCATTCTTCAGTGTATAAGAATAGATAGAAGGGATGGATGGAATTCAGGTTCTCCATACAACTGTATATACAGAATTCAGTCTCAGAGCAGATAAGAATTTTCAACTAAGATATTTTTAAATGTAGTTCTTATCTGTATACCAAAGTGTATATATCAGGGTTTTTTGACAGAAAGAAAATGTATTCTCATTTTTGGCTCTTGTTTATTTTTCTTTTTTCTTTCAATATGTTTGATTGTAGGAAAGTATTTTGTATGTATTGTTCCTGGGAAGATGCATATTGTCACGTGCAACAAAGCTTGACTTGCTAAGATTTTTTTTATGTTAACTGGGTCTGTTTAAAAATTGATTTTGAAAAATCCTGCTTCAAAAAAACAAACTAAAGTTCTTGAGATGACATTGGCACGTACAATTCCAGTAACTTGTATTGTAGATAGGTAAAATGGAGTATTTAGCTTTCAATTAGTATGTTTCTTACCATGTAAACTTTGATAATATTGCTTTTTTTATATAATGAAGCACAAATATAAAAACTAAAAATTTAGGGTCCTGTAAGTTAAACCTCTGCAGTATAAATGTAAACCTAGGTGTATGGTATATGTCCTCATTGAATGCTGCCTGCTTGAACAAGTTAGAAATTGTAAAAGCAAGTTGTCTTTCACTTGGCAAAAATTAGATATACAAGCACTGAGGGGAAAATATTTTTGTTGACACTTGTGTAACGTGGCGTGTTAGTTGCTTTGGAGATTCTCAAGCATTCCTTCTTAATACAACTTGAAAAATGTTTAATGAAACTGCTAGCCATAAGCCTAAACCTGCAAGCCAGAGGCTAATATGAATGAGAGTATAGTATAGGGCAGGGCAGGGCAGTGCCTCAGCTGCTGCTCATAGCTCTTGCAAACAAGGTTAGTGTCATTTAAAAGACAGGTCATAATTGGTCTTGTCAAGTGTGTGATCTTGCAAAATACTTAATTATTAAATAGTGTTCTGGTGACTAACCGCAGCACCCTGCATTTCAATATCTAGAAGACGATTTTTAACTGTAAAAAAAATAAATACAAAAATGTAAGTTAAATGATGCTACCACTATTTTACTGCACAGAAAGTGTGCTTTGAGGTCTACGTACAGAAGAGTGCTTAATTTTTTCCCAGCGGAACTTATGCTTCACTTATCTGTTGAATGTCATAGTACTTAATATTACAATGCCCATGGCATTTGTTTTGAAGAAATGCTGTGCTTATTACGTTGTTATAGTGTGGATTGTGCTTTAATTGTATAGGGGTTTTTAGAAATTTGGGATTCAGAGTTAAGCACTTGCATCCCAGAAGATCTCAAACACTTTGTCTTGGGAGGGGGGCTCCTTAAAGATTTTATTGAAATTAAGAATGGTTTTGCCACACATCTTGTTAAACAGGTAGCACAGGATTTTTTTTTTCTTTTTAATTAAGCTAGACTTGTATCCTTTGCTATAGTAGTGATGGGTGTGGAGGTTTGTTCACAGATGAGTTCCGTAGATGGGAATGCCTAAAGCTACAACTGAGAAGTCATACTGCATTGGTTGCCAACCAAAAGCAAACTATTTGAGATGGGGGATGGGAGTGGGGAGTATGAATGTTCTTATTGTGAAATTTTGGATCTGTTCCTTTTAGCCCCTAGGAGTTTGACTTCACTTTTTTTTTTTTGAAGCGGTAATTAGAAATGCATTTGTTTGTGAGAAGCTTGGCCCCTGCACCATTGAAGAGTCAAATTCAGGCCGTTGTGAATGTCTTGGCTGGCCATTTAATTTTTACTCAATGCTGTTGTGTCAAGCAAAAATGCTAGAATACCACTGATGCTGCTTACCAAGCTGCAACCACCATATCTCTTCAAAAGGAAGTTATTTTTTTAACAAGTTTGCATGAGTGATTAGTATGAAAATCAGAATGTTGAACCCTTTTGTAGCAATTGAATTTAGCATCCTAAAAAAAAAAGTTCAGACACGTAGTTGTAAACAAGAGCATGCACAGTAGCAGCACTATCAGTGGCAATACACTATACAACTAAGACTAGTTCAGGTAAATGTTTTAACCCCCCCC
>NW_017729025.1:113077911-113084349 GCF_001723915.1 Gavialis gangeticus | reverse complement strand
CCCCCCCCCCCCCCCCCCAAAAAAAATCTAGTCCAAGTCATAGTGAAGGAGGAAAGTTTTACCATTTGTTGAATATGAATAGCTATTCAGGCTTTGCTTCAAGTTGAAAAGAGTGCTTGGGGTAGTGATATTTGCTGTTAGCCAGCTTTTGGTTTAAAGTTGGCTGTGATACAGCTTCACTTCTGAATTTGGGTTCCTGTGTTCCAAATGCTGCATCATGTTGCTGCTGTACTAGGCTAGGATTTGAAAGCATTTTAAGAAGAGAATTGAATGAGGGAGAAAATCTGAATAAGCAGTTATTAGCAAGCTTCACACTTTCATTTGTTAATCCTTTACTAATACTATTAAGTAATATTTATTTTACTTAAACATATTGTAAAGAATGAAGCTAATACAGCATGGTACTGTCCATTCAATGAGGATGTGAGATCTTCCACTCCTGTTTGTTTTTCTGTAACCTTTGTATTTGTCTGAGTCTGTAAACCAAAGTGTAATGCAAAGACTAATGTACTTGGCATATTAACTTACATGCCTGTTTATGGTATGTTTAGAAATTTGTAGATGTATACAGGTGTGTATGTGTGAATAAAATAAACATTGGAAAGGGGTGGCTTTGTTACACACAAATTGTAGGTTGCTTCTGGAGCTCTTAACCCTGAGATTACTTTTAAGCATACTTTAGGCGGCTTAAAATTATGCCATTCCAGGACAGGCTTATCACTGTTCTGTTACACAGTTACGTTCCATTTAATGTATAGACCCTTCTCACAGATGAGCTGCCTATCCCAGGGTGCAGTATGCCCTCCCCCACACTGTGGACAGAATTTCCATGCCCTGTACTCTGCTGACCCTGCCTCTGGGCGTGTGAACTCCTCCCTCTTCCCCACCCCCCAACCCTGAGATGTGACTGCATGCAAGCAACCTGCAGAGCATTGACAGGTCCAGGAGTGGGGCCTAGGTAGGGTGAGGGCTGGGTGGGAACAAGGTAGGGGTCTGGATCAGATCCCCATGAGTTGCGCCTTCCTTCCTGGGGCAGGGACATTAGCTCCCCAACAAGTGCCTTCCTTCACTGCTCCAAACTCCTAGCCACCCCAGTAAGCCTGACCTGCACCTGCCACATGCCAATCTCAAATCCTAATTCATTAAAATGAGTTCTTTATTTTATTCCCTTCCCTCGCTCCCCTTAAGTGGCTGACTTAATTTTACCACTCTTCTCCCACCCCCATTTCCTTTCCACCTCCCACTTCATTACACACCTTCATCCCATTACCATTTAACTCACTGCCTCCCAGGTTCATGTTTCTGCCTACCCTTCCCTCTCCCCGTCCTCTTCCCTGAGCAGGTATATAAACCTACTAGCCAGTTGCCTGCCATGAATGACGGGGTGTTGCAGGGAGTGTTTATGTGCCTCCTGTCCCCCACTCACACTTCAGGGTTGCCATGTAAACAGTCCCACCACTGCCTCAAGCCACTGGCGTGGCAGCTCCCTCTCCACCTCCTCCCCTGGAGCAGTGGGGCTTCCCCCGCCTCCCCTTCCCACTCCTCTCCCTCCCTCCTTCCCTGCCAGCTATTGTCGGGGCTGAGCATCAGGGGGTCACTGCTACATGAGGACCACATGATAGGCAGCTAGGGGAAGATGCATATTAATTTTCTAAATTTTTTTAGGGGCCCCGCGGGCCGGATAGAATGGCCTGGCAGGCCGCATTTTGCCCACCCCTGCTCTAGTGTCAACTCAGCTGTAGCTCCTAGTCAGGCCTATAGTAGCAAGTCACAGCTGTGCAGGTGGGGGAAAGAAGGTTTTTAGCCTTAAGGTGAGACTGCTCCCAACTGAAGCTAGCATTAACGCTGATCAATGTTTGAGAAGTTCAAAGTGCAAAATGTAACAAGGCCCATAGAGAGAGAAAGAGAGACCCGGGCTTGTCTTTAGATGAAGTATTTTAAAATGCTAGTGCTTTGCAGCTTCTTTAAAAGGCTGCATCACTAATAACACAACAAGTTAAACACAAGCTTGTACCAGTGAAGAACTTCATAAATATATGGTCGGCATGTACATTTCCATGTGGGTGTGCATGGACGTGTATATGTAAATATTGCATATACAAAATAAAGTGCATGCATGTGGATATTGTGTGGGGATATGTATAAACACATTTATAAAGTGTTTTAAGAGTTTACCTGATAATCCATATTAATTAGATTTTCACTTTAAAGGATTTATTTTTAAAAAGTAAAATTTTTATCAAAATGAAATCTGATTAAAAATAATAATTTTGTGTTTTATTAATTCTGAACAGAAGCGAAAGGGAGATGATATTTTTCTGAATCCAGGGTATTTTGCATGGAGTAGTTTGTGTTTGAATGTAGTTAGTTGGAAGTGGCTCCTGTTTGCCATACATGACATGACTTACTTTTTAAGTGTTTTGCTTCGGCAAAAGGACTTTCCAAAGGTTCTGGGGGTACATCTAAGAGTTTAGTAACAGTATGTGTGAAATTAATTTGCTCTTCTCTGAGCAAGTCAAAGTTACAAAGTTGAAGTAGTATGTACCTTGTCTTTCTATTTCCTGGTTTTAAAGTTGCTTGTTTTGTCGCACACTACACTGGAGGAGCATGAAGCATCATTTTGGCAACCGGAACTCAGTTCATGTTTTGGGGAATTTAACTTCCTAACTTCTTAAAAAATTCTCAGAGATTTAATGTGTCACATCATTTCACTTGTTCACTCTCCTTTAGAATACTGTGTGCACTGTCTACACATGCATTGTTACTACACAGTAACTGAAAATTACTGTGCATTATGGGCATGCATCTACTCACTTGCACCTGTACTGCGCAGTAACTATGGCAACTTACACTGTCTCAAGCCTCAATTTGCTACCTGCGAATTTACTCCCGAGTACTGTGTAGTAAGGCATGTGCAGATGCTTTAGTGCATAGTAACCCTGTTTGTGTGGACTGACTTGGGAATAACTTTACTCCCAATCTTGGTGCACACAAAGTGCCTACACATGTAGACACCGGTGTAAAAGCCACTTACTGTGCAGTAAATGCATGTGTGGACATGCCCAGTATTTACTTACATCCAAAACCGTGCATTTTTTCCCCCTTAAGCAATATAGGTGGAGGGAGAAAAAAGCTTAATCTCTGAGTACTGGCTCAGGGCAGGTGGTGCCTCAGCTCCAGCTTTGGGCCCACGCTCAGATCTAAGACAGAGCTTAGCTGCCATCTGCCGCAGGCAGGGGTGGCTTGTGCAGTAGGAAGGGGGCTCGTAACTGGGGGAGACCACGCAATGGGGAGGAGCAGAGCATGTGGGGGAGACCTGTGTGTGCAGCTTGGTGGAGGGGTGTGGGGAAGATGTGGGAAATATTGTGCAGAGCTGCAGCAGAAGGTAAGTGTCTGTGGGGGGTGCCGGGGGCAGGCACCAGTGTGGGGCAAGTGGCAGGAATCGGGCAGGAAGGGCAGAGGGAAGTTTAAGATTTGCTTAAACTTATTCTGCTCAATAAAATTGGAGCCTATATGCGTGTTTGGGAACCATTTTAAAAAACACTTTAAAATTGGAAACTTTGGTTTTGGCATGAAATGTCAAATATAGTCTCTACAGAATGCAGGTGAAAAGAAAGGAACATGCCTAGTGCAAATTATCTGAAAGCTGCCAAGAGTTGGGGTTTGGCCTCATAGTGCCTAGGTATGTCTCAGGTTCAGCATATCATTTGGAGCCACCCATTTACTGTGACAGCATGCTGAAAACTCTTGCTTCAGTTCAGCCCTTGTTTTGCTGCGTGTATGTTTTGTTCTTAATTGCACCAGTTCGGAACTTGTTGACCTGGAGCTTCTGGCTCTGGGCTTAACTGATCTTACATAAACATACACAAATGGACAGTGGATGTCTTGAACTAGTTAATAAATCCCATGAAGCTGATATTTAATTAAGCCACCAGTGCAGAGGAGGAGGGGGTAGTGGTTCTGCCATGTCTATCATAGTTTAAGAGCAGAAGTTCTCAGAGTATGGCCCCTTTATAATAAGGGATTATCTTGGAGAAGATTGCTAGGATTCCCTTTCTTCCTTCCCACATGAAGGTTAAAGATGCTGTTGTGTTGCCCTGGCCTAAAAGATTTGTATTTGCTGTAATTCGCTACATTTCTGTATTGCACAATATGCAGTTGCTTGGCAACAGTTGCAGTCCTTTGATTGTGTAGTTCTGTATTAAATAGTGCAAAGCTCAGATCTTATTACTTTGTGAATTACTGTACCCCAGCGGTATTAAACATATGACCTGTTGGGTCTGGCGACTCGTGGTAGGCCAAAGAACTTAGGGGTGGGGTCTGCTGCAGAACCTGTGGCCTCATTGGACATGATGGCAGAAGGCAAGCAAGGGCTAATACAGCCCTGCATGTTCTAGTGCTGCCTCTGCCACAGCAGCTGGTTTGCAGCTTCTAGCCCCTGTGTCTCCATCACGTGCCTTGTGAATCTGGTCCATGAGGATCCCTGCTGTCTCAGCTGGCCCAGGGCCTAGGTAAGTTTGACAGCCTGCATTTATATGTATTGATGTCATGCAGGTCTTACCAGGTAGTTGTTTATTTGCCATTAGTAGTGAATACTTTTTCAGCCAAGTAAGACTGTTCATTCCCCAGTCTGTTAGGTCTGTACTGGATAATCATACAACTGGGGGAGACCCAGGAATAATCCTGGTAATAACTTTTAAGGTTATAGTTCTTATTTGTTGTTCTCAGAGGAATCACTACTTTGAAATAACCTTGGGATCTGCATGACTGTCAAATAATACTGTATTCTCTCTCTCACAAAATGTCCTGGCAATAGACTCACCATTTTTTAAAGGCAAAGTGAAAGAGAGAAGATATTTCCTTTTAGTAAATGAGTAGCAGCAGTTAGGGATCCAAGCCTACTCATTGTTCTGCTGCCTGTGGATCATCTGTAAACTGTTTTTGCTTTTGGCTGGTATGCAGCAAAACTGCTTTTAGTGCATTTCCTTGCATGTAATGCACACTGCAACCTCCATCAACTGTTTGGTTTTTTTTGGGGGGGGGGGCACATGGGGGGGAAGGTGCATGTTATGTGGTGAATATGGTAGCAGTCCCATAAACAGTGACGCATCTTTTCTTTTTCCCCTCATAATGGAGAATTGCATGGTTTGATGATTCAGCTTTATTCTAAGTAGAGGGGGAGACAACTTGCTTAAAATGTAAACAGTGCTAAAAGAATAAGTAAGGATTTAATGTTTGGTGTGTTTTTAGAATGTACTGATGTCATTCAAGTCTTATTAATGGATCAAATTTTAAAGTTCTAATGAAAAGTGCTAAAAGTAAACAATGTAGCTTGCATAAGCCTAGTTCTTTAGGAAACAAATGAGTGGTATTCTTGGATAATATGGAAATCAGTGGAGAGAAATGGGGAAAGTTTTAGTATTTTCATTTTTTTGTTTTGTTAGTTTTGAGGTCTCTTAATAGACTAGTAGTTCTTTATCTTATGCTGTTATATAAGATAACAGTAGAGTTGACAAAGTAAATTCTTGACAGTATGATTGAAGATCTGGTAACATTATTTAGATATTTCTTAATGCCTTTGATAGTTTATCAGTGCTGTAGTTTTATTTTAGAGCCCATTGAAAAAATGGGCTCTCCCCTTTTGACAGAGAATGTTATAATAGCTTTCCAAATATAAGGAAAATATGATAGGAAGGTGGAAAAATTAAGGGACACAACATTACAGGCACTCGCATACTAAACTTTTCCTCTAGCACATCCTGTTTTGGCATGGTGGGGGACTGCTCAGATATGTTATAATATGTATAATATAAAAATGTTATGATATCAAAACTCTAAAGTTTTAATTGTTCTTAAGTAGGAATAACTTTTGCAATCCCTTTTATTATTTTTACCAGGCTATGTTAACCTCTGCATATGCCCTCTCTGAAAGTTGAAGGTGCTCTTGGAACAAAATAAGCTTTTTTTTTAATTAATTTTTTTTTCTTGGAAAGAATTTACAATTTTTGAGAAATATGACATAATTCAACACACTGATAACACACAATTATTATGAGAGCCCAGGATTTTGTACTAGTACATACCAGTGGATAATGCAATAGATGAAATCCAAAAGAATTTTCTTTGTGTGCAAGACCATCTTTTTTTTTTTTCTTTCTCTTAATTCTTAGAGGATGCTAGGGTTGTGGAATGGTCAAAAGCAGCCTTTTGCCAGCATAAGCTGCAGCTTCTGACTTGAATGTCACTGCAGGCCAGAGGTCTCTTGTGGCTTTCCCATTCCCCATGGCCAGCTGTCAAATTCCCAGCCCTTTTGCAAGGGAAGCTCAGATGTTGTGGAGCAGCAGGCCCTGCAGCAGAGGGGAGCACTGCAGAACAGATGAGTGGCAAGGTACAGTGTTAAAATGGTGCTGATTTTTTTTTTTTTTTTTTTTTTTTTTT
>NW_017729025.1:113074507-113077814 GCF_001723915.1 Gavialis gangeticus | reverse complement strand
TCTCTCCATGTAATATCAGACCTTTTTGTGGGCCAGATCCAAGCCATGGGGCTGTAGGTTACCAACCCTTGGTCAAAAGGAATCAGTGTTACAGAAAGTTAAACGAACAGAGGGACTGGTCTGACTTTAATGTATTTCCAAGGTCTGAATTTTGAGGTTAGCGGCTAGTTTTGAGTGTGTGCGCTTCTAAAAATTCAAGCATCTTTTTAAAATTTCAGTTTTAAATGTGTAACTTGTAATCTTTGCTAAATCTGTCCTCGGAGGATCAAATGCAGTTTATTTTTAATGCGTCATCTACAAAATCACAACTTGTTTGGCTTTTGAAAAGGTCAGGAATTCTTTTAATTTCATGCAAACTTCGCAAATGACTTCCAGCTTTGGAAGGGGGAATAAAAGTTAAAATTCATATAATTCCGTGAAAGACTGATGATGCAAATTAATGCTTAGTATGTTAATGTTGAGGTTCACACTTCCTGAATGTAGTGACAGAGCAAGATTTGGGTCCCTTCAGCCATCCAGAGTTCAGAATGAAAGAACTCTTGCAGTTTTAATCATGCAGTAGTTCTGTTGGTCCCCAAAGTTAGCTGGTTATTCACAGTACCCAATCAATAATATTTGTTGATAAGAAACCTGTTTTAAAGCTGTGTTGGGTTTGTCAACCTCTTGGTTCATGTTAATAAGTTTGTCTAATTTTTGACATTATTAATTTACACTAAGCTATTTGCTACATTGCTGTGTTCTTAAGGCAGTACTGATTTGTTTTCAGTATTGATTTATAGTAGTGACCTCCACTAATATTTTCCTCATCACTGTACTAGAGAAGTGATATTTGTATGCTGGCATTTAGAAGATCTTTTGAATAATTCTGTGTGTACAAGGTGATTACAATAAACATTTGACTGGACAACTGTTTATACAACTCTGTCAACTTCATTTCATGGCTTATCACTTTCTCATGCATTTTGGTTCATCTTTGAAGATAGTAGGTATGTTGTTTACACTAGTAAGTTTATTCAGACCATTCTTAAGGGGGATAAGAGGGTATTGGCTTTTGCTGTACAGGAATTTTGGATCTGCTAATCGGTGATCTCATCTTGCATGTAGCTGTATAAGCAAAACCAGTCCTGTCAGTCTGTAAGAGAAAGTGTGGCTATCTGTAATGAAAAGCCAGGAGCCATGCTATTCCATAGATGCAGAAACCTGTGCCTGAGCTATTGTAGTACAGCAAAAATATATGCTTTTAAAGACTTGCCTTCCATTGCTGTCTCTGGCCTTGTGCTGCATGGCTTCTGTACTGCTGAGAGATCAGTGCTCTTCCACACAGTTTATTCTTATGGGGTGCAGCATAGAAAGCTGAGAAAATGGGGAGTCCAGGGTATGTACACTCTGTACCTCTCTTCTAGGGAGGCAGGATATGGAGATACATATATTGTCACTGAGAGCTATGACCAACTCAGTAATGTGGAGCAGATGCTTTTATGGAATCCTCCTCTCACTCCAAGAGGAGCAAATTGTGACCTAGAACATGAGGGTCCTGGACATGTTTCAGTACTTTCCCCTTGGGCAAGGAGAAAAACATTTCCCAGTGTGCCCTTCTGAGGAATGGGGCAAGCTTCTAGGTTGTGATGCAAGAGAACATAGCTGTATCCATGGGGCATATTGGTTCCCTTTTGAAGTTGAGAAAAAAATGAAAGGTTGGGGGTGGCAGTGTTACAAGCAGTACTTGGGAAATGGGCAGTATAGAGCTCCTAATGTTTTTCAGAGCAGCCTTCTACAAAGTCAGGCAGGGGTGGGGTGTCCATGTTCCCAGGACCATCTCAAACACGTGGTTTCTTCTGCAGTACTCAATCATAAGGTGTGTTTTCCACTCCCAGTGGGAAATTAATATCACTCTGGAAGTTTTCAGTTCGAGAATGTTAGGCAGGGGAGTGGTGACCTCATAGACCTGGAACCAGTTTAGCAGTTTTTCTTTATAGGCGTTCACAGTTACACAAACTGAGTCAAAGCTTATGCAAATTAGATTCAAAGCAAGAAAAAAGAATGCGGTCTAGGGGAGTGGATGTCCCTCTTCCCTCAGTGGGAGGAGGTAGTTAGCTGTGTTACTCTGAAGCTGGGAAGAAGGCAGAGTATGGTTGCACCTTAAAGTAAGTGGCTCAGAGAGGCATAACCTTTTGTGGGCAACAGCCTACTTTGTCATCTGACATCTATGAAAGCGTATATCTCTTTAAAACAGTTAAAGGATCCTCTAACCTAATGGTGCTCAGCATTTTGGTCCCATGGATCAGATGAGCTGATCTTGTGCCAGAGCTGATCCTGCACACCAGGATCAGGCCCTGGGCCACCTCGTGCACTGTCCCATGTGCTGCCCTGGTCTAATGCATAGGACTGTGGCCCACAGGGTTCTCTAGACTCATAGGGAGCTCTGTAGCCTGGATGACACTGCATTGGGGGTTGGATAGGGCCTGCAGGCACAGGGTTACCCCCTTGCCTCACCCTGCTCAACCCAGTGATTCTCGACCAGGGTGAGGCACAGTATTAGCACTGTTAGTACAAATGCCACTCAGTTTAAAAGATAAACCTGGTGATTTCAAATAGCAATCCATAATGTTAAAGATATTCTGATCAGTAGTGGTTTTTCTGAGTTCTTTGCAACAGAAGAAGGAAACCAAAATCCAGGCATGTAAGTCTGTCTGCTCTCTCTCTTTCAAGGGTTTTTTTCCATGGGGAACGAGCATAAAAGAAGTCTACGAAGTAGCAGTATAAATTCAGACTTCCAGGAACAGTTCTCTCTGAAATCAGGACTGCCTCAAATGAGAAGTTGTTTACAACCCAAGTGTCTTCATGGCAAGAGGAAAATTTTTAGGAAAAGAATTTCAGGAAGGCTCCTTTCTTTAGTTAGAATCCTCTGCATTCAGAGAATTTTATTGTACTATGAGAGCAGTTTCTAGTTGATCCGCTACCTGAGAAAATGCATCTCTAATACATAAAAACCAGTTCAGAAGAGAAGTGATACCAGAAAAGCAGTACAACTCCTGAGAGTTCCTTCTCTCAGTGCAGCTTTGAGAAGTGCAATCACAGTCTCCTATAGTGAACAGAAGAGATTAAATTGCTTTCAGCATCCCATGGTGAAGACTGGAGGAATATAAAAGGGAAAATTTTCTCACTTGTACATTTTTCATTTTGTTAGTCTGCTCTAGACAACTAGATTATCCAAACTTTTTTTTACTTTTTTTAAACCCCCCAAATCCACATTTTTCTGTAATTTTAAAATGAAAACAGATGGATATAGATACCAGTTGAACACTAT
>NW_017729025.1:113067665-113069507 GCF_001723915.1 Gavialis gangeticus | reverse complement strand
TCCACCCTTTTTTTTTGCTAGATTAAAATTGTTTTAATGTCATGTTAAGTGTGAGGCAGAGTTTTTTAGTTTTAGAGTTAGCTTCCAAATCTATAATAAAATATTAATGTACTCCATTGAAATGCCTAGCTGTAAGCTTGGGAAAAAACGCTTTGCACTTTCCCATCCTCAATATATAAACAAAACTAAGTACAGAATAACCCATCTCTGTGCTATTAGCAGCCCTGAAACTAACTCGCCTAACATTTTCAAGGCTTCTAATAGCAGCTGCTTTCCATTTTTACTATTGTTGGCACCAATTATGCAGTTAACTGGAGTGCAGTTACATTTATAGAGTAGAGCGTTGTGCTGCTATGTACTTAAGTGGTTTATGCACTGAACCAATTATGCAGATTAGCAGTGGTGGTTTTTTTAATAGTGTAAGCAATAGACAAAAATTGGGACCCGTGGTGTTATGCAGTTATGAGCTATATGTTTAACCAGTATTTACATTCTGAAGAAGAAACTTAAGCCTAAATTGGCTACAACGATTTGGTCCATGTCTGGTTGCCAGGGTGGCTTGGAACACTCAGTTGTGAAGACTTTGACATGGAGGGTTCTGTAATGAAAATTCACAGACAGAATTATCCCTAGTTAGGCCCCAAATTAAACTTGGAATAGAAAATGTGTTCTGTATTTCACTTTTAAGACATTTCCAGATTCCTTATACCTCAGTGAATAATTTTAAAACGAGTGGCACTTGTGTAAACACAGCTGTTTTGGGGGTACCTACAGAGGGTTTTGTTCTCAAACCATATGTTGGTTTAAAAATATTCAGTCCAAATGCAGTATACATCTTAAAATAGAATTTATTATTTGAAAGTAAGCTTCAAAATATTATGCAGTATAACAGAAACCCCTAAAGTATTCAATGTGACAAAATAATTTAATGAACAGAAGTTACTAGAGGTAGTAACAAATGTTGATATTGTTAAAATCAAGACCTGCCTGGCTTCCTGCCAGCTTGGTTACCCCCCCCCCCCCAATCCCTGCACCTCCCGTCTTGGCACACCATGCTCCCTGAGTTACTACAAGTCACCTGGGGCATCCTCCCAGGTAGACAGTCCCTAAAGTGTTGGCTTCTAGGATCTCCAAACTGCCTTGCTGTGCATCTGGCCTGGCTCCAGGCAGCTTTAAAGCCTTAAGTGTCATTTCAGCTCTTAGAGAAAACAAAATTGTTTGGGAACAAAACTTTCTTGGAAAACTTGTGCTTTTCTATGTAGTGGGAGTTCTAATTTCTGGAAACCCTTACTAGTTTTATAGCTTAAATATTTGAAGAGAACTGCCTTTTCCCTTGTGCTGTTTTAAAAATGGTATGAGGAAATAATTGTGTCTATCTTGCTTGGCATTGATGATTTACTAATTAAGAACTTGTAGGGGCACATCTTACTTTAGTAAGCAAGTATGCTGAAAGTGCTGCAAGACTTTAATTAATTAGGTAGGCAATTTGAGAAATAGATCAAATCCAGAGATCTCTTCCACATTACATTTTTATTTAACTTATAAAGCTGATGAATGAATTATCTCCCTTCTTGAATAAAGTAACTTTTTTAAAAAGGCAAAGGACTTAGGAAATGGGAGTAAAAATGCTTTGGGGTGTGTGTGGGGGGGGGGGTGTGTGTGTGTTCCCGTCATACAAAAGAACAGTTTTGTCTGAAGAAGAAATCTCTTGGAACTGCACTTATTCCAGTGAATAGATGTTTTTTGAGGAGGGAGGGGTGGGTAATGGTCATGGGTTATATGTTGGTGATGGCATTAATACTGTTCTCACTTTTATGGTGACTTGTAATAGCCTAATTTATT
>NW_017729025.1:113049590-113062665 GCF_001723915.1 Gavialis gangeticus | reverse complement strand
GGCATTAATACTGTTCTCACTTTTATGGTGACTTGTAATAGCCTAATTTATTAGGAATCCTTGAAACCTGCATGAAATAGCTTTGTGTCTGTCATTCTGTCTTAGATTTCTAGAAGTGATACTAGAGTTTGTTTCATAGATTCATAGATGCTAGGGCTGGAAGGGACCTCAACAGATCAAGTCCGATCCCTTGCTGCGATTCCCCTAATGAATTTGTAGGCAGCCACAAGATCCACCTCAGCCTTCTCTTGCGGAGGCTGAAGGGGTTCAGGTCCCTCAGTCTCTCCTCATAGGGCTTGTCCTGTAAGCCCCTAACCATACGAGTGGCCCTCCTCTCGACCCTTGCAAGTCTATCAGCATCCTTGAAGTGCGGTGCCCAAAACTGAATGCAGTACTCCAACTGCGGTCTGACCAATGCCGCATAGAGGGGAACTATCACCTCCTTGGTTCTATTTGTCATGTATTTGCTGATGCATGATAAAGAGCGGTTAGCTTTGCTGATGTTAGCATCTGTTTTCAGATGCTTCTAGTTTATCTCAAAATCACGTAAATCTAGTTTTGACTCATTATGTATATGGTGCTCAGTACAATCTATATTTTGCTAAACTTGAAAAGGTTTTTAAGAAACAATTTACAAGCACATAATTATACTTTTCTTTATGGAGCTTCAGTTAAGGAACATTTAATAAAATAATTTGTCTTGCGATTTAATTAAATATTGGTTAATACTTAATATTAATGACTTGTTAATAGTAAATACAGATTTTCATCTGTGCTATTCTTTTTTTTTTTCCTTTGTCAGACAAAAGAATTAGGCTAATAATTTCACTGTTATTCAGTCTCTTGTGAACTGTGAGGTGGAAGCACTGAGGAATGGGTGGCGAACTGTATTTGATTCGTGTCTGCATCTGCCTCTCAGTTAGCAGTGACGGCTAGAAATTGCTTTTTCTCATCTTTGTTTTCCAAAAGGTTTTAGTCTCAAATGCAAACATTTTTACACTTGTGTAGCTGCCTGATTACGGAACTTATAGTTCAGATTACAGTTACAGAAAAGTTACAAACATGTTTTCTGAATGCCCACAGATTTGTTGAAGTAGGTACCATAATTACCTTTCTTGGCATACCCATGCTTTTTAGTTAGGTGTAATCTTAAAAACCTTTTGGAAGTGGGTGATTTTTGTGAATGCTGAGAATGAAAATAGTAAGGTTGGGATAGTGACTGTTTCAACATACATTTGTTACAGTTTTGGTATAACTCACTCTGGCAAAGGGAGCAGGAAGTCTGCAGCTTATCATCAAGAGTTAAGAGATGAGTGGTGTATCTTAATTTGTTTAAAAAATTAAATAAATCCTGTGTTGCAATTACTGTGGGTTCCCTTCGTTCATCTTCTCCTGATGCCACCTTCACTCTTAGTATCCTAAAATCTTAATTTTCATTCTATAAAATTGTTGCATTGTGGCAGCACAGGATAGAGTTAAAAGTTGTTTAGGTAACATCTAAGGTGTGTTACCATACCTTAATGTATTTTGGTTTGTGTTTTTTTTTAAAGCTTCAGTGTATATCTGAATTCCCCAGGTTTTGTTTTGGTAGCATTGCACATCCCTGTAATATGTTGCCTTTTATGTATACTCTAAACATGATATGTATTAGCACATAGAATATATTTATTCATTTATGTCTCGTATGTCTACAAATATATGTATATTTTAATATCACTTGTTGTCTTAGGTTAAAATTTAATATTTTTTGCATTAACAAGTGGTCTTTTTATTGGGTTGTATAGATGGTACTCGAATAGATTAATTGGTAAATAAAATGTGTTACATGAATATGTTTGGAATTTTAAAAAAATTCCCAAAAGGTAAAATTTGATGCAGTTTTCAAAGGGGTTGATTGTATCAAACAATATGAGGTTTTTCAACATTAGTAATATTATAAATGCGCTTAGACTAGCTTTTTTCAGTATTAAGCTATCAAGTGAATTCCCTCTTCAGAGAATCTTTCACATTTGATGTTACATGGCTATAACATGCTGTGTAATATACTGATGTATTACTGGTTTGCTTCATTGCAGGAATTTGCAGCACTTACTAAAGAGCTTAATGTGTGCAGGGAACAACTCCTCGAAAGGGAAGAAGAAATAGCTGAACTGAAAGCTGAAAGAAATAATACAAGGGTTAGTTACTTGCCTGAACTCTTATTGGTGTCCTTTATTCAATTTTTAGGGTTTTTTAAAAGTTTTTACTATTGAGATTCATTGCATGTTACCTGTTTTTCAATATGTTGTTAGTGAGAAGTAGCTCAGACTAGAAATTCTTCTTGTTTTGTGGATACCCTTCCTGCTGGTATGAGCTTGTCAGGTATTTCCTATTGCACATCCTTGTGACTAGCAAATAATCTTCAAACTTCAGATAGAGGAAAATCTAAGACTTGTCTAAAAAGAAGCTTAAAATGAAGCTCTCACAAAACTGGTGACTTATTTATATATGAAAGTAAAAGAGTGAGTCAAGGTCTGTATTATAGCATTTCTTTTTTATTAAGTTAGTACAGGTTAATATTAATTCCTACCTCCTGAGTGATCAGTTTTGTTCAGTTTTTTTAACGTATCTGTGCTTTAATAATATTCTTTAGATAAAACTTTGAAAGCAAGGAAATATAAATTTATTTATTTAGTCTTTGACTTGGATTTCAAATTCAAAATATAAATGAAATGTTTTCAAAAGCAAAGTTACTTTAATTTTAGACACAAAGGAGTAAATATCTTGGTTTTTTCATGTATTTTGGTTTTTATTTCAGCTATTACTAGAACATTTAGAATGCCTAGTATCCAGGCATGAAAGATCTCTTAGAATGACTGTTGTAAAGAGACAAGCTCAATCTCCAGCAGGAGTTTCTAGTGAAGTTGAAGTTCTCAAAGCACTAAAATCACTATTTGAACATCACAAAGCCCTTGATGAAAAGGTAATGAAAAATCTCTCTACCGTCTCACCTCCCCTCCATGAATGTGAAAGCAGTGTAAAACTTTTTAAAGAGTAGGTGCCATGACTGGGCTTAAAGCTGTTTCAAGGCAACTTCAACCAGGGGTTTGCAATCAAATGGCGCAGAGCCATTTGATCCAGCCCATGGATATGGAGCAGTCAGTGGGGGGAAGTTCAGCAGTAGGTGTTCTTCCCGTGCTGCTGCATGTGGCGGTGACTGAGTCCTAGCACATGGCTACCCATGTGTCTGTAACCCAAACTTGGTCAGTCTAGTCCTCAGCCTTCAAAGGTTGCTGACCACTGATACTTTTGCAGTTGCAGCAGCAGTGCGGACTGCTAATTCAGAGGTACTAAAGCAAAGCTGTATTTGCCACCAGCACAGCTAAATACAGTAACTTAACAAAAGTTGTACTAGTATAAGCTGTACTTTGTGTAAGTACAGCATATCTATATTAAGAGTTAATACACTGTGCATTACTGCTATAAAAAAAAGTTTTTAATTGAGGACTAGAGCCCTTTTATGCTGGTTTATGTGCATGCACAAAATAGTCCTTGTTCTAAAGTGTATATACTCTTAAAACAGTTGTTCCCAAACATTTTGTACCAGTAGACCACTGGCAACCATGAAGCTTTTCATAGGCCTGTATGCATCTCTGTCATTAAACTTCTAACTGAAAAAGGGGGTTGCAAATCAGATGTGGACCATGGCCAAATAGACTACAGTCTGGGAGCTACTTCTTTAAGTATGAGGTAGTGGACAAGTGGTAGAGTGTTTTGTGTGTTGAGTTGGGGTTCCAGAGGGGTCTGGAGGAGAAAGAAAGTTATCAGGGAAGGGATTAGTGATAGAGGTGTTGGAGATGGTATGAAGAAAAGGCTAAGGACAAAATTGGGGTAGAAAAGAAGGAAGCAGGTGATCTGGATTTTTAGGAGTGAGAAATAGATGGGGATAAAAAGAGGATATGAGCAGTATAAGGGGATATAGCATACAGTGGGTAAATGGAAGATGGAGTGAAAGGAAGAGGCACATGTAGGAGAAGTGAGCATGATGCAGAAAAAATAGTAAAGTTAAAAGATAGGGAGAAGAAGCATAACAGGAATAGAAAGGGAATATCTCTTTTTCTTTTAAAAGGGTCTATTAAGAGAAAATAAAAGGCATTACCTACATTGTTCAGATTTGAAAAGAACTCTAGGATGATGGTCCCTGTAATAGAGGGGGACGCCACTGTTCATTCCACTGAACTTTCAGGTGTTATGTTCCCAAACCAATAATCAACAGTGAAGTGCTAGTCCAAGGAATTTTATTGATTCTTATTGTCTGGTCCTGATCAGTGATCCAAAATTATTTAAATGTTCAAGTATCAGTACTACTGGATATAAGTGATAAATAAGAGAAAAAGTTGGGCAATACCAGAAAGAGTGGGGAGAGGTGCAGGGAGGAAGAGGCAAAGATGGTAAGGAAGTGGGAGGGAGAAAGACACCTGATAGCTGCTGTCTGGGGACTTCACTTTGTAGGTGGACACAGGTTCAGATGAACACTATGACCCAACTACCAGTTTCATTTCCAATTTTTGTTTGTAAACAATTTTATAAGATTTGTATAATTGATTAAAATGAAACCCACTATATTCTACATGGAATTTAAATACTAGAAATGTTGGTATGTTCTCTGAACTTGAAAAAGTGAGGTAAATTTAAAATGAATTTGAATACAATCATGTTTTAAAAGGGATCAAAGACATTGCCTGCCTGCTTGCCTGATAGGGCAGTTATGGCTTTTTCTTCGAAGGTCTTAATCATTTTTCTAAGAGAACCTTTTCTGTGGCGCATGTTAAGGCATCAGAATTGAGTTTGCTTTATCAGTTGTTAAAACATTAGGTCAAAAATGGGCATAGTGGGGTGTGAAGCTGTGTCTATAGGCATGGCTGAATTTAAAACTTCAGTATGATTCAGAGTGCTTTGTGATAAAAGCTTTCAAGTGGTTTTAGTGATAGTTATCAAACTTCATTTTTTCAGGTAAGGGAAAGGTTACGAGTAGCACTTGAAAGATGTAGTTTATTGGAGGAAGAACTAGGTACTACACACAAAGAGGTAAGTTTCAATTTTTAAATGGGATTATAGGGCATGTTTGGGGGAGTTTCTGTCTGAACAGTATTCTTCAAATATAGTAATGGTTCTAAACTCATTTTCTTCCACTGAATGGATTTCTTAGTTGATCCCAGAAAGCAGAGTTTGACTTTACCTTGCTTAGTTTATTAGAAGTCCATGCAGGAAACAATGAACATTATACAGAATTATTTTTTTCTTAAAAAGGACTGATGATAGGTTTGGAACTGTCTCAACTTAAAAGCACTGATCTTCTGAACATTAAATCAATGATATTTATTATCACAAGTTTGCTCCTCTGCTTCAAGATACTGTTGATGCATTTAGTTCTTATTTATGCAGCTAGTGTAATGCAGCTTACCCTGACGCTTTAAATTTTTTGTTTTAGTTAATGATTCTAAAAGAGCAGAACAGTCAAAAAAGAACACTAGCTGATGGGGCATTGGATATAAATCACGATCAAGAAAATACACCAAGCACAAATGGGAAGGTAAATTTGTGGGATTTTTTGATGGTTTTTTGTTTGTTCCTTTGTTTGCTTTTTGCAACTTACAGTAACTGTGCAGCATTGCCATATATAAACTGTAATGATTATTCAGTCTCGATGATATAATTAAGGCAGAAGTCAATTTGTACAACTTTATTATTGAATAGACTGCAAAACTAAATTTAGTTTTGCCGTATAGTCAGTCTAGCATATTTCAAATATCTGTGCCAAGTGGACACTTAATACTTTTTTTTATTTAATAGAGATCTTCCGATGGTTCGTTAAGTCATGATGAAAACCTTGCTAAAGTTATAGAACTCCAAGATATCATAGATAAGCAGAACAAGGAGCAGACCCAAATGAAAGAACGTCTCACTGCTCTTTCTAGCAGAGTAGCAGAGCTGGAAGAAGATCTTGACACAGCTAGAAAAGATTTAATAAAATCTGAAGAAATGAACACAAAGTTGCAAAGAGATGTACGAGAGGTGAGGTGTGAAAGAATTGACCAAATGTTTTAAAATTAAATTAAATGTCCTAGAACTTTTTGTTTACATCTTGTTTTTTGAGCAGACTACTTTGTGGTTTGACATACGAATCAAGAGTAGAAAAAATAATTTATGATATAATCCTTAACCAATTGATTTATTAAAAAAAAAAAGCCATGCACTTGTGATATTTTTATTTTTAGTTTTAAACTATGATTACCTAGATCTTTTAAATAATAGCTGATTATGTATTTCTTCAGTATCATTCCACAGCCCGCAAACATTTTTTTTAAATGCTTACCGTAATATTTTACATCCCAGACTATTTGTTGAGTTCATGTGTGATTGCTAAAGTTCTTTAAAGAATGTTTTTTCAGTAATTTCAGTTGTGTACCTTCAAATGGTAGTAGCTTCATTTTTTTGAAGTGACTTAAGCACTGGCTGCTAATTCACTGACCTGTGTGGACATTTTCCAAAAAGTCTAATATTTTTTTCCAGCCAAGAGGAAAACGAGAAGAATCCTCCTAATTTAAATCAATGGTGGACAGGATTTAGATCAAGAAAGACATTATACCTAGCTCCCAAAATGCAAAATTAACTTGTTTAAAGCTAGATTTTAAAATGTTTCAGAATGTGTTACTAAAGACATGGATACCCAAGTGAAACACTGCTGGATCAGCAATATCCTATAAGACTATTTGATTTTGTTCTAGTAACATGTATGATTTAGAGTAAATTTCATAATTTAATAGCAACATACTTTTAAGTAGATGTTTCAATGCTGATACGTTTTATCATTTCTGCATGAAGTGTTTTCAGCTTAGATTATGAAACAAGTAATTCATACTTGATTAACTAAATGTAATTTTTTTGATTCTGACCAATGTTTTTGATAATGTAGGCTATGGCTCAAAAGGAAGATATGGAAGAGAGAATTACAACTCTTGAAAAACGCTACCTCGCCGCACAGCGTGAAGCTACATCTGTGCACGACCTCAATGATAAACTTGAAAACGAAATTGCTACTAAAGACTCTATGCACCGACAGGTAGTAACCTTATCTATGAACATACCAAATAGAACATACTTTATATTTTAATAGGCTAATAATCAATATGGTGCTCCCCTCATTTATGCCTTTACTTGTATGTGATGGGTGAGAACTATGCACTTTGTAATGTGTATAAAATGATGGGTAATGGAGTAAAATAGAAGGGAAGAGGAGAGATGCTTGTCTACATGTTGATCAAGATTTATAAAAGTTCTTTAAATATCTCATAGGAATCCTCTGCCCTCATCTGTTCCCTCTGTTTCATATACTTTCAGTACTTCAACTTGAACCCTCTGGCGTGATGGAACAACTGTGTTCTCTACTATTTACAAATGTGTTTGAAATTTAACAGGACATGGGATTAAGGAAGAATTGCTGCTACCCAACCATTCCCAGTTAAACAGTTTCACTGATTTAAACCTGCTGTTCAGCTCTACTTTTGTACTTGTGACACCTATCGTAATTGTATGAATCCCTGTTTTCTGGTGTAGGGTCCCTACCAGCCTCTGCTGTCTGTGTGCCTGCCTCTCAGTTTTCTCCCCAAAACGCGTGAAATCCATTTATAACTTCCTCTTATGAACCTTAGCAAACCTTCAGGAGAGCTGGGGCAGAACATATGCACATGTAGTTGACTGACGGCTAGAGCCACAGCTCTGAGGGACAGTAGGATGGACATCTGGCTGTCTCTAAGGTTCTGGAAGGGAAAGAGGCTGGTGAATGAAACACAAAGTATTGAGAATCTACCAGGAAAGTGGAGGCTTGATTACAACACGATGAGCGTAAGCTTCACTGTTTTACTGCTTTTAATAGCAGGTGGTAGTGTTTAGGAGAGCCTTTTACATTTAACTAATGTTAAGAGCTACTTTATTTTATTGGGGAAAATGGTTTATTTCGGATACTTTATACGGTTATGTGAACTTGGAATGGTTATAAGCCAGTCATTTGTTAACTGAAGGAAATAAAAGTCAACACAAAGTCAATAAGAGTAGCTTAACCCTTAACATGCTGATTATATTTATTTTTAACTTTTTATAAACTAAGTGTTAACTTTTAGCTCTGGCCTGTATATTTTCACTTATAATGAAGGAATTTATTTCCTTTTCTAATGGCAAATCTCAGTACAATGATATTGGTCACTACTAAGTCCTCCATCCTGTGGCTGTGTTGATTCAGGAATTGAGTTTTTAGTGCTGTGGGAAAATGCTTGTGTGACAACTTTTTATTTTTTTAAATTTTGTGGGGGAAAACTGTTTTGCTCAGGTTTAGCAGCACTTTTACTCTCTTGTGGGAGAGTGACACCTGTGCTGAAAAATTATTTTACGTAAGTAATAAATCCAGTTGTATAACTGCACATTTACTGCCTCAATATTTGATGAACAAATTTTAGTTATCACTTCAGTAGCAAATGGCACTTGTTGCAATTCTTTTTAGAGTGAAGATAAAAACAGGCAGTTACAAGAACGGCTAGAACTGGCTGAGCAGAAGTTGCAGCAGACTTTGAGAAAAGCTGAAACTTTGCCTGAGGTGGAAGCTGAACTGGCACAGAGAGTTGCAGCACTTTCAAAGGTGGGCCAGTAATACAGAGCATTGTAAGAGTATTTTCTAACTTATTCCAAGTACAGGAATTTTGTTGTCAATCTTTATTCTTGTTGTTCTTTCTGTTTATCCCAACTGTGTCAGTATTTCCTGTTTTCATGCTTTCTTTCCTACCATTTTAATAATCTAGTATAAGCATTTACATATAAGTGACTTACCCTTTCTGTATTTGTGATATGGAGTTAGCTTGTGCAATTCCTGCATCAGCTTTGTGTGTTGAAGTGCCTCTTTTCTTCCTGTTGTCTCTTGCTGTGTTTTAGAATTGCTTTAGCAGAAATAGTTAAAAAAATAAATAAATAAAAATAAAAATAAAAAAATTGCATTTTTTAAAAAAAATTCTTTGATACAAATATTAAGTTATCTTGAATAGGAAGAGGAAAGTCTTTTTTTTTTCTTCTCTTTTTGAGCTAAATGCAGATTAAGGTGATGATAAATGCATAGTCAAATCTCAGCTTCCATTTTAAGTCCTTAAATGGCTGCAGGTTGAAAAGTAACTTACAGCAAATATGTGTAGCTGTTACAAATGAATCTCAAGTGCTTTGCAAGTCTTGGTTTCATTTTTCTGTTTTTCCTGTTCCTTATTGGCTTTTGTAGTCTGACCTTTTGTCTTCTGGAAACTCTGCTGCTAAAGAGGCTAAACTGTTGGAACTTAACTCCAAGCTTAGGAAGGTAGAACTTGTACATCAGTCCTTGTGTCTGCTTGCTGCTTTCTGCTTTTTTAAATTTCTAACGAAGGCAATGGTGATGAGAGTAGAGAGGAAACAATGTGAACGCATTTATAAATATTTTGCATTGGTGGAGGTGAGAGTGCAAATTTTCATAGTGAGAAATTGGTTGCCAGTGACAACTGAACAAGGAAATACTAATGAGGATTAACTACTCTCCATCTTAATGTATGGGTCCTCATTAGGTCCTGGCAGTCAGTAATAGGCTTTGCACTTTTATATGAACAGAATATAGCTGTTTGCGCAGAGCATGTTATGCTTGTTGCTAGTGCATCAGTTTTCACTATACTATTAAAGACTTCTGAATACTAGTTCTAGTTTGTTTTCAAATTGGCAGGCAGAGGAAAGGCATGGCAACATTGAAGAACGGTTAAGGCAGATGGAAGCACAACTGGAGGAAAAGAATCAGGAATTGCAGAGGGTATTTATCTACATGTTTTTGGTATAAAAAAAATCAAGTTCTGATTCCATGTCTGCATGGCAGCTTAGTGCTGTGTTTTTGGGAGAGCTACCTTGCTCATATATCCAAACTCTACTATAAGACTAAATGTTTATGCCAGTGATCAGTAACATTTTGTGGGAGGTGAGGGGGCACTTAATTGTTGCAGCCATTGTTCCATTTGCAGTGCTACCACTTATCCCTGCCACCTGGGCCAAGCGTCATTGCTGTAATGCTGCAGAAGTCGGCTGGCTCCATGGGTTGGTTCTGGTCTGCAGGCCATAGGTTGCTGACCCTAAGGTTATGGTTGCTTGGAGATCCGATTACTTGTTCTTCTTAAATCTTAAATTTTAATCTGCAGGTTTGAGTTCCCAGCTAAAATTTGAAATAAAAGTTTGAAGGAGCCAATTTATTACACTTCTTTTAATGATGATTAGGTAGAATAACATCCTCTAGAGCAGGAACCTACACCAGAACCAGGCAATGAGCAGCTGTGTAAATTGGGCAGCTTCCAGCTGTGCCTGTACCATTGCTTCTTCTCTGCTGTCTTGGTTCCAGTCTGACATGGGCCAGGTGGTTTGTGGTACATCTGCAGTGAGGTCTTTCCATGCATTTGTGCTGGGGCCAGGCATCTGGGAGCTGCATCCATATCACCGTTGCTTTTTCCAGCTCCACGCTCCCTGGCTACAGTGTGGGTGCAACTTCAAGCCAGTGGGAAACTGCGCTGGGATTAGGTGTCTGCAGACTGTGCCTACGATTCTGCTGCTGCTTCTCCTCCCCAAACACCTCTACTCCAGGTGTAGTGCAGGGGCAGCTTCTAGTTGTGCCTATGTTGCAGCAGCGGAGAGAAGTAGTGGCAGCATAGAGTTTGCAGGTACCTTGTCCCCATACAACTTCTCTCAGCTCCCCAACACCCCAGCTGTGATACAGGTACAGCTTCCAAGCTGAGAGAAGTGACGGTGGTAAAACATGGGGAAACCCACTTGCTGCTGATGTGCTGCCGAAGCCAGCTGGCCAGTGTGGGACCTGTTTGAAACTCCTATTTGAATTTGGATTCCTCTTTGAAATCTCTGGGTATCTTGTAAATCATGTTTGCTCTCCTAACAGTGCTAACACTGAGGCACCCCATGATACCCTTGGAAGGATCTTGTGGCATCCCAGGGTGTTACTGCACCCTGGTTAAGAATCACTGGTCTAGACCCTGTAAATGGTGGAAAATTAGCCAGAAGAATGTAAATGGGTGGTGTTGACTCTCTCAGCTTTGAAATCTGCTCAGTCATCAGACCATAAACCTGGGTTTAAAATGCTATGGATTTAGTACTTCTGATTAGCTAAAGATCTTGTAATGTCCATGCATGTCTTGGGGCACCTGGGTATCTAGGTTTTGAAGAAAAGAGTAAGTGAGAGTTAATGAAGCTCAAGGTTTTCACAACTTGGCAGACTTTCCTGTGCGATGCTCTTAAGATAATCTGTGGAACAGATTACAGCAACAATTTTATCCTAACAAAACTGTCAATCTTTCCTGAATAATTCAGGCTAGACAAAGAGAGAAGATGAATGAAGAACATAATAAACGCTTATCAGATACTGTTGACAAGCTTTTATCTGAATCCAATGAGAGACTTCAGCTTCATCTGAAGGAAAGGATGGCTGCCTTGGAAGATAAGGTAGAACGTCATTTAACATGTAATTGATTAGTCATATCCTGATATAGCATTATACAGCATTAATTGAATAGTCCTCAATTAATCCTTTACTGATAAATAGCATCCATTTAGAGATGCTGTCAGCATGACTTTTTTTTAAATGGATTTCAAAAAGGCTCTTGGTTTTCTTGAACCATTGTTACAACAAATTGTATGTCATGAACATGATTCTTAAAGCAAAACATTCTGAGTGAGTGCTTACCCAAGAACGTTTTTTTTATTCCCTACTATATAATTGAACGTGCTCAGGGTCATACAGTAAGTTTATTGAAGAGCCATAACCAGAACTTACATTTCAAACACATTTCCACTCTGTCTCTCTGATAATATTTTTTGCCTAGTCCTGGTTATTTCTGGATCATAGTTTCATGTTGGTAGGGTGGGAAGGGACCTTAGCAGATCATCAAGTCCAACCCCCTGCCATGGCAGGAAAGAGTACTGGGGTCAAATGACCCTGGCAAGGTGTTCATCCAGTCTCCTCTTAAAGACCTTCAAGGTAGGAGCCAGCACCACTTCTCTTGGAAGTTGGTTCCAGATCCTAGCCACCCTGACATGGTGGTAATGTTGACAGCAGGACCCCTTTACTTACTACTTTACTATGAAAATGATTATGAGGTTGTGTAGGTTTATTTCCATAGCCATTAATTGCACACTTGAGACCCCTCTCAATATCCTGTCCTTTCCCCTGCTAATTTAGTTCATTTTCCAGATGGGTATTGGCAGCTTGCAGGACCTTAGACGTACTGGTTCACTTTCATACTTAGCTGTCCATGGTTTTCTCTTCCAAAGAGTGTTTTGTGTGTTCCATGAAGGATTCTTTCATCAAAGGAGTGCTGTTTGTGGTAGCTTTCTCTTTCTCTGATACTAATTTCAGTTTACTTTCACTGAAGCATGCAGTTTTCTAGTCTCTTTTTTTATCTTGGGGTGCTTACCTGGGGGAATTTATACTGAAAATTTAAAGTAGCTTTCTTCGAAGTCCCGGGGTCCATATATTACTTATGCATTTATTGCATGACCTGGACATTGTTTATTGCATGACTTGGACACTGCTGCCCCCCACCCGACCTCCCTTCTGGGGTAGAGCTGCAGCCTGAGGGGAGCGGCAGCCAGGCCATGGCTGCAGGGTACAGCTGCAGGCCTGTGCAAGAGGGGCTGACAGTGGGAGGAAGTGAAGTCAGGGTGGCCCCCTGTCAACATAGGTGCTGGAAAGCCAGAGCTAACAGGACTTAGCTCCCCCAAATGTGGGGCAGCACATAAGGCTGCAAGGCAGCCCGGCCGCGAGCTCCGACCAGCTGCAGCGGGGAGGGGTGTTCATGCAGCCAGGATTACAGCCTGGCATGTGAATGACTGGCTGCCCAGCACAGTAGGCAAGTACCAGTCTACTCTGTGAAGGGGCTGGCAGGGTGGGGCACAGGGCAGATGGAGGCCCCAGCAGTGAGGGAGGGAGCAAGGCAGGGGCTGGGGTGAATGGGGCCCAGGTCGGGTCGCGTGGTGGGACAGCTGG
>NW_017729025.1:113037885-113049530 GCF_001723915.1 Gavialis gangeticus | reverse complement strand
CAGGTCGGGTCGCGTGGTGGGACAGCTGGAGCCTGAGTGGCTCGTCCAGGGGCAAGGTGAGAGGCTTCTGCCGCTGTGCACATCTTGCACATGGCATTGTGTCACTCCCGTGGCAGCTACAGTGGGGTGCAAAGCACAGCAGCAGCCACTTCCACCCTGTGCACAGATCAGGGGTGCACATGCCTCCCGGACTTCCACCGGCATGTACACACAGTGGCAAAAAGCCCTCTGCACCACTGGATGAGCTGCCCGGGCTTGGATTGTCCCACCACCTGGCCCAGCTAGGGCCCCATTCATCCCTGCCCCCTCCCTCTCTCTCCCTTGCTGCAGGGAACCTTGATCTGCACCCCGCTCCACACACACCTCTTCCCCCACAGACTTACCTGCTGGGCGGCGGGGGAAGATGTGCACACACTCAGCGCACCCAAATAATTTTTTATGCCTGTGCCTGCCAGTCTGTTAGTCCTTGCATTGCTGGAGATGCAACTGGTGCAGTATTCCCAGGAGCAGCAGCAGCAAGAAGTCTTGCGGTCCTACTCTGCTCTCCTGCCCTGCATCCCGCCTGCTGGGCTGCGGAGGTGGCTCCACCCGGCCTGCAGCCAAGTGCCATCTGTGGGTGCAGAAATCTGAAGGGGGCACTTGCCCCCCCCCATTCTCCCCTTCAATACATCACCTGTGCTCCCCTTCTTCCTCCCTCCCTGTCACCTTCTACCATTGTGATCACAGAGAAAACCAGGATCCTTGATGGTAATTAGAAAGTTTCTGTCTTCCCAGAATGGAGTTAAAAGATTTTGTGAGGGTTACTTTGTAGCTGTCAAATGATATTAGAAATCTTAGTATGGGGAGAGTTTAAGCAGAGAGATTGCCGTACCTAGTTATAAAATAGAAATGTGTGTATATATTACAGTTTCTCAATAACGTACTATGTGAGGGATCCTGGTTTTCTCTTTTTAAAAATCCCAGATTCTCTGATTAAAACCCCCGAATCTGTGTTTTTTCCACAATTTAAAATGAAACACTGTGTGTGCGCATGCGCGCATACATGGGTACATTATATTGATGCGTTTTTAACATAATATTTACAATTTTAAAGCAGTTGGAAGCCTATGAGTGCCTCAGTTGTTATAAGAAAATATATTCGAAATACTTACATATTTTGGCATTTGATTTGGGGGTTTGTATTTTTTTTTTATCATGGAAAATCAGAGCTCCCCTGCCCTTTTTGCTCACCAGAATGTGAGTCCAGTTGCCGCTGTTCCCCTGAGCAACCTTGAGATGCCAGTTCCCTGCCACTGCCCCTCATTCCCAAGCCATAGCCTGGATCTCTGGTGATGATGCATATAACAGCACTGTGCTAAAAAATACTGTATGCAGTATTTCTGCAAGATTATAGTATCAGTAAGCACATCAGAGATAAAATTGGTATAAAAAGCATCTAAAAATAAAGAATGGCTATACATCTGTCACAGTGCAGCAGTCCTTTAATTGATTGAGTTATGTTTTGTTCATTTGTATCATTAGTAATTTAGTCTGTTATTGGAGCACAGATTCAGGGTTCTGAATCTTTTGGCTTTAGTCAGTGCATAACAGTGCTAAGTATGATAAATGCATTTGTTTCAGTAGATGAGACTCAAGCTGTTGCAGTTACTTCTTATAAAGTAGACATAGTCATTTTTCAGAATTTAACTATTCTTAATCCTTATAAATTTGTTATGACTTAACAGTAACCTAACTCATTCAATAAATTTTATTTTAGAACTCTCTTCTTCGAGATATTGAAAATGCAAAGAAACAAATAGATGAACTTCAACATGAAAAGGTACTATTAAATTTTCATATCAAAGTGTAACTATTCCACTGGAACATATTGGTATAGGATGTGAGGTTGTCTCGCAGGTAACTTTCTAGTTTTGCATAGCATGCTGTTTAAACAGTCTAGGTTTCTTGGGGCATTACTATTGTTATTATTCATTCCTCTTTTCAGGCCAGGGACTCAATCCCATTGTCCGTCTGTCAGTCCCCTCTTTCTCCACCCCCCAGCAGCTACTTAGGCACTTGGCACATGTTTATTTAATGGCATAATTTAGATCTAATCCCCAGTCCCAACAATCATGCCTCCTGCCATGCCATACTTACATGGTGGGACATGCAATTTTTTTTTTTTTGCGATTGGGAATCAGGTCCAAACTGCTTGTCATTGCAGGCGGAGCCTGGGATCATGATCCTGGGCTCTCTCTGCATTGGCAAATAGATAGCTGAGTGCCCACAGCCTCATAGGAAACAGTGTGGTCCTGGAGCTGTGACTGACCATCAGCTAGGAGTTGGTCTGAGCCTGGGACCACACCAGAGCTAGTTTGAGACTCTAGTTGGTAGTGGCCATCCACAGATTGCGAGTCCCAGGCCCATAATCTCACTGCGACCAGCGCCAGAGCCCTGTGCACCCTAATGTCAGAAAAGCTCACGTGCAGCCTACCTGCACACCTGTTTGTTTTTTATTTTATTTTTTTTAAGGCCCCAGTGTGCTGGGGTCCAGGAGAAATTCCCTGATCCCAGGGTGTCTGCAAGCCAGGGATGGTAGAAAATGATGTATAACTGGGTTGCACATCCGGTTTTTGAAGGATCTGGCACACGGGACCTGTGGGATGACAGAACTTTTCCCAGGGTCCTCTTAGGCAAGATATCTCAAGTCTCTTGTCCTGCAGCTTCCTGGGCCTCAGCAGACCTCCTCGAAAGCCGGTCTTAGAGCTGTGACTTTGGAGCTGGGGAGATGAAGAGTCCCTGCAAAGGCCCTGTGTTGGAGGATATATGGCATCTCTCAGAGTTTCAGGTGTTTGTCAGAGATGGTATCTATGAAAATTGGACCTGGGTTTTACAGTCTTCCCATGTCCTGGGCCTACACACAGAGCATTTCCCAGGAGCATGGGATTTTCTTGAACAATAAAGAACCAATCAGTACAGGCATGATATCCAGCCCATGAAGCTGGTCTGTGGGTCACTGGACCAACCCCATGTGCCAGTCTTGGCACTGCATGTGGTTTGTGTGCTGGACTCCACGGTGCTTGTGCTGCAGACAGCACGGGCAGGTGGTCCAGGACACCATGCAGCCTGTTCCCTGAACCTCTTGTGCCATGTACACAGTGAGTCCTGGGCCAAGTGCATGCAGCACATGGTGCACAGGAATGGACTGGCTGCACAGCGCATGGACTAGACATGACGCTGTGGCCATTTCATGGAGGGTTTGTTTCGGTCCAGCTTGCAGACAGGCTCAGGGACACTAATCTGATCAACCATCGCATGAACATGAGCTGGCATTGCAATGCTGTGGCCAGCAGGGCATACAACACACTGGCATGCATTAACCGTTACATCTCATGCAAAGCTAAGGAAGCGATACTCCCACTATACTCTGCACTGGTGAGATCGCAGCTGGATTACTGCATCCAGTTATGGATGCTGCACTTCAACAAGGATGTGGAAAAACTTGAGATGGTCCAGAGAAGAGCCACCCATATGATCAGGGACTTCCAAGACAAGCCAGACAAGGAGAGGCTGAGGGACTTGGGCCTCTTCAGCGTACAGAAGAGAAGGCTGAGAGGGACTTGGTAGTAGCTTACCACTACATCAGGGGAGTACATCAAGAAGTCGGTGAATGGCTGTTCACCAGGGCACCCCGGTAAAGACCAGGAGCAGTGAATATAAACTTCAGGAAAGCTGCTTCAGGCTCAGTTCCAGGAAAAACTCCTTCACAGTCAGGGTGTCCAGACTATGGAATAAACTTCCTGCAGAGGTGGTACAGTCACCTACCCTGGAAATCTTCAAAAGGAGAGTGGACAGTCACCTCGCTGGGGGCACTTGACCCCAGTTGTCTTTTCCTGCCTAGTGCAGGGGGACTGGACCCGATGATCTACAAGGTCCCTTCCAGCCCCTAACAATCTGTGAGTCTGGCTCATAGGGCCATATGCGTTTGACACCATGATCTAAGCAAAATGTAAATTACATGTGGATCATATCTTATTCAGCAGTTTCAGTTTAAATAAACAAACAAAAAGTACCTAAAGTAATCATATAAAGACATCTTGGTTATCCCACCTCTTCAGATAATGTTTCTGTTGTTGGTTGACTAATGGTGGTGATGTAATGGGTTACCACTAAGAATATAAGAAGTTTTCAGAGATAACACTTCATTGAGGAGCAGAGTCGGAAGCATTGATAAGGTAATCATTGAACTTTGTGAAACGTTCTTAGGGACTTTAAGATGCATGTTTTTCTAAATTAATGTAATGGCAAAGCTGTTTCAAACAAACATTCCTGACTTCCGTCTGTTCTTCTCTTTGCAGGATCAGTTGGTACTAAATATAGAAACAATGAGGACAGAAAATGACCAAATGAGAATCAGAGCCACTTCCCTTCATCATAGGTAGATCCATTTGATAAGAATATTATTTCAGTATATTCAGTTTTTCTAAACTTAAATGATAATAAATAGAGAAGTAATCAGAAAAGTTTTTATAAGGTGCATTCATAAAAAACTTTTTTTCCTAGTTACAGTATTACCTTCTAAAATTTAAAACTGAGGACTCAGGGCTAGTCTTTCTCTCATCTCTAAAAGAACCTTTTATTCATGTTTTAGCCGGCAACATTTGGGTAGTGTACCAGATTTCAGATATCCAATGCCACCTTCATCTGTGACCGACAGTCATACAGATCCCTATAACACCTCATCAGTGTTGAGACGTCCCCAGAAAGGGCGTTTGGCTGCTCTCAGAGATGAACCTTCAAAGGTAATGGTACATTAAGAATAATGCTTTGTCAGCAAACTGTTTTAGTTTAGTGATCTCTTGGGTAACTGCAGGAAGTTTATTCTGTAGGAATACATATTGAATGACTGCTGCATAAGATGTTATACAGTGTATTAAAAAGTAGTCTTTATGTTCTGGTTATACTAGATTCTTTGTTTTACTACAGTACTATATAATTGTGAGTGTGTTCAGAATGTAATTAAGCAACTGGAAAAAAAACTATGATACATTATTGATTGTTTAAAAAGTGCGATAGAAGATACAACCTGAATTCACAATTTGAAAAATGTCTGAAACTTTCTTTTTAATTTGTGTACATTTTTAAAGTTTGTGATAGGATTTAATAGTCTAGTATGTTCAGAAAGAAGCAGAAGAACATTTAACAAGACTCAGTTCTTAAAGAGTCTGATTCTGATTAAATTAGTTAACATGTATAATATTGAGATAGAGTTGGTTGGGATACATTTGGCTAGAAAATATTTCTGACGATCATTTTTGTTCTACAAGTGAATAAGCTTGTAACTCCTTACTGTTGGTGTGCAAAGTTTTCTAAAGAATTGGTTTTGCTTTTACTGTCCTTTAAATATTGCCATCTGGATGGATATCTGCAGCATGTAAGTGAAATTGTGCTGACTTCTTTTTTTTAAACCAATTTTAACATTTTGAAAATTAATAGTAAATCCTTCTCGTTATTAGATTTGGATTTTTAGTCTCTCCTTTTTTCACAGGTTCAGACCCTTAATGAACAGGACTGGGAACGAGCACAGCAAGCAAGTGTGTTGGCAAATGTAGCACAAGCATTTGAGAGTGAAGTTGATGTGTCGGATGGTGAGGATGACAGGGAAACTATATTCAGTTCAGTCGATCTTTTGTCACCTAGTGGTCAGGCTGATGCTCAGACTTTAGCCATGATGCTTCAAGAGCAATTGGATGCAATCAACAAAGAGATTAGGTATGGCTTACCTACTATTTACTATTAGGCTAAGTTTCTTTCAAATTAGAAATTAAAGATCTCATGCACTGAGCTGCTGCACTTTTAATATTCTTGTGGAGATGAAAAAAATAAGTGGTAATGCATGCCCAGACTCGTAGAATGGTTTTGATGCATATAAATGAAAATTACCACTTCAGTTGTGATGGTTGTATTAGTCGCTGATGCTGTTAGCAACTGAGTGGTGCTTAATCTTAATTTAAATGTATGTGTGCTAAATCACTGCTCAGTGGATCTACATGTGCACTTTCCCATGGAGTAGACTAATTAGCTCCACAGTAAAGTGTCACAGTCTATACCAGGGGTTGGCCATGGTTTTGAAGCACAGTGCGAAAAACACCCACAACCTTGACTCATAAGATGTTAGTGCCAGAGCCGTGAGGGGACCGATCCATGTTGTGGCAGCACAGCTGCGGCCCCTTTCCCCACTGTCCGCCCCAAGGCACATATGCCAAGCAGAATCCCTTCTCATGTCATGCTTTGTCACCTGTGTCAGGGGTTTTCTATCCCTGGTCTATACATATTCCTGTATTAGAGTTCAGTAAATTAATTAATTCAGTACACTCTGCTCTGAGACAGTACTGTCTTACAGCAGGTTATTAAGTTCACCACCAAGGGCAAATTGCACCCGGTCAGCCCAGCCAGCCATGGGCCCAGACCCCTGGCTCCTACCAGCCCCTCCACCATCTGGAGCCCAGAGCTGACTTCCCGTTTCCCCTGTCAGCCCAGGGGTGCTCTGTCATAGCTCAAATTGCTGCTGTCCTGGTCTCATGTGTAGATGTTGCACCCAGGAGTGGTGGACTCCATTTCAAACGTCTGCAGAGTTTGTGTCATGTTAATTGCACATGTAGATGCACCCAGCATGGCTGACTGTTCTCTTACACTTAACTCTAGCAACTGTTACTGTTTTTATAAAGTTTTGTAAAGGGGTCAAAAGTAGACCCCTTTATAAGAGATGAAATAATTGAACATAATGGAGTAATACTGAAAAATGTTTTTCTCTTATTTCTGCTGCTTTAATATGACCTTGAGGTTTTATCTAATGGTAAAATATTAGTTGAATAATAGTTGTTACATACTTTAAATGTAATTTTTTTTCATCCAAGACCATTGAAACACTTTACAAATAAGTGGTTCATAGAGGCATGTTAGATTTGTCCATGAATTGACATGGACTATAGGAATTTTTGCCTTCCCCTTTAGCAGTGGGCCTGGTTTTCTTCCTTGGATAGATTGAGCATATTTTAACAACTACTTCCTGTCCTTACAGTGGCAGGACACTACGAGTGCTCTTATCCCTCTGCTTTATCTATGGCAAGTTAAAAATTGTTTTTGAAGTTTCTGGCACCATGCCTCCCTGTTGTGTGTAAAGATTTGTTCCTAAAGTTAAGAACAGCTTCAACACATTCTTGCGTAGGTTAGTTGAGAGAGGCATGATCCTGCCTTGAGCAGAGGGCTGGATTAGATAACTTCCTGAGACCCTTCCGGCCCTGGTTTTTTCTGTTATAGAAGAAGTCTAATGTTCTAGCCCAGTGATTCTCAACTAGGGTACTGTGGATGCCACACAAGTTAACATTGTTAGGTGTGCAAATGTGATAAACCCAGAGATTTTAAGTGGGAATACATAGTGTTAAAAGCATTCTGACCTGTTGTGGTCTGAGTTTTTTTGCAATGAAAGAATTACTCTATCTTTCTGTTGTCTAAAGGCAAGTGAAAACTAAGAGCTGGCATTTTCTGAGGAGTGCTTTGAATCTAATAAATTTTAGAACTGATGTGCTAGCCACAAAGCCTGACTTTCTTTTTAAACCATTGCTTGGTTATTTTTAGTGCATTTATTTATTTGTTGGTTGGTTGATTGATTAATTTTTTATTTTTTTTATGTGAAGTATTGCAAAATATTAAAAAATGGTCCTACTATACAGCTTTCTATGGTCAGCTTTCCTCCTTTAACCCAGTTTGTTATGCCTAAAAAAATTTTTGGGGTTCTTCCTTTAAACTGTTGTTTTCCTGAAAGCCAGCAATCCCTGTTGTTGCCTCCAGTGAAGTATTACTGATTTGACAAAACCTAAAAACACTATTGTACTAATGATAGTTAGGCAAACTATTGTTAGTCACATTTTTTTTGTCATATTGCTATCCTCTGGAATATCAGTTTCTTTCCCTCATTGCAGCTGTCTTATCTTTTCTCAGGTGTAAAAAAAAGAAAATAATCATTCTCCACCACCCTGTTCCTATATGTGACTGTTTATTTGAATCTTGCATTGTTTTTTCATAAAGCTTATTACACAAGGAAATAGTTAACCCTGGAAGTAAATAAAACAACCAGTCTTTAAACATTTATAGATTGATACAAGAAGAAAAGGAAAATACAGAGCAGCGGGCCGAGGAAATTGAAAGCCGAGTTGGTAGTGGGAGTCTGGACAACCTTGGTCGATTTCGTTCAATGAGTTCCATTCCTGCTCCTTTTCCTGGCGGTTCCCTTGCTGGTTCCTCTCCTCCTGGCAGTGGTCGCTCCACACCAAGACGGATTCCACACAGTCCAGCACGGGAAGTAGACAGACTAGGTATCATGACACTGGTAAGTGCTGTATTTTTTTTTTTCTTCCAAAGACAGAATATCTGCAGTCTAAGGGAAGGAATAAACATTATGATTTTTCTCTTTCCAATTTTGTCCTTTCATTTTTATAAAGTTTTTAAATTGCTATCTTTTAATCTTCAAAAATTGTTTTCAAAACGTTAGGGTTCTTTGCTTTTCTAATGCTATAAGCCTATAAACCAAAGTACTCCCTCTGATATCTCCCTCTAGTGTTATCTCTGTGCAGTTTCCGGTTCCTGAAACAAGTTTTTCTTTTAAATGCCACAGTTCTGTTGAATGTTCAACATACAGTGCAAATAAGTGTAACCTATAGTCTTTAAAATTAAGCTATTTATATTTACATTTTAATTGCATAGCTATGACATGAGCTGAAATGTGAAAGTTTGACCCAGCAATTTAGAGGGAGAATAAATAGTTCAAAGTAGGTTCCAGTCTAAATCCTGTGCTTGCAGAAACCAATTCAAAATGAGTTTAACATCTGTTTCCATGAAAATGGGTCAGAGCATTTATTGCCAAGCTGTTCTTCTTTTCTTCTTTTTTTCCCCTATCTTTATTGAACAATTTAGTTTTAGGTTTTAAAGTATCTAGAAATCTCATGGATTATATGGTTCAGAAGTAACAGATTTTAGTTTGAAATGACAACTTCATAATTTTAAAAGCACTAATGTAGTAAAGTATAGTAGTAGTTTTGAACTGTTTGCTTACCCAGTAGCTGAGGTTTTTTATTTTTTAAAGCATAAAAATAAAATGCTAATTTTAAAAAAAAAACAAACTAGTAGTAAGGTTGAAATGTTAGTATCATCTCAACGTGATTTTTTTTTTACTTTTTAAAAAAATAATTTGGTATTTATAAAAATAGTTAGCAAGTGTTAAATATATAACAAAGGTTGCAGTAGTTTACTATCATTGTCAAGTTTTTCAATTTTGTGAATGCAGACTATTTCAGTCGTGGGACCAAACCTTCAGTACTGTTTTATTGAGATTTAAAACTGGGAAGGTGTGCTTTTTTTTTAAACATGTTCCTGCTACCAGTCTTTAATTTTTTTCCTTAGTCTTGTGATGGTCTCATTAATGATACCATGGTCTAATTTTAATCTGAACTTTGGTATGATGTTCATTTTATAGTTTTATACACCTGATTTTTCTGGTTTTAATAAAATGTAAATTGAGTCTGTGCTATGATTTTAAACTTCTTCTAATATGAAATTTCTGAAATTTAATTTCATCAGTTTGTTAATACATGATTAAGGAAAACTTTCTCTCTCTATATATAGAGAAAGTTTACGCACACACATACACGCACACACCCTTGCAGAGGTGCATGAAACTTCGCAAATGGCTTATTTTTAATCCTTCCTTTCTTAACATTTTTAATTTGAAATGGTGAACTGAATTTTTTTCATGATTATTTTTGGTCTCTGAATTTCTTTTTCTTTCTCTTTTTCTCTGCCTAAGTACAATTAACCTGCTTATTAAATTATATTAATTGAAGTAACATTTTACCCCTCAGTTTAAGTTAATGAATTACTTGATTTTTGTTTGGCTCTGTGTACTGGCAGAGGTGGAGAGGGTCTGAAGTGGGACCTAATGGTTTTTGACTAGGTTAGTGGGGCAAGGAGACATGGTCATGGTAGCCTGTTACCCAATCATTCTGACACCTTAATCTTTGAAAAAACTGTTACTGAAAAAATTGGTGCCAGCACTCAAAACTTCAGAATTTAATAGTGCAGTGTTCCTATTTTGTGTGGGAAAGAAAATGACTACAAAAATAGCTGAGAATGAAGTGAGTGAAGTCTAAGGATCTCACTCAGACAACCTAGTGATCTCAATCTTAATCTTGAGTACCAGTTGGTTATGTGGCAAAAAGAGTTCTTGCCCCAAAACTGGTATTCTGTCTGTTTTAAAAATAAGTAAAACAATGTAATTGTTTTTCTCATTCATTTTTTTTCTATTTTAACTTGCCTTGTTGATGAGGGTGAAATATTGTTATCCTCAAGGACCACCGTAGCTAAGCATCTATAGTATGTCCATTGTAAACCTTGACTTTCTTCTTTTTTTTTTTTTTTTAAAGCAATATGTTGTTTAAATATTTAGTAATTTAAGGACATATCAGACTTTAGGATATACACTATAGCATTACTATCTATAATCTTCTAGTATGCTGGTTTTTTGTTTGTGCTTCCAAGTCTGTAATAAATCAGGTTTCTCTTTTAATTTTTTTTCTTTTCATGCATCTAACAGCCTAGTGATTTAAGGAAACACCGTAGAAAGGTAAAATCTTCAGCAACTTAGTGACATTTTTTTATTGTAAGGTATTAATATAAACGAGATCTCTTACAGGTGTGTGGTATGGCTGTATTATGTTTGTGAATAAGCACAATTAGCTTCATGTTCAGATTTTAACTTTCAGCATTAAAACATGTGAATGAATGCATTTTTACCATCTTTGGAATAAGTAGATGAGGGGAAATTAGGTCTGCTGTAGAGCAAAATGATCTAAATTACAATGATATTCTTATCCCAAGTAAAGGGCTAATGTGTTGTTTTTCATTTACAAGCAGCTATTCTATGAATATGAAAGTGTACTTCTACTGAATTTTAATGATCTTCAAACACACAAGGCATTTAACTTAATTTCTGTTCAACCTCTTACTTGAAGGAAGCACACAAGTACTGATTTGTAAATTTGTAATTCAAAACATCTGATTTAGTAATCTTTTAAAACCGCAACATCCAACTTTAAAACTCTCCTTGTTTCTCTTAAGGGAAGCTAAAGCACGCTTTGATAGGCTTTACCTGGCCAGGTGTCTTGGTGGCCTTACTTTTAGAACTAATGGAGGGTCAATTTTATTGGGTTTGTGGAGTTATTAAGAATGCTTATGTTCCTAGCTATAGTCAACGAGCAGATTCTAAGTAGGATTGCCCATAGCCCATACTTTCAGCTAAGGGGTAAATTCAGTAATACTATCTGCTTGTGAAGGAAGCAGGAAGCAGAGGGAGAAGGAAGGAGCAGAAATAAGGCTTTCTGTTCTATTTTGGTGCCTCATAGCTATAAAGCTAAAAAAAAAATACCCATACAGTTAAAGGTTTGGGTAGGTGCTGGATGTCATGCCCACTATTTCATCGACTGGACGATTAGTGTTTCCAATAGCAAGATTCACTTTAGATTTCCAAACCAATCATTTATTGTACAGCCTGTGACTAGGTGTAGTTGCAACTCTGATGTTCACTGCTGCACTGTATTTTCAACAGTTGATAC
>NW_017729025.1:113030116-113032885 GCF_001723915.1 Gavialis gangeticus | reverse complement strand
TTTAAATTTTTGGGTAGACTAGAAGAAGTTCATAGCACCTGATTAAACTTTTATAGTATCACCTGCAAAAGTTTTTCCTCTCTCTGAAAAAGTTAGTCCCTAAGGGTATTTATACACTTACCTTTGTCTGCTCTGATGCACCGGAAATCCAGTGCGTTGGAGCAGACTTGATTAATTGAGTCTGTGGAGCATACAAGCTGACCCACCCAGCGCTGTGTTGCATGCATTTATATAAATGGCGAAATGCACGCACAGAAAATGTGTTTTAGTTCAAAAGCACTCTGCTGCCATTTTCTCAGCGCTGATGTTCATTTAACAATTTATATAACATGCGATGCAGCACCCGGCGCTGTGGTGCATGTATGTGTACAAATGCTCTAAGCTGCCACCCTCCCCTGTCTTCTGCCTCCTGATTCTTTGTGTAGTATTCTTATTGTATTGTGTAAGATTTTGAGCATACACAACATAAACTGTTGTTCCCTCTGTAGTCTCCGGTTTCTAGAGAAGAAATACGAGATGACAAGACCACGATAAAGTGCGAGACATCACCACCATCTTCACCTCGATCTCTGCATTTGGACCGAGTCCATAAAGGAGCTTTGCATACAGTGAGCCATGAAGACATCAGGGACATAAGAAAGTAAGCAAAATAAGGTTACAGTAAATAAGACATTGACATTCTTATAATTCAGGTTAAGATTCTTTCATTCCAGTTTCCTATAAAGTTTTTCAGCCTGTATTTTTTTAAGATTAAACTTGTGAAAAGTAAATCAGAAAGAATAATACACTGACTTGCTAGAATGGATTAATAGTCTCTAGCAAAACCCATAGTTTGTCAGTGGTTTTGTGGGGGAAAGCTTTCTGGTACCAGAGTACTGTCCTGCGTTTTAACATTATGTAAACATTTTATAGAAAAAGGTAGATAAGAAGTGGCATTTTAATTGAGTATGCAAATTCTTTCTACTTGTTTGTTATAAATTCAACTTACAATCAGTTGGGTTTGATAAAGAATTTTGATATTTGGAAAGTTACATTACAGATTAATTTTAAAGGATATACGAATAACCTACAATTTCTTTCCATACCTTACAAGAATGGATAATATGCTTATGTGCTGTTAAGTGTGTGTGTGGTCATGCTCCTTTTTAATTTAGTAACTTCCCTGTGGTGATGCTGTAACAGGTTTTTTGAAGGGAAATGCATTGAAACTGGTAATTTATAAGGTTGCTTGACAGTGTTTAGCATGCACAAATACCTCAAATTGTCATCACAAATGTTGAGTAGTGAAAGGTGGGCTGATTTGCTTTTCATTTATTCTCTAAGAACTGAAAGTTTTTTCTTTAAAGTTCAACAGGCTCTCAAGATGGGCAAGTAAGCAACCCCAGCAGCAGTAATAGTAGCCAGGATTCTCTTCACAAAGCTCCTAAAAAGAAGGGGATCAAATCCTCTATTGGTCGCTTGTTCGGTAAGAAAGAAAAGGGTCGGCCCGGACAAACCAGCAAAGAATCATTGGGACAAGGTTGGTTTATGTTCTAACTTGCATTTCTCAATAATGTAAGGGGAAGAACAAGATGAAATTTTGCAGTGTACATTTGAATGTGTTCCTTTAAGTAACGTTTGTGTGGTTTTTATGCATTTATTTTCTTCAAAGAGAGATCAGCATGGATCCAATTTTCCTCGTGCAAAAACTCGAACACAATCTCTTTTTTTGAGAATAGCAGTGTCTCAGGACCAGTTGTGTATACATGTGAGGACATCAATAATAGAGTAGTTACTACCCTCCCTCTTCTTTCCAACAGCAGATAAAGAGAACCTGAATCATCTCACACTTATTGCTGGTTTTTGAGTTTCAAAATGAATGTTTTTGTGAAGAACAAGTGGAAAAGAATTTGTTTGTTTCTTTTTCTTGGATGTTCCAAGAACAGAAAAAGAGGATGGGGAGACCCTCCTATAACCCTTCTGTATTAGTCTGAAATGCTTTATGCACCAGTCATCTGCGTGGCATACGTGAAGACCATAGGGGTTGATCTGTGTCTTAAACTGAACATAGCTCTGGTTTCATCAGGGAAGGGTATTAAGGGATGCCAGTTCTACTCATGCTGACAAAGATCCAACCAGTATCTGTGCTTGCTGTTTTGCTGAGTGCATCAGCACCAGCTCAGGATGTCGAAGTTCAAAATTAATCTGTCCCCTTCAGATGCTGAGTGGCGCACATATGCATACCCCAACTATAAATGTCTCATGAGTTGACTCAAGTATTTCTCCAAAGGCTATCCATGGAAACCCACCTTAATACTGAAGCAAGGGTATAGCCACATAGAGGGTGAAGAGAATGCACGTATTGGCACTAATGTTGATGCAAGGATCGGCCAGCCAACAGTGTACTTTTAGGTACTACGTTTGGCTTCTCATCATTGAACTGGCAGTCAATCTACATCCAGTGACATCAGTACAGTCAGATTCTGTTCCACTATTCCTCAATTTCAAGCACGCACGTAAATGCCCCATGACACTGACAGTACTTGAGCCAACCACAGTGTGGCCTGTATTAGTTCAGTCTAACCATAGTGGACATACTGGCCCTATTGGGGTTGTCTTTTCAACAGGTGCTGAAGTGTAGACCCACCACATGTTGAGAGAGAGGTTTAATATTAATAGCCCAGTCCTTGCACTAGGACTTGTCAGTGTTGAAACAGGAGTGGCTTTAGAACACATCTCAGTTGCCCTCCTTTATAGAAGAAATCTGGATTTTTTTTTTTTTTTTTTTTT
>NW_017729025.1:113028414-113029976 GCF_001723915.1 Gavialis gangeticus | reverse complement strand
TTTTTTTTTTTTTTTTTGTTTTGCCTCTGAGACCAGCTGTCAATGTGGGCCTTGCAGGATTATTTTTAAGGATAGCAGAAGCCTTGGACATCTAGACTATGATCCAAGAGAATGAGCATAAACCATTTAGCATCCTTGGTGCCAATGAACATTTTTTTCTCCAAGATGGTCAAGACAAGGCACAGTTGAAGAACTTTTGTTGGAGAAACTCCTGTTGCTCTGAGTATCCATCTCTTGAGAAGCCCAGGAAAGATCAGCCTGCTGCTGCAGCAAGTTCTGAAAGGTTCACCTTAACTTACTCCCTCTACCATGGATGGAAGTTTTGGTGGCTTTCAAGCCAACTGGATTATTCATCAAAATAGTCTCTTATGCCTGCATGGAAGGTGCATTCTCTCAAAAGAAAAAGCTCACCTTGATTAGGCTCTACTATAAATGATTGCCCAAGATGGTCTTAGATTTCACCTCTGTCAGTCTGTCCATATGATTCCCAGTTTTCTTACAGGACCTCTCTTCTCATTCATTGGAATGAAGCCATATACACTCCAAATGGACAGAATAAAGGCATTTTTGGCAGTTTTCCAAGCTCGTGGCTTTTGCAGAGAGCATTTCCTCTGATTGATTGTATCTATATCCAGAGATTATCTAAATGGTTCTCAGACTGCATTAAGATGAGAGAGCAAATGAGTACACTCTAGGATATTGTCAAAGCACGTTCAGCCAGGGCTTGCACAGCATCTGCAGTTTCTCTTGTAGATGTTTCAGTCTTCAAAACTTTGTAGCGCTGCTATCTGGAACTTCAGCCAAAGCATTTATATTGCAATAGAATATCCTGGAGAGTGTGAGGGGCACAGGCTGTTCAAAAAGAGCTTGATTTTTGTATGCTTAGGAGTGCACATCAGGAATCAAATCTGTGTGGATAGCTTTATCTCAAAGAACCAGAGTTCCTGCAGGCAAGTAACTTCTTTTTTGACTGATCTGACTTTTAGGACCATGCAGGACAAGAAAAAGATCTCTTATTGAATATCCCTTTTTTTTCAAAAAAAGAAAAAAAGGGGGAAAATGGATTTCTTTAGCATGCAATCTTTAATGAAATCAGAGATGCTGTTAGAAACATAATTGGATGCCTACTGCTTACTAATTTTGCAAAGAACTAATTACTTTGTTTAATTTGATAATTCTGGTTTACAACTGCAAGCATAACAGCAATAGCAAAATCTGAAAAAAGTGTTTCTTTCTTTCTTTTTTGTAGTTGGCATGGCAGAAGCAGATAATTCATCTCAGGATGCCTTAGGACTCAACAAACTTGGGGGACAGGCAGAAAAAAACAGGAAACTACAGAAAAAGTAAGTTAATCTTTTTCCCCTTTTGCTGCAATGAAATCCCATGGTAATCCATGTAAAAGTGCCTTTATAAATATTATGCCTCATCTTTTAAGGACCTTTTTTTTTTTTTACCTGCATTGCTGATATAGGGTATTTAAAAATGTTATGGTCTTGGCAAACTTGAAATGGGATCTTTCAGCTCTGAAAAGCGCTACTGTAAAAAAAAAAAAAAAAAAAAAA
>NW_017729025.1:113004007-113028340 GCF_001723915.1 Gavialis gangeticus | reverse complement strand
TAAAAAAAAAAAAAAAAAAAAAAAAAAAAAAGGGGGGGGGGGGCAAATTAATTTTGAAAGTAAAATTGGACTTAAAAGCATCTACATACAGTGGTTTGTTACCTTAGATTTATACTCCTGGGGTTCATTCCTATCTGCAAGAATCTCTTTGGCTGCCCAGCTGGGCACCGCAGAATGCAAATGCACCTTTTTTGGGAACAACTAAATTCCTAGTGTAGACAGAACATGAGATGATGCCTAATCCATATAACACCTGATTTCTTTCTAATAATTGACTGTGCAACAGTTAACTTTACTGTCATAACAGCTGCTTCATTTTGTCTACTCTCACTAACTTTTAAAATTCTACCTGTGGCAGTTCTCATATTTTTGTTTTTGCACTCTTTAATGGCTTGTATAAAAAGTGATTTTTTTTAACTGGTGATATCATCTGCCCCTGAATTTCTTTATTTAATTTACAGAGCATTTCTTTCCTAATAGTCTCTCCTGGATTTTAAATTTTAAATGACATTTGTTTTTGCTAGTCATTGGAATCTTTCCAATATGTGCTGAACTGCAGAGACTTTCTTGAAGTTTACTTTCTGAAGATGCACTGCATCCATCTTTATCATGTTAAGAACAGCAACAAAGTAAGCAAAGACTAAGAATACAGAGAGTAAATGAGAATTTTTAAATCGTATTCTTTTGTAAGATAACTGGTAGAACTAAAAGCTTCTGAACCCTTTTGAGCAGATTCCATGGATCCTTCCCACTTACCTAGTTAACAAGGTGTTAGTTGACTGTTGTCGATTTGTATATTTTGAAATCAAGACCACACACCCCTACATAAATTGTTACTGCTTTTAGTAGACCCCAAGACAGTAGCTTTCTCAGTCAGCTAAGGCCCCCAACAGATGATTAAATAATCACACAAGTAGAACCTGAGAGATTTTATACCAAATCCCAAAAATCACATGACCTGCCATGCCAGATATTCATGGCAGGATGCATTATTTTTAGGATCAAGCATAACATTCCTTAAATGACAACTGCATGACTGTCAGCTCTGGGGATACTCCCATTCAAATCCCTACGATCAGCTGATGTTGGAATGGGGCGTGGGGTAGCCTTCGAGTCTGAGAGAGCCATTCCATAGCTGATCCCTGAGATCTGAACCAGGACACGGCGCTGCCTGACCCAGTGGAAGGATTTCCCCCTCTGCCTATGCCAACACAGTTCCTGCCTTCCTTTCCTGCATGTTAATCATGTACCTCAGTTGCACCAAAAATGTAAAGTCTGCTAAGGCTGTAACCTAATTGAAGATCAGGTGTAAATCTGAAAGTCTTCTCTATTTATCTTCAGAAATAATAGAAAAATCAAATGTGCTTCCTTTTATACATTTATTATTTTTAAATACAGTGGCTTTTCTAAGGCTGAAAATGTTCAAGTTCCTTAGCAAATGCAGAAAGCTTTATGCTTGCTTTGTCAAGACTGTCGGTAACATTTTAAAAACTTCTGTGCCAAGCATTTTTTGTTTGAGGTTAACGGCATGATACATTGCTCTTAAAACTGCCTTGATGCAAGGAAACCTTTTGTCTCCCATCCCTTCACCCCCTCCTTCCCTCATTATGCTACTACCATAGCTGTTCCTATTTGCTTTTGGGGGGGATTTGAGAAGTTTCCTTATTTTAGGGGTCCCTACCACTTAAAACACCCAGGAATAATAATACAGGCAGCTGTTTATATCCGGAATGTATCATCAGCCATTTGTCATCCTGCTAGATTTCAGTGGTAAAGGCATCATTTATCCTGTGTTAATTGTGCTGGCTATTTTGGGCAGGCTCAGCAGTTTTACTGCTAATAACAGCTGTGTGCTTTTACCATCCAACTCCATAGTTGGACTGTAGTTTTCACTTTGAGTGAGGAATCACACTTAGAACATGAACATTTTTTTTTCACATTCATATTATTACTATTCTGCTTGGCCTCTGGTTAAAAATAAACAAAAGCCACAGGAAAAAGATTTCCAGGAAAAATCTCAGAACTTTCTTTTGCAAATGAATGCGTCTTTTAGTGTTGTCATTGTTTAAAAACTATACCATCTGTTTTCAGATTATTGGCTATCAACCACTTATTGTGCTGAATAGCAATTACATGTGTAATTGACAAATGGTGAATTATTGTTGGAGGTTCGATGATTTACCCAAGATCAAACTTCAAGACATTGTGATCTGTCTTGTACTAGAATTCTTAGTTCTGAACATCCAGTGATGTTAAACAGTGTTATTTGCTTTACTGTTCCATCTGATGTGGGTTTTATAGTGATTTTTCATATTAATAAGATGCATTTCTGTAAAGTTTTAGGCTATGATAGTAAGACTTTGTAGATGTAAAAAAAACAAAAAAACCCCAATTGTATAGTTTATTTTTAATTTTACTTCCCGTGAGGGGCAAAGTGTAGTACTCTTAGTCCTGTGTGTGTTTTAAGATCTAGTATTTTCATAGACCTAGCACAATAGTTTTTATTCTGTTACAAAATCCTGACAATATGCATTCACTGAATACAAGGAAGAAAAATATGTATGAAATATCAAAAGAATATCCTGTGTTGGCTTTATGGAGATAGACGTGTCACAAAAAACAGCCAGCATAAACTAACCCCCACCCCCCAAACTACAGTGATTTGCAGTTTGCTCTGGCCATTTAAAAAAAAAATCTGAGCAAGTTCTCAAGGCTAACTGCTCAGTTTCAAAAACATAATTGGTGAATAATATCAGACTGGGTCAACAACTTTTTCCACGTTGCACTTTAAAAATAATTCATAAACATAAGTAACACCTTTAGGCAGAATGGTAGCCAGGCAGCTCTGCATCTTGGGCAGCTTCTCAACTACTGGAATAGCAGTGGCTTTTGCAGTGCTGATCACAGAGGAACAATTACCTGTTTCCATGGTTGCACCTGTTTTTGCAGCTGTCCTGTCCCACCCCCAGAAGGTGACATCTAGGGCTGCTATGTAGGTCTACTTCCTCTTTCTTCCCCTCAGTTGCACTAGTGCCTTCAAGAAAGGTAGCTTTTATTAAATGGATTAAGAATTGTTTATTTTCTATATCCTAAAATAAACATCAAATATAGTAGCAATCATTAAATAGCTATTTTATATGCATTTTTCCCTGTATCATGTCATCTTTTTAATTTCTGCAGCCACACTCAAATGTAAGCAGGCTTTGTTACTGCTTTATTTGAAGTCATGCATACAGTCCTCTTTTATATTTAAAAAATTCAGTTACGGTATTTAAATATGTTTATATTTTTGTCTGTATTTTGAGTTCAGTTTCATCTTAGTTTTATGTTTTTTCCTTTATTTTTTTTATTTTTCTTTTATTTACCATTTGATGTGGTAGTGCAAAATCAGGGTAAGTTTATATTTATTTTATCAGGATTGTTGTGGGTATATGAGAATTTTTTGTTTGAAAATTATAATCTGGTGTATTAAATGCTCTGTTTATTCAATACATTTATGTGCTTTTCGTTTCCCCCACAAAAGGAGATGTTAGGCAGTAAACACTTTGCTAAAGTATTCATAGTGAAAGACCAATGATACTTAATCAAATGGCTTTATAATATTTCTGTTAATATCTTGTCTTACACTGTGAAGTACTTGCTATTTAATTTAAATTATTATACAGCATTACTTAAAACTTGAACTTCAGTTGTATTTTAGAAAGCTATTTAATAGTATTAGATTTTTTTCTTTCTTCAGTGTTATGGCTGTCTATTTGTAAATTAGGCTATTGTGCTTTATCGCATAAGACCTTCATGCTTTTCCTGCTTAATCCACATTGTAATAAAAAAACATAATACCCATGTTACCCTCCATTCTGCAAGTGAGACTAATTTTAATTCCTTATTTATAATAATTTGACAGCTATATTCATGTATTTTTATTAAGTATGCATAACAGTGGCATAAGATTATTGGAAAGTTATTCAATAGGAAATACACAGATTTTATAATCTCCTGGTGACTTTATTTTAACTTTTATGTCCTAATTGGAAAATCCAGAAAGGCTGGGTTTTCATAAAGAAAGGTAACCTTATGAAGGGAGAGCGATTAGGTTTATGGGGCAATACATAACTAATTAAACATATATTTGGAAATTCATATGGTTTGGAATAGTAACTGCACTTGAGGCATAATGTGAGAGTTTACTCTTTGTTCTTAAAGTTGATTCTTTAAACTAATTAATTGCATACCAGTTACTGTACCCATTTGAGAATGAGGTCCTCCTGGGGAACCTGTAGTCTGTAGGTGGAAAGACATGGGAGGAATATAAAATGAGTGATGGCAGTGTCTGTTTTTCATCTGGGATAGTCTTTTTGTCTACTGGAATCCTAAGACGTTGATATGTGAAGCTTCTGTGTACCCCGAGCATAATTATGTTATAATGTGTTTCTAATTTAAAATAAACTTATGATAGGTAAAACTACAAGGGTCTATTATAAGTAAGCACACTCAAAATCTGTCTTGTGTGGTAATCTTTTAAGACCTCTGATTTTCATAGTTCCTTAAGTGTGGACACTACTGTTGACTTTAATAGTTAAAAACAGAAAGAGTCAAGAAATGCTGCATCTTGCTGTTGCAAACTTTTTATTTTCAATACTATATTAGAGGCGGATAAATAACTAGTATAGTATGGTTCGGTCCTTGCACCTGTACTCTTCAATATCTTCATTGGTGACTTGGATGTGGCTGTGAAGTGTACTCTGTCCGTTTGTGGACAGTACTAAATTGTGGGGTGAAGTGCGTGCTCTGGAGGGTAGGGAACAATTGCAGGCAGACTGAACAGGTTGGAAAAGTGGGCAGAACACAGTAGGATGCAGTACAACAAGGACAAGTGCAGAGTGCTGCACCTAGGGTGCAAAAATATCTAGCACACCTACTGGCTGGGAAGTGACCCTCTCAGCAGCACAAAAGCTGAAAGGGATCTCGGGGTCATAGTGAATTCCAAGATGAACATGAGTCGTCAGTGTTACTAAATCATCAGCAAAGCTAACCACACTTTATAATGAATCAGCAGATACATGACAAATAGAACCAGGAAGGTGATATTTCCCCTCTGTGGCATTGGTCAGACCACAGTTGGAGTACTGCGTTCAATTTTGGGCATCATACTTCAAGAAGGAAGTTGATAGACTCAAGAGGGTCCAGAGGAGAGCCACTCGTGTGGTTAGGGGCTTACAGAACAAGCCCTGTGAGGAAAGACTAAGGGACCTGGACCCCTTCAGCCTCTGCAAGAGAAGGCTGAGAGGTGATCTTATGGCCGTCTACAAATTCATTAGGGGGACGCAGCAAGGGATCGGAGACGCTCTGTTCAGCAGGGCACCTCTTGGGGTAGCAAGGAACAGCAGTCACAAACTGGCAAAGAGCAGATTTAGGCTAGATATCAGGAAAAACTTCTTCACAGTAAGGATGCCAAAATTTGGAATGGGCTTCCAAGGGAGGTGGTGCTCTCCCCTACCTTGGGGGCCTTTAAGAGAAGGCTGGATAGGCATCTGGCTGGTGTCATCTGACCCCAGCACTCTTCTGCCTAGGCAAGGGGTCAGACTCGATGATCTGTTGAGGTCCCTTCTAACCCTAGCATCTATGAAACTAAAGAAATTTCTGGGTGAAATATTTATATTTTAAAAATAAATAAAATGCATAAATACACAAACAGGAGTTGCCTGACTTTTATAAGCTAGGATGACCAAGGAAGAGGGGAAAATAACTGAAGTGTTTTGGCACAAGTCATCAAATAAGACCTAGCTCTAATTTTGAGGGGGAGAGGAAAAACTTACACTATCAACTCCTAGAGTCATGCTGTCAGCCCAAATTTAAATATTCATTAGATTTTTTTTTCACTTTTACCTTTATACAGGTACTTGGCAGTATTTACATGTAATCATTTTCACATAATGACAGTTGTCTTTGTGTCTGCCTGTGGTTTAGTCATGATAGAAGTTGATTGCCACCTTTTGCAACCCCTTCAGCTGTCCTTGTAGCTCATACAATGTATTTATGCAAATAATTAAGATTATACTCTTCATTCTATGTTCATAGTTTCCCTGCAGAGGAGAAAACACTACTATAGTCTTAACACTTTAAAACTGAATCTATTTATATAAGGTGTTGCATACATTTTCCCAGGTAAAAAATATAACTGTAGTGAAATCATAGCCTGGAACTACTACTTTGGATATTGTTTTCACAAATACTGGTTTACAGTTACTTTAGTATAGACATTAGAATCTCTGACTAGTCCACCTTATTTATTTATTTTTTTACTCTTTTAAAATGGAGTATATTAGCATTTAAATGCTAAACAGATTTGTCCAAATTGTGCTTTCAGATGCATGAAAATTCTCCCCTGAAGAACTTTTTTGGCAGAAAAGGATGTTCATGTGTATCTGACATGTACAATTAATTATAAATGGCGAAAAAATTAAGAAGCGCATCTGATTTTTTTTTTCAGAAAATCTACCGAATATTTTAAAAAGTAAAGTATTTATTACTAAGCCGCTATACTAAGAGCAATATGTTGTATTAGTGAATCAGAGTAATCTTTTACAAGGGAATAAAGCAGTTTTGCTGCACTAAGAGTATATGATGTCTATTTTAAATGTCTGACCAATGTCTCACTAGAATGGATTAGTGGCTCTCAGCCTTTGATAGCAGTAGTCCTTGTAATCTTCCTCACAATTAATTGAAACCCCCTCACTTAGAAATAGGGTAAGAGGATTGTGACCCTCTGTGTCAACATTGAGGATCTTCCAGTTCCAAAAAGTAGGATGCAGTATTTCTGAAATTTCATCTCTGATAACGTTATAAAATGATGCATGCAATTCAGCGTTTGTTATGACTGGCTCTTCCTGAGGTTATGTAAGTTACCTAAAAAGATTACTAAAAGAAGGAAAAAAGGTGAAGGAGGAAAATAATTATGTGAATCAGTGAAATTCATTTAAATTTACTATTCACCCTAATATATTCTGTTTCTTATAATAACTACTGCTATATTTTAGGCATGAATTGCTTGAAGAAGCTAGAAGGCAAGGTCTACCTTTTGCACAATGGGACGGACCTACTGTAGTTGTGTGGTTAGAGGTAAACAATCCCTTTTAAATGTAAACTATTCTATATAGTCTTGTAGCATAAGATTTGGGGGAAAAATATAAAATTCCATTTGTATCCTATTTTTTGTTTGCCAGTTATGGGTGGGAATGCCAGCGTGGTATGTGGCTGCTTGTCGAGCAAATGTGAAAAGTGGTGCTATCATGTCAGCCTTGTCTGATACAGAAATACAGCGTGAAATTGGAATCAGTAATCCTCTACACAGATTGAAACTGAGGCTTGCCATTCAAGAGATCATGTCCCTAACAAGTCCATCTGCCCCTCCTACATCACGAACGGTAAGAAACGTTGGAAGTAACTTAATACATTGTACGAGAAAAATCACTGTTGAAACAGAAGAAAACATATTTTGCTTTAGTAAATGTTGGGGCTTCATAAATTAAATTGGGGCTCATAAATTAAACTGAGCAGCAGCACAGGTAGATAATTTTCTTTTTCATGTCAAATAACAGTTGTAAGATTTTATAATCCGTTCATTGCTAAAACATTTAGTAATGTAAAGCAAATGCTATACAACACTGTAGATAAGTAAAGAAATATATTGGATTTTTAGTAGGCGTGCTGGTTTTCAGCTCAGCATGGCTACATTTGTCAGTGTCAGCTGAAGTATTTAGAAAACGTGTAATTTGACAAGTTTATTTTGCAAGTATTGTTGGCCGAAATAAATTGTAAAACAAGGAGTGATTTTTAATTTACGATCTCAGAAAGATAGTGTGATATCAAAGTGTATGTGGTTCAGAAAATAAACTACTAAGCAAATAAAAGGGCTGATACAGTTTTGAGTCATGAAAGCATCTCAGTCCCAGGTTATTTTTCTCTGATCCTACAAACTGTATCATGTAGATAAACCGTTGTTGACTGCAGTGTCCCGTATCTGTACATGGCTGCAATATCCTATAAGGAAATAAACAACTGCTGCAGAGAAATTTGTTCGTGCAGCTGCTACCAACTCCTAACAAAAGTAGAACAGTTTATCAGAAGACGAGAGTTATTAAACACTCTGGTTTCCATAATGCCACAGTGTATCTGAAAATATAAACAGTTCTCTAATTTGAAGTATAGATTCTCCATAGATGATTCTAATTAGATGAAAATTTGCTAATAGATTTATACAGATGTGGAAGAACTGCAGTAGTAATTGCATCTCAGCTTTTTGACCAAGATCAAGTTCTATTGCTATATATGACAACACTAGATTCTCAAATGAGTTAAGTGCAGTCTCATGCAGGGTCTCATCATGCATTCTTACCACACCTGATCTTCTGTTCACTGTAAAGGGGATTCATATAGGTCCCAAGTTCAGAGGATTAATTTGACTTTATTGTATTGTTTTTTCTGTAAACCTTTGAATGGAGTACCTACCTGTGTGGAAAGTCAAAACTGTTTGTTTATTGATAATTTTGCTAAAGCGCATGTGACACATCTAGTAGATCAAAATTTGTCTTTCCAGTGCAAAGATTGAATAAAAGAAAGCTTATGAATGTACAGATGTAGAAGAATCTGTTGCTTGGCTTTTGTTAAAATATTGGCCAGAGGCACACTGACAGAAATTGTATAGTTAAGAACAAATAGATGATAAAATGAGGGCAGGAATTATTTAGATGCTTTTGAAATTTTTTGCATAACACTAGATAGCTAACTATGCAGTGCTATCCAAAATATCATTTTGGGTTGTGTTGCTATGAGCCAGCTAATTTAGAACAAGCTCAGGTCAGTGTATATCTTAGAGTGTAGTAGTTGTCAGAATTTATGATTACATTGGTAAAATCTACTTAATGCACTTCATGGTTTGTTAAATGATCTCTGAAGGGAGGTGTCCATGTCAGTGGGCTTTTATTCTTCATTATCATTTTAAATAAATGTTAAATGTAAAACTTTAGAAACCATTGCTTTTGCCCATGCCTGCTCCTTATATGTACCTATTGCTTATATATTCTGCAACCTTTCCTCTTTGTTACTGCTTTCCTTTCATTGGATGTGATTGATTCACTGTGGGGTCATATTAGACCACGGGAAATGTCTGGGTAACACATGAAGAAATGGAAAATCTTACAGCCACACCACAAACGGTTAGTTACAGCACTGCCACTTCTGTTCTTTAGAGTGCTTTTCCCACTTTTCTGAATGCTTGAATCGTGTCTCTCTCAATCTCTTAAAATAATAACAGTTTTAAAGCGAGTTAAATTCTTTAGGATTATAACTTTCTTTAGTTACTAACCTTGTGTGAAATTATAAATTGCATCGTGTTATGCTTTTTCAGTAGGGGGGAAAAAAAATCTCAATTCTTAATATAGGCAAAATGTTTGGAGAACTCTTTCTGGATTTCATAAGTGGGGATTACCAAAATCTTTACTTATTTTGCTGTGGAGGCCAGTTCAGTGATTTGCAAACATTTTTTTTTCCCTTTACAGAAAATCTAATCAGTGCAAGGGTTTTCCTACTTCCATGAAAACTGATTTTGGGGGGTTTTTTTGTTTTTAATGCATGGTACTTGCATTCTTTAGCTCTTTTTAGTGCGTCATAGTTGATTCAATTCTACTACACCCTTGAAATAGTTTCATTACTAAATTTAAATACTAACATTTGTGTGTTCTTTTGCTTTTCTAACCACATAACATCAGGAAGATGAGGAGGGAAGCTGGGCTCAGGTTGGAAATTTTACACAATATATTATACTATATAAGTAAACCATATGCAATTAGAGCACAAAAAATCTTTATTTTGGTGTGTATTTTTATAATATAGTTTTTATCGATAGTAAAAAGCTTTTAAACTATCAATGCATATGTGAAAAAGTCTACTAGCGAGTCATCAAGGTATGTTATAGCTCTTTAAGACCTGCCAACACTTCATGCTCAGATTTGAAAAACTGGGGGCGGGAGTTAATTGCCATGCAGCGGACACTGCAGAGACTATAAATAAAAAAATGTATTGTGTTTTCTCTTATTACTAAAACTACTGAATAAAACATTAAGCATCCTGCTATTGTTAGAATGTTTGTGTTTATCTTTATTGGACCAGTCTATAATTGGGATAGCTCTTGGGCAGGTTCTTGGGCATCAAGTACCCTTACTCAGGAAGTGCAACCCGAGGAAGGGCATTTAATACCTAAAATATTGTCCAACAGTTCTCCCAGCTAAGTAGCTGGTCCAGTAAAATATGCCACACACATCTGTGCCTCAGATGCTTCCTGGCCTATTATGGCCAGTGTTATGGTTAGTCATCTGATGCACTTGTTCTCTAGTTTGCAAAATCACAAAAAATAGGAAAACTATTACTTAACTGACGTCTGTGACATTGGATTTGTTCTTTTGTTCAAACTACAATGTTTGAAAACCATTTTTAAAACAAAATAACTTTGGTCTCTAAAGCCTGAAGGTTTGTGGCAAGTTAATGGTTCAAGAAAAATACCTGCCTGCTATAGGAACCCTGTTCAGCCTCATCACTAGCATAATCACTATCCTTCAGGGATGCTCAGCAGTCCAAGCCCAGCATATTTTTGTGTTACCTGTGTAGTCCATGTTGGACAACTGTTTTGCCTTAAAGCTCTGATAAATCCTCTTTGTACCTTTTAAAGTAAGGATGGATAAGTGTCCAGAAGTATAGTCAATCCTCCTTTATGTATAAGAAATGGTAAATTTTGTAATTGACAAAGGCTGCTGTCTGACCCATATATTTGAATTGTACTGTATCTCATTTCTTGGCTAGACTAGCACAGAGTTCTTATGGAAATGATAATACTGTATTTAGTTGAATACAAGATGAGCCCTCCCCCCACCCAGGGCTTTTTCACCCTGGGGAGAAAAAGCCCATTTGCTTATAGCTACATGCAAAGAAACCTCATTACACACTTTGCCTATCATTAAACTACTGCCAAAAGCAGCATTTGCTTAGTAATGGAAACTAACCATAAAGTTAATTGAATGCAGTCCACACTGTCCATGCCTGTAAAACACATGGCCATGTCCCACATTGCCGGGAGTTCCCTCCACAGGGAACTAGCACCAGGCCTGGAGGTGCTACAATACCAGGCCAGCACCAGAAGGACCAGAGGCAGCCTCCCTTTGCAAAAACGCTACATTTAATCTTAGCTGATAGGTCCAGATGCCAGTGATAATGTACCACAAGGATAAATTGGTGCATCCCATCTGAATAAGATAAATGGCAGTTGCCATTGAGCATACTCCCATTCACCGCTGACTTTTCCAAGTCATGGTGAGCAACTACCTTAAATAACTTTTGCCTTCCTCTTCACAGCTGAGCTGTGCCTTTCCCTTTTCCTGTGATTCCAGTTTTTTTCACCAGTTTTCAAAGTCTGACAAACATCACTGAATGTGGGGTCCCAAACAGTTCACCCAAATCCCTCTGTCACTTCCTCAACCTATCACATTTCGTTAGTGTGGCCCTGTCCTCCATAAGGTAGAGCTGGACCAGGTTGCCCTCTGCCACATCTGCATATACATTTTTGGAGGCTCTTAGGACTCATGATGAGAACATCTGGTTCCAGTCATGAATGGGGGTGGGGCTAATTGGCAGATGGCTGTTTTGTGGGGGCTGTCTGGAGAACACACACATACTGAGCAGTGCTGAGCTGTGGGGTCACCATGGCTTAAAACGCTGTTGACTCTGTTGGGGCCCAGCCCAATGAACTGTATGGTAAATCATGAGCCTTCTGGCTTTGGACTGATGTCAGGCATCGTTTGTACTATATATAAGTAGGTGCCAAAGTGTTACTTAAGTGTGCTTCAAGTTTTAGTACAGGTATGCTTCAGGCAGTTTCAAAAAGATAAAATGTATCAATTCTGGAAGAACTAAGTCTGTGGGTACTATATGAAAAATACTAGAGGCATATTTATTTCAAGGCCAGTGTTTTTCAAATTTGCCCCTCACTTCTTTGTGCATGTGGAGAGCAGGATCTGATGGTACAAGGGGGGAAAGGGACTGCAGGGAGAAGTTGGGTGGGAAAAGGTAAATCTGACCCTCCAGATTTGTCCCTCTCCCGCTGCTACAGCAGGGAAGACGCATTCATGGCCAACCTCCAATAATTAGATTCTGCATCTGGAAATTTATAACCAATGTTATAAATTTTGCATTTGTAGAATCCTAATTAGGGTTCATCTTGTATTCCGGTAAATACGGTAGTTCTCATTTTTCCCCTTTCATGAAAGTACATGTTGGGGAGTTAGGGGGTAGAATTTTCAAAGGTAGAAGAACATGTTTAGTAGTATAATTCGCAATTGCCTCTTGGACAAATCTGGAAAACTTTTCAGTGGAACTGTTTAAGACTGTTCCATGCCTTGTAGAATAAGGAGTAGCAGTTAAAGCTGTGAGTCCATAGCATGGTATATCATATGGGGGATTTATTTATTTTTAACTAGCATAAATTCCACAAAACTCCTAATGTGTTCATATTCCACAGCGAGGTGTTTTTTTTAACTTTGTGATTTGTCATAAGAAATATAAAACTATACTATACCACTTTTATAGGGTTTTTTCATTTTTTTTTCATGAGACATGGTGTATTCATCTTTTGTGAAAATAAAGCTCTAAGTTATATTGTCGTGATACCAAGGCTCATGAAGGAACTGAATTTGAGGAATGTGCAAAAAATTCATCAAAAAGTGACCAGAAATCAATGGAAAGTTTACTTACTGCTTCTGAATATCAATACTCCTTTTTTTCCTAAGGATTCTTTAATTTAAAAAAAAAAAGTAGTAAAGTGGCATATTTCAACTCAACCCTTTCAAAGCTGCTTTTTTTACAAACTAATAAAGTTAGTTATAAGTTTTGCCTTTCCTTTAATTCTGAATTATCAAAGGAAAGCTTATAGTTAGGATCTTTTTGCCTTTTGAATTGAGTAAATTTACTTTTAAATCTTACCTTTTCAAAAACAGACTTTAGCATATGGTGATATGAACCACGAGTGGATTGGTAATGAATGGCTCCCTAGCTTGGGGCTCCCTCAGTATCGCAGCTACTTCATGGAATGTCTCGTTGATGCTAGAATGCTTGATCACTTGACTAAGAAAGATCTCCGTGGACAGCTTAAAATGGTTGACAGTTTTCACAGGTAAAGAGAAAATAAATATTCATGAGCTCACACTCCTCAGTATATACTTCAGCTGTTATCTGACATCTGTTTTCTTTTCTAAATAGGAATAGTTTCCAGTGTGGTATTATGTGTCTGCGAAGATTAAATTATGACCGAAAAGAACTTGAAAGAAAAAGAGAAGAAAGCCAGAATGAAATAAAAGGTTAATCTCATTATAAGATGACTCAATTTTTATTATTTAAATAAACACAATTACTTTAATTTGGAAGGCGTCTCTTTCTCAGGGTCATAGACGTTTCAGGTGCAAGATGTTTGATAGTAGGGTCTTGTCATCAACAGTTCATTGGCTATGGAATCACCCATGTGCACATAGCTGTTAAAACCTGAGCTTTTACTTATTTTTTAAAAAATCACCCCTTATTGTTCTGAAGGAAATCTGGGATATGTGAACCAAAGAAACTTGCAACATTTTATTTTAAAAGACAACACCTAAACTGACAGTTGTCCCCATTTTTCTGTATTGTTTTTCTGTGTTGTTTTGAAATGAACTCTGGATTCTAATGGCTGTGTTACTGTTCATGAATAAGTAACTAGTGCATTACTGATCTTAATGACAAGCATCTCTCTGACATTTTTCTATTGTTGGATTCACTGATGAACATAAAACAGAGGATAGAAACAGAAGTAGAAAATGGGGCAATGGCTTAAACACTCTCATAGAAGAAAATAATCCTCCATTTGGGAAGAGGGATTTTTATCTTTTTTCCCCATGCCAAAAGCCTTAAGCACCATCTTGGGCATCAGCTATCCAGATTTTCACAATTCTTTGTACCTCCCCTATTGTCAAAAGCCTCAGTTACTATTCTCCAACTCTTCAAATACTTTCTTTTCTTTTCCCTCTTGACATTCAGAATGACTATGCATATGCCAGTTATCAGAATGTGTTTTCCCCCCTCCCTTTCTCTTTTAAACAATTTTTTAAATTGGGTATATATTAATAGCAGAATCTTCACAGTAGTTTTATTATAAAAGTCCTCCCCAAACTTGAAACATTTTAGGTCATTTTCTTCAGTTTACTATGTGTGGGGTTTTTTTTTTAAGTTCTTTCCTCTCCACACTAACTCAGTTACATAAAGTAGAAGTAGCAGAAAGCCACAGATCATGTTTATAGAAGGAACAAAGCATCAGAGTTCAGGAAGCGGATGCATAAGAGCTCAGATATATTTAAACAAGTTGTTTCAAATATGCCATGGAATTTATATTTATTTAAAAAAAAACCCCAAACTTCCAAGTGTGAACTAAAGAAACTAATGGTGTTTTCATTGTCCTAATTTTGCTGTTGTATTATCTCTGGAGTTTAATGGTTATACTGCTGTCACAAATGTTTCTTTCTCTTTAAAAAAAACAATAGGTATATTGGGAGGGAGTGGGAGAGGTGGCTGAGCTATTTCCCACCACTACCCAGTGTCCTCCCTTAAAACACAACATTCAGTAAGCTACAATATGTAAAGGGTGTGACAGAAAACAGTTTTCTCCCTTGTTTTAGAGAGGAATCTTGTGTTACTGTATTTACTCAAATATAAAACACAGTTTCTTTCTCCTCCCCCTTATCTCCCCCTTCAGCTGAGGTTGGGGGAAGATTCTTTGTCTTGGATTTGAGTACAGGAGCCGGGGGTGGCCTGCAAGTAGCTGCTGCAACTCTTATTCCAGCCCTGACCTGATTTTGTTCTCAGAGCTACAGCTGCTGCCTTCATCCCACCCCCTGCACCTGCCCCTTGCTGCTTCTGTTCCCCTGCTGTTACCTACCCTTTGTTTTGGCTCTGGCACTTTTTTTTTGACCATTTTAACTGTAGCGTGAAATGAACTCACTGTCAAATTAAATAAGTTACTATATAAGGGTATAGTTGGGGCTTTACTGCTGACTGCCTGAGTGACAGACTGACCCTCTACCAATAAATTGTAGATTAAATGAGACTAGTAACTATATGTTTATATATGGGTTTGTTTTTGTCTTATAGATGTACTTGTCTGGAGCAATGACAGAATGATCCACTGGGTACTGTCAATTGGTCTTAAAGAATATGCAAATAACCTTATAGAAAGTGGAGTTCATGGTGCACTTGTGGCCTTAGATGAAACTTTTGATTATAATGCATTAGCTCTATTGTTACAAATACCCACTCAGAACACGCAGGTAATGCTTATGGTAACTTGATGACTTCCTACACGTGTTAATAAAATATGCTATCCTGTCTAGTTGTTTTTATGAAAACAAATACAGAATTTTAAATATTTGAAACTTGTTTTTAGTCTCTTCTACCAGATACTGTCAGGCATACCAGGGTTGTTTTTTTTTTAATTCTTATATTTTCCATTATTTATGCTGTATGTTCTAATTAACTTATATTTCAACATGAGTGGTTTTAGGATTCCGATAGAGGGGTTTGGCACACCACCTTTCAGACCACAGGGGTGAGATGTGGCTGGCACCCTGAGGCTGGCTTGAGGACGTTGGGGATCTTGGCAAAGAGTAGGCTCTGTAAAAGGGGATATGCCTGCTGCCACTGCTCTTGGCCAAGTCTGCACAGCTGGTCTCTGTAATCTTGTGGTGAAATGGGGCAGGAGTGGCTCTGTGGTTCCCCCTGTGCCTGCAGAAGTGGAGGAGGTAGGGGAGGGAAGGAAGGGGTTCTTCCTTCCAGTGCCCGCTGCCATCTGTTGTGGGGAGCAGGGGGCAGGCAGAGGAAGACAAAAACCCCTGCTGCCAGTGTCCCCTTCTGAGCCCAGCATGCTGCCCAGCTGCAGCTCAGTGCCAAAAGAGGGCTGGAGTGGTTCTGGGGGCTCCCCCTGTGTCTGGATCAGCTGTGGAAAGTGGCAGTAGTGGTGGAGGAAGGGAGATGTGACGACACCTTTGCAGCCTCCCTAGATTCACCCTTGTATTTCAAACAAGAGTTGGTTTTCTTTTGGTTTATCTTCTCTAAATTGACGTATCCTTTATTTATCAATTGTTTATTTTTTTAATTGCACCTGTGACATGTTTTTTTGCTTTACAAAGAAAAACTTCCTTTGCCAGAAGTTTCATTGTCACTATTTCATTTTCAGTTTGATAAAGTGAGTTTGTCCATTACAGATACAGTAGCTGATAACAGACAAGGTTCTTTGGATAAATGTGATATATTTTATTAGACTAAATAGTTGGAAAAATTGTTCTTTGTAAGCTTTCAGGCATAAATACCCTTTTTCAGGTGTAGGGAGAGTCTAGCTTATGATGACTATAGGGAAAGTCTAGCTGATGACTACATGTCAGGATTTAATTCTGTTTAAATTCTTTAGAAAGTAAGTTGCTGTAACTTGGCAAAGACTAAATTAATGCTGTACTAAAGCAATAATAGTGTTAACACAAATTCATTTTAAAATGTGTAGATGGTAGCAATTTTAAAGTGATAACATGATTTTGTATTACTAGCTTTCAAGACTAATGTCATTGTGTTTTTGTTTTTTTTAAATTTAGGCTCGTGCTGTTTTGGAGAAAGAATTCAATAACCTTCTTGTTATGGGCACTGACAGAAGACTTGATGAAGTAAGTCTGAGCTATTGGTCTGTTCTACTTTGCATTGTGGAGAAGTGTGAATTCTGATCTATTTCTTCTATTGAAGTGAAGAAATTTGGCTTCTGCAAAAGTAGCCTCTTAATAATTAAGCTATTAATACACCAGAATATATTGTTATATACTATTAGTAGAGTATAAATTGTTATTGCTAAGTAAGCTTCTCCCAGATAGCTCTTCCCAAGTACCTCATTCGTAACCTGTGAATTTTTTTTTCTGGTAGGCCTCTTTGTAATTACAAAGCATAAATGTAGGAAGATTGCTAAACTTGCATAATTTTTGTAACTAATTATTTTATGCAGTAAATGTACTGTAAAAGGGCCCATAATGCAACATAAGGTATTTTAAAGCAATGTAGGTAAAAATGACATGACTCAGTTTTGCTCTAAAATTGAGAGTTAATAAGGCTTATTGTACAATCACATTTTGGTTGCTTGCATAGAGAAGTCACTTGCAGCAATAAAAATATCTTAATAAGCTTATAAAACATGGTCAAAGTGTAGAGGATCAGAATGGTTAAATGAAAAGATAGAAGTGAGATGATCAAATTTTGAAAACAGAGCAAGAATGAAACCTACTGAGGATGGGATTATACATATGTTCAGGTCAAAGCACATCCTAAGCGAACAGTCTGATTGAGGGTTTGTTCATCTTCTGAGGTGAACAAAGTAGTAGTATATTTTATTAAGAAATGACTGTTCTGTGCTTGAACCTGTGGAGGGATTTTAGGACCATTTAAAACAGTGGGAGCCAAACTTTTTTGAAAACCGTGCCACAAATTAGCCGTGCACATTCCCTGAGTGCCATTCCAATCCCTTTCCTCTATCCAATCCGTTGCTCTGCTTTCTGCTTCATGCCGCTTTTGCCACCATGTTGCTTGTCCCCTCCCAGTTCTGCTGCGTGCTACGTAGAGGCTGCCTGTGCCACCCCTGACTTAAAGCATCTCAGAGGAAGTGGATTTTCCCTATACATTCTGTAGTGAGAATGTTTACTGAGCACTTGTATCCAGCAAAATAAGATGTTATCTAATATTAGAGTATTCTAAAGACTCAAGAGTATAGAGATGTATGAAGAGCATTGGAATGCTCTTCTGAGGCCATGTAATATCTAGGAAGATAGGAGCGAGTCAGGCCTTCTCCTTTTTTCTAGTTTTGAATATTAGCATTGTTTTTAGAGTCCTGCTTTCAGTAATTTAGGTTGTGTGCAGGTGATATGTTTGTAGTGCTACAAAGTTTGCAGCAAAGTTTACACAGACCCACCCCACCCCCAGTGAGCCCATGCTGCCACTTACAGGGAGCCCCCTCTACCTTGCTGCTGAACTGCTTCTGTTCGATTTAATAATCCCACAGTGCTTGCAACTGCAGAGCCAGGCATGCTGGTCAGTGGTGTGCCTGGCTTCCAGACTGCAGGTGCTCTGGGATCTTTACAGGGTGAGCAAGTGGCTGAAGAGAGCAGAGAGCAACTGTCTCTCCATCTGGGGACACTGACAATGGCAGCTGTGGCCCAGTTGCCACCAGGCAGCGATAGGAGCAGGGCAGCCTGCAAGCCTCCCTGACAGCTCACCCATGGATGAACTGACAGAGAGGCAGATGCTTGCCCTCCCTCCCTTTCCCTTGGAGGGTGGGAAGGAGAGCAGAACTATACAGGACTGTCTGAAGTAAAACCAAAACAAAACTCCCGACTTCTTAGTACAGTAGTTGTAACCAGTAGCAAGTAATGTAACAAGTAGAATATACCCTGAATGCTAGGGACTCTAGATGAGAAGTGTCTCTTTCAGAGAAGATACAAAACCCACAGGCTTGCCAAAAATAGCTTTAATAGCCACAGATGGTACTTTTTGTAAGTACTGACACTAGCTTTCAGGCAGAATTCCAGCTTGGATAATTGCATATTGTGTAGAAGTGGAGCATAATAGCTACAAGAGATGGTTGCACCTCACTAGTAAACGAATGATTCTTTTTTAAATCTTTTAGGTAGTCTGGAATCATTCAGAAAGAAAAGGTGTTATGTAATTGCTTCATTTATCTCCTCCTCTTCCAACTTAGAAAACATTTTAATACAAATTCTAAACATTTGTCTCAGTTATCTGTTGAGACAGGATGAGATTCCGTGGTATACCTCAGAAGCACCACAGGGAACTTGCAATCCCAGGAGAGGGAATTGCTATAGTTGCTTCAAGCTACCTTTGACTTCTCTAAGTCCTTGGTGTTAACTTAGATGAATCTTGTAATGAACATTGAGATACCACAGGGTTCTACTTAGTGAGGATAAAAACCATTCATCGATACATACAAACTGTGATATGTATCTTTTTCTTACCAGATATTATTTCATAGGTGTGGCAAAATGTCATATTTACTGGGTGCAGTGTCACACACAATTCAAATATAGTTTAAGATGTGAATATGCTACCAGGGAGAAACTGTTTAAATAGGGGGTGCATTCTGTTCCAAGTAGTTGAAAAAAATCTATTCACTTTAAATGAAACAGTATATAGGTGAGGATATACAGATAACTTCTGCACTTCAGGTTTTGTATTTGTTTTCTTTTAGAAGTCAATCCATTTTCTGTGATCTTTGTATCCTTATGCTATATGTCAATATAGGTACTCCAGCAAATATGGAATTTGAGACCAAAATGGATGTAACTATTTATTAGAAACCAAAAAAAACTGCACAGATGGCTGTTAAAGTCACTAAAACATTTTATTATCTGTCCCTCTTACATCATTTTCATTTACTTTTTGCTGCTAGATTATAAAACATTTTAACGTCACAGATTCTTAAGCGTAAATAAACATTAATGCACAGTGAAAATAATGGGTGCCATTATTGTATCTTCCAAGAGATGCTAAGCATACTGGTTTCCACAGACCTTTTTGGAATTGAAGGGCCTCCATTCTGGAAAATTGGTATGCATCACAAGTTATTTAAAAAAAAAAAAAAAAAAAAAAGTTTTCTTTCCATTTATGTACGTAAAATTTAAATGATCAGGTTTGTGGAAGCTGTTTAATTTTGATTTCTTCACAAACTCTGGTCTAAATTCTAGGGCTCAAGCCCTGAAAATTTGGGCCGTGATGCCTATTACTCCATTACTGACATTGCATGAACTTCAGCTTGTGACATAATTGCCAGCTTTAAAAATTACTGATGATACTCCTCAATCTGACAGGATGATGATAAAAGCTTTAGACGAGCACCTTCATGGAGAAAGAAGTTTAGACCAAAGGACATAAGAGGTTTAGCTGCTGGATCAGCAGAGACTCTCCCTGCAAATTTCAGAGTTACCACCTCAATGTCTTCACCCTCTATGCAGCCAAAGAAGATGCAAATTGATGGTACGTAAACAGCTTTTTTGTTATATTGAGCATGTTGGAATTTGTTTGTAGTGATTCCATATCCAGAATATTTCTGCCTTACGCATGCTTGTATGTATAAATCTTTTCATTTTAATCATATATATTTGTAATCACTTGTGAACGTTCTACAAGACGCACAGTTCCTTTTCACTTCACTTTGTTTGTTAAATAAAATTGTAAAATATCTTCTTATTTAGGAATACTTAGTTTCCATATCTCTGACTGGAAGCAAGGTGACATGCCACCAGAATTTTCATACATTTTTTGTACCTCCTTAAAGGTGTGGACACTGGCTGTAAATTTTCTAATCTGTATGAATAAAAATACAGTAAAGCCAGTTTCTTAATTCATTAAAATAATAATTCATTATTGGAAAAGAAAGGAAATAGTTACTACGTACATATTTGATGTTATCTTTATAAATTCTAGTACTAGTGTGTATATAATTACATACTAGTAAAAGGCATGGCTTATTTGTGAGCCGCTTTAATTGAAATAAAAGTTTTCAGAAATTATGTTAATAATATCATTCAGTCCACTGATGAAGGGCCTCATTAAGAGTAGATATAACCCAGGGTTGTTTTGAGTTTTGCTTTTCTAACTTACACCCTTTTAGAGTGAATTTATATGGTAGTTGCAATCATGTTGCTGTGTGGATTGGTTTTTAAGACTAACATGCATGCTGTGTTCTGCATGTCTTCCTCCTGTGATTGTTGAAACCAGGCAATGTATCAGGAACACAAAGATTGGATTCTGCTACAGTAAGGACTTATTCCTGTTAAAGCCTTCTGTTGGTAAGTAAAATTGACTGGTACAGAGTAAAACAAGTAACTTTTTAACTTAAAATTTAAATTAGTCTTTTCCAAAAATTATTAATAGCTAAATACAAAATACTTTTCTGTTTACAATATAAAATAATACATTGAGATTTCTGAGCCTGTTTCCTGTAAATGTAGATAAGGCTGTCATTTATGCAATATTTTAAAAGTTAACTTGCAGAGCAAATGTTATGGCATGTTCCTTTAAAATACTGAAGGTGGTTCTTTGCCAAAAGAAAAAAAAAGAATAAAATGGAGATTATTTGGTTCATTCTTTATATTATAAAATGCATTTTTTCCCCTGAAAGAATCCATAGTGCCATCTGGTCCATTTAGAATAATTATGACTTCATAGATAATGAAAAAATGAACTTTAGTTTGACAGGAGATATGATTGATTTTTTAAAGTATTGTAGGGCAGAATAATATTGCTTTCATCTATGGCTGGTAGATAGAGGGTAGCCATATTAGAGGAGTAAGGAAAAATGGAGAGGGAGAGTTGTTACTGTAAAGGTAGATACAAGGGATAGTCTGCTAGAAAAGAGAGAAGGTTTCTAGTATAGAGCATCATGGGTGGGGGTACCTGTATTTCTAACCTTGCCTTGATTTTCTGAGTGCATTTTACCAGCGTATGAATGAGGGTTTCTGCCACCGTTTTAAGATTGAAGCCCATGATTCTCTTACTTATAGTTGTGTACCCGCTATGATTCCTTAGCAGGTCTGCCTGAATTTGGTTAGTCGGTTCTTTTGAGACCTGACTTGTTCAACAGTAGAAGCTTGCTATACCAAGGGGAAAGTGTTTTCAGTGGAATTTGTGTACACATATGTATTTTCCTTAAAGCCTTAGATAGGCCCATCTTATTCTGGAGGCCCTGAACACTAGGACTGGGGTTCAGTCTGAATCCTAGTAGTCATTTTCTTTCTTTGCTTGTATTCTTCAGGGATCATCTGTTCAAAGCACTCCTTTTCTAGCTTAGATCAGTTTTGCGGTTACATACATGGACTGTTCCCTTTGCCAACTTTTTAACCCATTATCCTCAGATGTACTTGTTCTAAGCCAATGACCTCTTTACAGGGCTATCTGAAAATGCCTTCTTCCCTACATATTTGCAAGTAACCCTTTGCAGCCCTAATCAACTATTAAGCAAACAAATAGGATACACAGTATATGCCTTTACATTTTCAGGCAGCTTCCATGACTTCAAATTTCCTTAAATCATATGAAGAGGGGATGGATAACAGGAACCATAGGTGAGGTGCTATGACATTGTGGTAGTGCCCTGAAAAGCTTGGTGAAGCTTTCAAGTAAGTTAGATTAGGGTATGGGAAAGTTTGGAAAGAAAGAATGAACAGAATTGAATAGAGAGGGAAGAGGAGAAATTATTGAAAATGTTGATTCCTGTTAATACATAGGTGCACAAATCATTTTCTGTGTGGCTTGTAGCTTTCCAGATATACGGCTGTAATAGGCATGCAGAAAACACCTTCCAACTGCAATACAGAGAACCCAGTACTCAATTAGATGAGGAACTGTATTAGGGTATAAAATACAAATCCCAAATTAGCCTTTCGGTTGCTATTTTGAAAAACAGATAATTTCAGAAGTAGTCTGATTTTAAGTCCACCACTTCCAAGTTGTAGTCTTTTTCTAGTAGGAATACTGAGTGTTATCTCCACCAAGGGTTAGTTATGGCCTGCAGGCTAGATCTGGTCCATGGAGTCATAAGAGACTCTGCCTGTTTCTGTGTCCATGGTAGGGCCAGGTTGCAAGGAACTGTGCTATACAGCTTGACAACTAGAAGCTTTGACCCCACTTCTGCCACTCCCCTAGGCTCCTGTTGCCTGGCTACATACAGCATAAGAGCAGCTGGAAGATGGAGGGGTACAGGGGCAGGGAGAAATGGTGGCAGCTGCCTAGTTGTGGTGCTGCTCCTCACTTGCTGGAAGCTGCATCTGTAGGGATTATGAGGCGGAGGAACTGGGGCAAGCGGCAATGACACAAGTGCAGCTCCCAGCTGCCTGTCCCTGATACAGAAGCAAGCAAATGCCTCTGCTGCTGACATGCCACCCAGCCAGCATCATACTAGAACTAGATTGTTCTGGTCTGCAGCTTGTTAAAGGCTGCCAGCTGCTGATCTATACTGTTTAAGATGCTTTCAGTGCAAGCTTGCTGGAAGTCATTATGAATAGTCATCAATAATAGTAGGTAAATTTTCAAAGATATGTCTGTGTTTGCAGTCATTATCATGTCAGTAGCTAATGTAGGTACCATGAAACTAGCCTAGATGGACTTTCTTATGCATGGTAGAATGCTGAAAATGAAGCTTGTTGGTAAAGAATGTTGAGAATGAAGGTCCTAAAGACAAAGAATAGTTTAGATTAGATGGATCCATTGATGCTTAACTTGGGTATTTTTAAAACATTTCTTTGTTAAAACACTTCTTCTGATAAATATAAGTTGAAGGTAGTTAGCTTGTGGCCTGAAGACATTTCAGCCAAAAAGTATAGGAAACAAATATAATTGCCTACATCAGTGGTGCTTAACTTTTTTGCTGGCCGAATGTGTGACTTGGGGTTGTTCTGCTAGTCGAATCAGGCTCCACAACGCTTCCCTTAGCCCCAAGGTGGAGGATTGGAGGCCACCCTGCCTCCAGCTGGAAGCAAATCCTATACTAGAAACCCTGTATCCCTGGACAGGCCCCAGGCCACCACCGTGCACAGATCTAGCATGCTGTTTGGCCCACGGGCCTCTCCATAGGTATGGAAACTTGGTGGCAGGGGAGAGTCAATTGCTGCCAACACTCTTCTGCTGTCAAATTTTTGGACCCCTGAAGACCCCTGCAAGGTAGATGGCATGGCTTTGCTGGCGGATCTGGCCTGTGGGCCCTGGTCCACATCGTGCTGTAGTAGTAATTCAGTGCATGAATGCCATAATGATGAGCAGTTTAACTGAAAAACCTAGAATGCAATGTTTGCATGTTTGCTGGGTTTGTTGTTGCTCTTTTGGTTTGTTTTTTTTGTCTTTTGATGCTAAGGATTTTCTTTTTGTGTTTTTGTTTTACAGTTTACCCACACTATTTCTACCGGTGATATGCAGCATTTTGAACTCAGACCATATTTTAGAAATCATTGGAATCTTTAATCTGTTAATAATTGTTAAATGGACACTTTGAAATATTTTATTACAGAGTTTTTAATTAGCAAATGAATTCATGAGTACCATAGAGAAAATATTTTAGAATTAAATGTTTCTTATATTTATGTGACTTCTCATTTATATAATTACTTACCTTTCTGTTTGTATTCAGTCTATAAAAAGAAATCATTGCTGATTTTTTTTTTATCCTTAATTTGT
>NW_017729025.1:112996445-112999007 GCF_001723915.1 Gavialis gangeticus | reverse complement strand
TTATATTTATGTGACTTCTCATTTATATAATTACTTACCTTTCTGTTTGTATTCAGTCTATAAAAAGAAATCATTGCTGATTTTTTTTTTATCCTTAATTTGTTAGTCTTTCCAACTGAATGTACTGTAATGCTTGTATGTATATGCCCCTATAAGTAATATAGGGTTTTTGTAAATTATGCAGTTATTGTAATTATCATTGTTTTTTAATAATGAAACTGAAGGTGAAAAGGATTTTAATACCTTTGTAAAAGTATGACATCAAGCAGTATATATTTTGTCTTTTGAAAATGTTAGCTAGTTCTAAAAATGAAATGAAATAAATAAACCCACCTTTTTCAGTCAAGCATATGTTGTAGTAAACAAGAATGGTACATGATTTTTGGTTTCTGTTCAGAGCAATACCTTTTTTCACAAAGAAAAATCTGTCAACTAGTATGAATTAAGTATTTAAAATATAACTTGATTTTTAAAAACTGGGAAACAGTAGAACACTGTGGAATACACTTTAGAACTGGTTAACTCCTTCAGGACTTTCAGTCTCTGTTGTATTTTGTGTAACCTATCTTCACAATGACTGAACAAGAAGCCATAAACTAAAAAATGTTTTTTCTCAACCAAGGAAGAAAGACTTTGTAATGAGTTCCTGGTAGTAATCCACAAACCACAGAAAGTGCTTTTTCCTCCCATATCCTTTTGATTGAAAACATTTGTGGAAAGGCGCTGATGCAGCTCTTTTTAGTGGACCAATCATGAAGCACTGCAGACTCATGTCAAAGAAAAGGAATAAAAGAAGATGAAGGTACAATATACTGAAGAATAAAGTAGTGCAACTTCTAATAAAGGCCTTATTTTTCATATGTAAGTCGTCTTTTTTGCATTTGTTTGTAAACTTGTTCTAAAAATGTGTCCAGAGGTTTTTTAAAATTATGATGGTTGTAGCCATTATGGACTGTATGAGTAGCAAATGTATCCATTTAAAATGGCACATTAAAAAGCCAGCAAGAAATGTGTTCGGATCACGGTGCATTATTTATTATGCAACAATATATAGCATGTCTTTTTTCCTTATTTTTTCAGTTCTTTTAATTTACGTGTACAACTGAGATTTGTTACTATTCTGTTTTTCTATTAATCTTTTATGTATTTTCTGATTTGTGTAACAAAATATGTACAGCCTAAGTACTTTTGGACTATTTTTATCACAGTATTATTTATTGCTTTCTTTCAATAAAGTACTGAAGCATTTTCCACTGCCAATAAAACGCTGTTGAAAAAAAACTAAGATCTAATTGTATACAGAATTAGGCTACATTTGTGGTTGAGTGCTGGAGAGTTGTCAATAAAGCATTGTAATGATTGAGTTCTGCCCTTGTAGATCTCGCTTCAGATGAAGACCTAAGTAATTCTCTACTTCATTGGATAAAGATTATGTTGAAAATGGTAATGATTTTTATGGGTGCACCGATATCTAGGTTGGTTATTAGATCGGCACTGATAAAAGGCGAAATGATGTCATCGGCTTTCTTTGGTTGTTGTAGCTGATTAATTTATGGCTGCATGCCTCGAGCACCCTACCAAGTATAGTCTAGTCCTCACGCCCTGCAATCAGCCCAGGCCTGTGGCAGACTACAGGTCCTGGCAAGCAGGAGTTGTTGTCAGGGAGAGGTCACAGGGTGCCTTATTCAGCAACAAAGGGACTGTTACCAGCTCTTGCTGCTGCTGCCACTGCCCTGGCAATGCCATGCATGCAGGAGGGGCCTGAGTGCCAGGGTTGCTGTGAAGGCTGACTGTGCATGGGCAGAGATGTGGGTTTTCTGGAAAATTTTGAATTGGAAAATTTTCCAATGCCCCAAATAGTGTGATCTGATGTAGCATGTTTATCTGACTTAAATTTAGTAAACAAGACTAAAAAGTACCCTCCCTGTTAATTTTATGTCCCAGTAGTCACAAGTATTTGAACTCAAATACTTGATTAAGTGTGCTGCATTTAATTTTTTTCCTAATGTGGTTTAAATGTTATATTCAGGCAAATTCAAAGTTTTATCTAGAAAGATAATTATTTTTGGACTACTTGTAAAAAAGCAAAGACAATATACAAGAGCATGCACCTCCCTTGCATTATTTGTTTAAATTTAAGAAAAAAAATGAAGGCACTGAAAGCTGACGACACTAATTTTAGCACACCCAAAGAACTGTGTATGATATGCTGTGCTTTGGTTTTGATTTGACCTGCACATCCAATTAGGTGAATTCATCATTTGATTTTTGGTTTGGATTATTATGTGAGTGTACTTACCCTCCTGTTTATAAATCAATAAAACATATATGTACTCTCTCACATGCTTCCTAGGGATAATCACCTGAAAAAGCATTAATTACAACTGTGAAACTGCCAAGCTTGCCTATTGTTGTATTGGCATCTATTAATTATTAATAATGGATTTTCAGAAATGGAAAATTCCTACAGAAAAATAAAGCACTAAAAAAATTTTCTGCCCCACATCTCTGCACAGGGGTGGGGTAAGGTGTCTCGCGAGACATTCGGCTCAGCCAGGCACC
>NW_017729025.1:112995676-112996434 GCF_001723915.1 Gavialis gangeticus | reverse complement strand
ACTGATGCCAAGATGAACATGGGCCAGCAGTGTGGGGACTGCCAAAGAAGGTCTTCTACGGCGAGATAAAGGAGGGGAAGTGCTCTCAGGGAGGCCAGAAGAAATGTTTCAAGGACTCCTTCAATTCATCCTTGAAACGTTTCAACATTGACCCAAAGTCTTGGGAAGGTCTCACTCATGATCTTTCCACCTGGCCTCATCCAGACTGGAGCTACAGTCTCTGAATGGATGAGATCTGCTAAGGCAGAGCAGGAGCGCAGACAGCACACAGCTCACAACAGCAGCACATCTGCTGTTGATCAAGCAACTCAAAGTGGCATCTCTTGCTCAGTGCACCGCAGACATCTCAAAGCCCAGATTAGTTTGATCAGCCACTCCTGTGCTCACAGAAGCCAGACTAACCAGTGATCTCATGGTCATCTTCAAATCTGAAGGAGGAACAACAACCAACTGCACCCATTGGCTTGGGGTGTCTCTGCTGCTCTGTCTCTCTGCGTCACCAATCCCTGCGGTGCCTGCAATCGGGGATCTCCCAATTCTGGCTCTGAAACTTGTGGTTTCAGTTTTCTTACAACTGGCTTTGGGGGCTGAAGGCTGGACTGGTTTTCCAGGGCAGCGCTGTAGCAACAAGCCAGACTTACAATGTTTGGGCCAAGGATGAGCCTACCTTAAAATCCAGGTGGCAAGTCCAGCAGTCCGGTTTGAAAGTAGCTGTGCTCTATAAATCAGTAGCAGCAGGAGACAGGTGAGAAGGAAGT
>NW_017729025.1:112987062-112990676 GCF_001723915.1 Gavialis gangeticus | reverse complement strand
AAGGGAAGGGGAGGGGAGAAGGGGCAACCTATGGCATGGGCAGCCTCTGTGTATGTGGCACACAGCAGATCAGGGAGGGGACAGGCAGCACCACGGCAGATAGGGCAGGGAGCAGAAAGCCGAGCAGCAGATCAGACAGGGAGAACAGGGCTGGGAGCAGAAAGCAGAGCAAGGGGTGGGGTAAGGTGTCTCGCGAGACATTCGGCTCAGCCAGGCACCAGCTGCGTTTGCAAAAACAGCTTCTCCCAGGTGGCCGCAGGGTCTCAACTGCACAGGATCTGCCAGCGCTGAAGCAGTGGTGTGCTCTAGGGCTCCAAGTCTGCCCAGTGCCACTCTGCATGAGGGTCCTGTCTAATGGGATGATAGCACAGGGTCTACTGAGCGGAACAGAGTAGGAGCCATGTACAAGGAGGCAACGTGCATGGGAATAAGGTGGTCTACATCTTCATTGAGGGCCGGAGCAGGCAGGAGGCACACGTGTGTGTGTAAAATACAAATTAAAAATAAAATGTTTGTTTATGTCAGTAGTTTACAATGCCTTGCACTGTTACTAAATATTGGTTATTCTATCAGCATTGGCTATCGGTATCAGCCAAGAAAACCTTTATTGGCGCACCCCTTAATGATTTTCATTTGTGATGAAAGTCAGATTTCATGTTTGTCACAGGTTCCAAATGATCAGTTACATAACACAGTTTCTACTACGTTATTTGTAATAGTATTTAAACTAATGTCCAGAAAGTAACTTGATACCATTTATGGTACATTTTTCCCCCTTTCCAGTTCCAGATCATTTGATCAGTCAGTGTCTTACTTTGAGACACTGACTCAGTGGGTGTGTCCAGACAAGCCCACACGTGCCTCTTGCAGCATTTCAAACCCCTTCGAGATGCTGCAGGAGGCATGTGTGGAAACAAAAAAATGTTCCCTGTGCTGCAAATTTGCAGTGGGGGAGCAAAATTAGACCCCAGGATATCCAGGGGGAAAAAAAACAGCAGCTCAGTCCTCCACAGAGATGCTCTGGCGGCCTGCCAGAGTGTCTCTGAGGTTGGCCCTTTCCCCAGTCCTGAAGCACGCTGCCTGCCTGTGTGGTGCAAGCTGCAGGGACCTGGACCCGGCTTCTACCAGGTAAGTAGGGGGTTGGGGGCCTGGAGGAGAAGGGAGGGGACCTGCCCCAACTCCCCATTCATTCCACCTGCCCCTGTTCGTTCCCCCAGCTCCCCACTTGCTCTCCTAGCCCCCACATGCACACCCACACTCACCAGCAGTAGCAGAGAAGGTGCAGGAGGCTGGAGAGAGCAAGGAAATATCTCCAGGGGCTTGTCTCCAGCCTCCCAAGGGGTCCGCAGGAGCTCCCCACTTACCACTGCTCCTGCACCCCACCAGCCACCGGGGGCATGCCCCTCTTAAGCAGCCCCACACCCATGGTCCCCCCCACACCTACCCACATGCTGACTCTCATCTCTCCACACCCACCCACCCCCTCCTGTAAACCCCACATCCCCTCATCACACCCACTCTGTGATAAGGAAACCAAAGGCAAATATTAAGCTTCCAAATTTCTTTAACATTGTAAATATAGCAATAAAACATTGCCCATCTGATCAGTCCCCTTTTCTCTCTCTTTTGTTCTAGTTGTAGAAGAATGTGGATTTTGGGGTATTTTAATTTTTTTTTTTTTTAAATACCCAGTAAAGTTATAAATGTTTGTTTCCATGCCCATCTTCACAGTACCTCTCCCCTGCAAGATATAGAGGATGTAGATAGATATAGGGGATTTTAAATGATGATGTGTGTTAGTTTTGAATATATTGCTTTACGAAGTAGCAAATGGCTTCCATGTGTTCAGGCTACAATGGCTGATGTAGAAACAGCTGATAGTTTTGTGTGTTGCTCAAAAGCTTAGCTATCTTAAAGAAATGATAGCCATCAACTTGAGAAATATTTTCAAGAAGCAATAGTTTAGGGATTTAAATCCCTTATATAAAAGAGGAAAATTCAGTTTAAAGATTTATCTCTCTTTCAAATCATATGCCACTGAATGGCAAAGAGAATAATTAAAGTCTTCTTCCCAAATGCTGGTCCTACTGGCTGCTTAAGAGTAAAGTGTAGCCCAGACCTGTATTTATTTTCAAAATAAATTAATTGCTCTGGGTCAGGCAGCAGTAGTACAAGCCGGCTGACACTAAATTTGTTGGAGCTGAGCTGCTTTAATAGCAATGCCCAAATCAAAATATCATTTGAAAAATCTTCTGCATTTTTTTTGTCATGTTGCAATATTTGTGTGTTCATATGAAAATACTAGCCTTACCTTCATTTTTCTTGTTTAAAAATCCTACGGGAAACTAAATAGTCTCTACTAATGTTTGATATAACTCTATTTTAAAATTTAAGTTTTTTTCTAAAGGAGGAACCAATATTCTAGATAGATTTTATTGAACTATTTGTTGAAACTTAAAGTAATTTTGAGCTCTTTCTGTAAAATGTTTTACATAGCTCTGTTTTCCAGAGGTGGGGAAATAGATAGAGTGATCTGAGGCAATTTGCCTAAGGTCATCTATCCAGTGGTAGAGTTGAGAAGACCATATTTTCTTACGTGTACCAGGCAGCTTTTTACAAAAACTAGCAGGTAAAACATGGAACGTGCATTATATGTAGGGGAAAAGATCCTAACGGGTCTAGAAAGTTGATGGTAAGGGAGCAGTAGTAGCAGTAATTGCTTTGACTGGAAGCTGTCCTTCCCCCCCCCCCCCCCAACATTTTTTTGAATCTGTGAGGAGCCTCTCTCCCCTGATACCTTGGGATTAGGAAAATGCACCATGTCATAGGCACTAGGACTGTGCGAAGCTTCAGTCCCTGATCCGATTTGGCCCAATTTGGTGGCCAAACCTCTGAATCCGAATTGAATCAGGAGACCCTTTAATCTCTCCGAATAAAATTGGCATGGGTGACTGGTGCTGCCTTAGTCGGGGGTGGGGGGGCACATGCCCCCTATCCAAGCCTGCTGACGTGGGGGGGGGGGTGGCCCACACAGCCAATCCTGCTGCCTGCAGGGGAGGTCCCCCCATGGCCAATCCCACGATGGCCGATCACTGCAGCCACTTCCAGGAGCGGCTGCAGTGATCAGCCGGTGCTTGCAGCAGGGGCACCGGCGCTCCCACCTGCCCCCCTGCCCATCGCCTAAGTGCAGCCAGTCAGGGGGTGCACCGGCACCCTCAGGGGGGTGTACATGCACCCCTGTGCACTCCCTATGCATTGCCACTGAGAATCTGAACCCTTTGAATCGATTTGGAAAGATTTGGTGATTCGGACATAGACACAACTTTAAAGGTTTTTTCTGTATACCTCAAGGTAGCAGGCGGCTCATAAATGCCAAGATGCTGGGGTGCATGGAGTGGGGGGTGGTCCAGCATGCTCAGCACTAGACCCGGAAGTGGACCAGAAGCACCGGCTTGGTGACTGGTGCCTCCTGGGTCTGGGGGGGGCCCCCCCTATAACCAATTGCCAAGCCACGAGGGTGAGGGAGGGTGTGTTCAGCTACAGACTTGGAAGTGGACCAGAAGTACTTCAGGTCCACTTCCAGGTTTGCCACTGAGTGGGGGGGGGGGGGGGGG
>NW_017729025.1:112974846-112982062 GCF_001723915.1 Gavialis gangeticus | reverse complement strand
ATGCTCCATCCACCCCACCATCTTAGCATTCACAAATCATGCCTGATACCTTGAGGTATGTAGACAAAGCATTTAAAGCTGTGTGTATGGCCAAATTGCTGATTCTCTGAATCAGCATTGAATCTTCAGATTCAGCCAAATCAAATCGGGGACACTGATCTGAACCAACAAATCGAATCACTGTCCCTGATTTGGGCCGAATCCAAATCTGAATTGAATGCAGCGTGTTTTGCACACCTCTGAACCCAGATTGCATAGTGCAGGGTTGGACTCCTGAATGGTGGGTCCATCCATGGGCCCCATCCGGCATGTGGGGTGGTAGCAAGCCAGGGAATGGTCATGGCTCCCTACCTCTTGCTATTCTTTTAGATGCTTTTTTTCTTCTTTGCCCTACCTCTTAAGCAAGATCTATTACATACAAGGTTGTGGTATATGTGAAAAAATACAATACCCAGTCCTCAGTCTAGGTCCAAGGAAGGTCACACTTGAAAAGGTGTGCATTTTCTATAGTTTTACCCCAGAACAGCGGTTCCCAAACTCTGATAGATTGCACACCACCAATTTAAAAAGATACAACCTTAAGTACCACCAGCAAATTTTTCAGTTCAACCTAAGTACCACTAGCAAATTGTTGTTGTATAAAGTACTTACGATAAATCTGTTAGCATGTACCAGTGACAGGTTGTCTGCATACCAAGTTGGGAACTGCTGCAGTGCTGAGGGTATCTCCTCTACTGAGAAACTTTCAGTGTAAATAGGTTGTGATAAGTCTTCTGCAATCAGTTAAGACTCCTGTTTATTGCAGTAGCTTTGAATGGGCCTCATAGTGCTGTAATCTTAACTGTTTATCAAACAGGCAGATAGCTACTTAAAGCAGAGAGCTGTTAAGTCCAACACTTGACATGCACATTTGTCAAATCTAGTTCCCCTTCCATTAGGGTGGTGGGTAGGGACAAGAATGCCATGCGCTTTACCTGTTCCCGGCTGCCCATTTTTTCCCCTCCCTTCCATGATTATGAAAAGATATCAAACATGGAAATTGTGTAACTTAATTTAGAGGTGATTTCTTACTTCTAAAATAGGCAATGTGTGAGCACTATTTGGGGGCGAAGGAGTGGTGACACATACCTTAATACCTCCTTCATTTAAATGTCCTAGACACCAGGGCAGGGAGTCATTTCTGACTCAGGATGGGTGGAAGAAGCTGGAGTTGGAAGAAGAAACACAGCAGATGCAACCCATCTGACCAAAACACAAGGTGGGGTAAACCATTTTGCAGATCAAGCTAGACTGGGGTGCACCTGAACCCCAAATTTACCATATGCATTTAAACTTAGAGATCTGGTTTACCTAGATCTACCTAGATCCGGAGAGAGATCTAAATTTGTATCTCCTTCGGTTAGATCTATATTTAGTGCTTGCCCATAGGATGCCTGCCTGGATGCAGGGAGTAGTACCTGAAGCCCCAGACTCAGGGGTCTGGGAGAGGAGGACCCCCGCCCCGTGGCAGGCTTAAAGACTGAGTTGGGCTCAGCCGGATTTTGGCCTTGATAAAGATTTAAGAAAAAAAAAATGAAAGGAAGGGGAGGAAATGGAATCTTTTTCCATCCAGAATAAAAAGGCCGCCGCCTTGTTAAACAAAAAAAGATGATTATTACTTTTTTAAAAATGTTATTCCGCTTCAGCTGCAGTCGGCTGTTGCAGCAGCCCCGCCTCGGAGGAAGCCAGAGGCTTGAGGGGGGCGGCCGGGCGCGGGGCAGGGGGACGTGCTCGTGCTGCGCCCCGGCATCCCTGGCCGCGGGACGGCACAAGCCGGTTGCGGGTCTGATGTTCGCGGACTCCGGAGAGCCAGCAGAGCAATCCCCTGCCCGCGGCCGGAACCCTGCCCCGCCCCGCCCCGCCCCGGCGCCGGGGCCGAGGGGAGCCGCAGCCCGCGCCAGGTCCGAGGAGGCGGGAACGCTCCCACCTCCCACCTGACGCCCGCCGCCCTGTGAGGAAGGAGCAGGAAGTGGGAGCTTGGGAGAAGCGGAAATTGCAGCAGCGGAGCCGAGCGCACCCTGAGCAGCAGAGCGGGCAGCGGCCGTGGCCGGAGGAGCAGCGCGGTGAGTGGATCCTGCTCCTGCTCCTGCTCCTGCTCCTGCTCCAGCCGCGCGCGGGCTGCGCCACACGGGGCCGGGCCGGGGTTCGCCCTGCCCTGCCCTGCCCTGCCCTGCCCTGCCCGCGGGGGCGGTGCGGGGCTCGGCTGCTGCTGCCCCGCTCCCAACTTTCTTTGTTCTGCCTGCCCCTGGCCGGGCTCCCCGAGCTGCGCCCGGCCCCCGGCGTATGTCATTGCGGGGTGGGCGGGGGCATCTCTGGTCCGTGGTCCGAGGGGCTCCCGCGAGCAGCGGCCGTCCGCGCCCTTCCTCCGCCGCTGGGGAAGGGGAAGGGGAAGGGAGGAGCTGGGTCGCCGCCCTGACCCCTTTTCCCTGCCCGGGAGGAGCGCGGGGGCTTTGGCCGTTTCTCTGGGAGGCCCGAGGAGGCTGCAGATGAAGGACATCAGGTAACCGGCAAGTCGAGTAGGAGATCACGAGCGGATTTGCACCTTGTAGGCTCGCCAAAGCAGATCCCTAGGTATAGGTGTCTCTAGTTCTAGGTAGGTTGGTATCTCCATAGATATTCGTTCAGGGGACAGAGATGCACTTTCATTTCAGCTTGGATATCTGGATCTAGCTATCTAGATCTAAAGAGGTGTCTATATATGCCTCAGTTAGATCTAGATCATTCTGTAAGGACATGTACAGCCAAAGTAGATAGAGATCTAGATCTCGGTAAAACCAAAGTAGGTAGTTCAGCATCTGTATCTAGGTAGACCTGCATCTATATAACCAAACTTATGGATAGAAACTAAGTAGTTAGATCTCTATATCTAGATAGAGCTAAGTAGAGAGAGGTCTCTCTATCTAGATTGACCTACATCTATACATAGACCTAAGTAGAGAGGTCTCTATAGATAAATTAATATGTCTATACATATGTTCAAATCTAGATAGAGATATCTATATATGCTTTGGTAAGTCTATAAGGTGCAGATCTTCCCATGGCTTTCTGCTTGGCTTCTTGGCTACCTAATGTCCTTCTTGTACAGATTCACACAGCTATCTACGGCCTTCTAAGGCAGTGGTCTCCAAACTTTTTTGATCGCGCACCCCTATCAGTAAAAAATTTTTGAGCACGCACCCCCAATATATGAGTGAGGGCGCCACTATCAACCACTCCGTGTTGTGGAACTCCCACTCTTCCCTCAGGATACTTCACATACCATACGTGACACGTGACCGTCTGACATACAGACCAAGTGAGGGCGCCAGTGTCTATCCGTATATTAAATATTAGTAACGCTTAACTTCTTTCTTATTTTTTAAATAGAAGTTCTAATATTTTCTTCCCACACCCCAATGGATTGTCTTGCGCACCCCCTGGGGTGCATGCACCCTACTTTGGAGACCACTGTTGTAGAGAACATGGACAAAGCCAACGCTATCTCCTCACCCAAGGAAAGGGAGCCCTGGCCAGTGACTCGGCTCCTCCGTTCCAAAGGGATAGACCCAGAGAAGGAAGCATGAGGATGCTCACTTTCCCCAGCCCAGGATCCCAGGGAAGATTCCAGAGGAGAGACCCAGACAAAAGATTAACTCCCCTTCCCCAGCATATATCTATATCTGTACTGATATATCTATATCAATAGCACAAGCTTTTTGTGAGCTGAAGCTCACTTCATCAGATGTTGTGAAAGGCCGTGCAGAAAGCAGAGTGTAAAAAGAAGAGCTGCTTATGTTCTCTAGAAGCCAGGCAAGCAGTCTCTGCTGAGGCTGATTAAATGGGTGTGATTCGGTTGATTGCAGGGCTGTAACAGCAGTTGTCTTCGGATAGGACTTCTGGAGGGGATGGGGTGCTTCTCCCTCCAGAATCAGGCAAATGCTGGACCAAGTTGCATTAAAAATAGCTGGCTTGCCAGGTCTTACTCCTTTGGAAGGAGTCACTATTGCTAGGGATTTTTTTTAATCTTTTTTTTTAAACGTGTCTCCTGGCAACAAAGAATTCTTCATACGATTCAGTGAAATGCTTTTAAAATCTCCCTTGTGGACTATTTTCATATGTGGAGGGAATATTCATTCAAATATCCCAACTTGATAGGTCTGCAGCTGCAGGCTTGAGTCTTTCAGTATCCAGCTGCGGTATTAAAAGAGCAAAAAACTTGTACTTCCAACCAATTTGTCTTTCATTGGTTTCCTTGGTGATTTCTCACTAAGACTTCAACATGGAAAATGGGGTGGATTTGTAAATTCTGTTGGTTGGCCCTGTTACTGATGCCTGTACTGTATTACTACGTCGGGTTTATTCAGCAGAGGGCTGCCCAAGCGCAGCACAGAGGTAGCCTGGGGTAGAAGGCTGCACAGTTAAGCATCCTTGAGCCAGACAGTTAAGAGATGATACCAGTGCTGCTAGTCTTGATGACTTGCCTGCTTTACAGTTGTTTTTTACCCAGGAAATTCAAAACCTCAGAGCAGAGGGAAAACAAAAAAACTGGGAATGTTTAAAGAAACCCTGTCTTAAATGATGGCAAATATTTATTCAGGGGAGATAGACTGAGGCCTCTGGGTCACTTTCATTTAAAGGCACTATGGGATCTGATCCCCAAGCCCAACAGTTATACTTCCTGTCATGCCACAAATGCATAGCAGGAGGCACAAATTTGGGATCAAAGAACTGGATCCCAATTTTGCCCTTTCTACTTGCCAGTGCAGGTCAAGGACCAGGCTGACAATCATCGGATTGCTGGCTCTGGTCAGGACCTGCCCCAGCGTCTCAAAGTGGACCCGGTGTGGGCTGGGGCAAGAGCTGATGATTGTTGGCCAAGGCCCCATATCAGTCGAGGGCTGTCTTTTGTGTGGCTGCACCCCTCACCACTGATTGGCGGAGAGGGGCAGGGCCACAACCTCAGCCAATCAGTGGCAGAGTTAGTGTCCACCATCTTGGCTGCTGTCCTTCATACCAGCAGCTCCCCACCTTCCCCACCAGAGTGGGCTGTGAGGCTGGGTTGCAGCAGCCGCTGGCTTCCACTGGGGAGCTAGCACTTTATTTTTAGTAAGCCCCCCCACCCAGCAATTCTGTGTAGAATTGCAATTTGAATACGTCCCTAATTATGTGTGGAACATTTTTATGGCTGGTTTGCCATGTTTGGTTCCTTAAATTGAGTGCACTTTTGCTAGTTAAACTGCAGCAGTCCTGCTAGTTGTGCTGTAATTAGCACATTTATATAAAAGTTATATATCTCATGCCCCCTCTACACACAATATAAATGTTACATGTAGAGGGGGCATGAGATATATAACTTTTTTTTTTTTAGGTATCAGAAGAAGTTCAGCTTATCAAGGTCACCATGAGAGGACGGTAGACGTTTAGGTGTACGTATGCAGTTTTTTTTGTTTTTTTAAATTCTTTTTTCTCTGACGTTTTGTACGACTGCTGAAATAGTAATCATTTGGGATCTGAATGGAAGAACTGCAGATGCCTAGACCAGAGGTGGGCAAAATGGTGGATCCAGCTAGAAGCTGGACTCTTATTTCCCAGCAGCCCCTGCCTGCGTTGCTGCAGCTGGCAGCACTGTGACAGCATGGGGCCAAGGTTTCTATTGATAGCAGCTCCAGTAGCACTGGCAGGGCACACAGATGGGCAGGGAACTGCTCTAGGGTTGGGGTTGGGATCTGGGGCCAGGGCTTGCGGACAGTGGATCACAGCTCTACCCTGGCTCTAGACAATGGCATCACCACCGCAAGACCCCAGCTCCAGAGCAACTCCTTGCCCATCAGTGTGCCTTGCCAGCGCTGCTGGGGCCAGCCTCCATGGAAACTCTGGTCCTGCACTGTCATCGTACTGCAGCTACTGGGGCTCCATGGAAACTAGCTGCAGTTACATGGGCAGGGGCTGCTGGGAAATGGAGTTGGCCATGGGCCTGATCTGGCCCACAGGCTGGACCTTGCCCACGCCTGGTCTAGTCCCAGTTGGACCTTCTGGGTAATAATGGGTACTGGACAGGGCTGAGTGTATAGGTGGGAGAAAGGCCAAACTTTCTAGGAGGGGATTTGAAATCCCCAGAAAGGACAGCCCTGTACTGAATTAGCATCAGTTGCAGGTAGTCCTGTAACCAGGATAGGAACATCTGTTTTTACTTTTTTCTGAATGTAGCATTGCTGATAGAGCTGACTGGCATTTCCCTTTGTTCTTCAGGGATGTTGCTCTTGCCCCTCCTTCTCACACTACATACAGGGTATTCCTGACTGTCTCCATCCTACTCTCTGTAAAATGCTGGGGCTGCTGATCAGTTAGCTTGATAAAGGACAGAAATGGCCAGATAAATCAAAAATGTATAGTCTCAGCATGTTTGAACTGTAGCTCTGTTTTTCCAGAAATTTGACCGAACCGAGTGAGTCAGTACCTTGTGGATACAGAACAGATCATGTTTCTTTGTAAGTCTAGTTTAAAAGAGATCTGCCAGGACAGCAAACTACTATGGAATTTTTTTTTAAGGATTTTTTTTGCTGCTCACTTTATCTAGAAGAGGTTTGGATAACTTACTTGATTTTTTTCCCTTTTACTGCTATTATTCTTACGTCTAACGTAGCAGAGCCTCGGATTGAGAAAAAAGAAAAATATTGGCATTTACTATGCATACATTTTCAGATCAGGATTTTTTTATCCATTTCCTTAAAAGGTCCTTCAGATTCTGGTCTTTTCCTTTGGTTACCATTTTTAAGAATGCTGAAAAGTAAACAATATTTAGAGTAAAAAGGAGTCTTCAATGAAGACCATTCGGAAAATATTAGAGAGGAAATGATTGCTTGGTATATGGGCTTAGTAAAGGCTTAAAGTTGAGTGGAGAAAATATTAAAAATAGGATCACACGTGCAGGTAACTTAGTATTTAAAATTTACCTTTATAGTGGTTATTTTTGTGTAATATGGAAAACGATGCTTTTCTATACATTTCATAGAAAGTAGAGATGGGGAGATCAATTAGGTTGGCTACTGTCAGCAGTGGCTAGCGGGGGAGAGACCTTGGAGCCTTCCCCTGGCAATCTTCCCCCCACCCGCCAACTAGCAGTGTGTCGCTGCCTGGCAAGGGCTTCTGAAGTGGGAGACTCCAGAGCCCTTCTCCTGCAACCCCATCCTCCCCCCCC
>NW_017729025.1:112952933-112974487 GCF_001723915.1 Gavialis gangeticus | reverse complement strand
CCCCCCAACCACTTACCGGCCAAATAGCAGCACACGACTGCCTGGCCAGGCTCCTGAAATGGGGAGACCCCAGAGCACTTCCCCATCAACCCTCATGCCCCCTGCTCCCCGTGGCCAACTAGCAGCACGCCACTGCCTGGCTGGGGTTCCTGAAACCCCAGAGCTCTTCCCCCCACAGAAGCCTGGTGCTTGGGCAGAGCACAGCCCTGCGCAACGCCACCTGGGATGGCAGTGATCATGTTCTAAGTTAACCCTCAACGGGATCTGGCGCAAATGTTCGATAAAGCGCTCAGACTGAAAGCATTTTAGTTTACTGCCTCATCTATCGAGAGTTAACTTAGAGCACGATCCGCCGTTTTTCAAGCACTCTTAAGTCATGAATGTCTGTTCAGTTATGGCTTTAGAGCACTTTCAGCTCACTTAAAGTGAGATGGGTATAGTGTCTGTACCTAACCATTGTATCTTCTTGATGTTCTTCATACTGCTACTATTGCTAATCCTAGATTTACCAAAATGTTTCATTTCTTTCTTTTCAAATTTTATGTCCTTACTGACGCATGCAAAGGTCTTGTTCCTGTTAGACTGTATAGCCAGTCAATGGGTATATCATAGGTAAAATAATAGAATTGATGACTACTTTGTATTTGAATGGTAGCAGTGCCTATAGGTAGCACCTAATATCTGAACCGCAGGGTGGTAGACATTATGCCCTATAACAAAAAATACCCTTGCCTCAAAGTTTATATTGCTTGCAGGCAAGAATGAAAGAAATGACATATAATTAAACTGGAATAAAGAAGAGCTCCAGTTTGTTGCATCTTTACCTTGAGATCTATTCCAATGAAATTTCTGTGTGGAGCTCCTGCTCCAGTAGGGCCTCTGTGTTTTATGGGCTTGCAAACAGTATCTTTTCCCTTAAAAGCTGTAACTCTTTGACAGTTCAAGTGCAGAAAGTAGTAATCTTTTTCTGCATTAGATCTCATGAGGAGCTTGCTTTCTTTTGGATTTTATTTGGGTACGTGAGAAATATTCAATCATAAATTATCATCCATCATCAATTATATTTTACACTCAGTTAGATAGAAAAGTAAAAGGTAGCATAATACGATGGAATATGTAAGGTCTTCAGTAGTGGGAGATAGGCAGACTTCCTCCATATGGCTGGTAAAAGAAGGAGAATTTAAAACAAATACATTTTTCCCCCCAGAAAGTTTATACACTCTTTTTTTTTTTCTTGATAGTGTACAAAGTTAAACTTATAGAATTACTAGTCACTTTTGAAAGTCCTGTCTACTGTTTCTAAATATTAATAAAAAGCAATATCTATTGCATTTTACTCCTAGTATCCCAGAATTTGCCCTTTGCTTTATCCTGAAATGTTCAGCAAAGACAGCAATAACAAGAAGTATGTCCATAAACTTAAGCAAGGAATAGCTTTAATAATGTTGCAATTTGTGCTACATAATTGCATGCAAGTGGATAAAAGTCTAGTGACATGACATGACAAGGAAAATGACATTTAGATTGCTTTTTTTTTTAGTTTTTAACACTTGATACTGAACTTCCTTAATGTATAATATAAAAAAGGACAGACTGTTGCTTGCTAAACAGTATCCTTGCCTGTCATTTAATAAAGCCTAGAAAAAATGTTATTGGTAAAATAAATGCACATATGGAATCTGAGGATTAAAGGTACTTTTTTCTGAAGTGAGTTTTAACTAAAAGACACATCTGAAAAGAACTGTTAAAGGTAGAAGTTCAAAATGCATTACTCATGAATAAAATAAATGCTCTTGTTGACTGTCAAAAAAACCCAAAACCTTTACTTGATCTCTCTGAAACAAAGCCAGTGATTATTCCTAGCCTTTTTTATAATGCCAATAGAAAAAACTCACAGAGAAATGTTGGACTAGTTTGAGTATACGACTGAAGAGGTGTTATTGTGAGTCTAATCCAGTATGCTCTTTCTGCCAGTAATGCTTGCATTGTCTAGTTAAATTATGTGCTTCTCTAGTATATCAGGAATTTTGAACAAACCTTAATCAAATGAGAAACAAAGTCTAGCATGACAATTACTTGTGATGCTGTTTCAGATGTGGAAGGCTACAGCAGGGCACTCGATTTCTGTCAGCCAGGATGATGGAGCTGATGACTGGGAAACAGATCCTGATTTTGTGGTATGGCTTTCAAACTATCATTCAACCATAGCAGTCCAATATAACATAGTGAAGACGTTCTCTGCCCTAAAAAGATGATGTCTAAGCCAGTTGGGTGCAGACTGGTCTTGACATACAAGGTACGCTGTAGGAGGGGGTAATTTTTCATGTGCATGTTTGACTAATGATTCAGTGGGAATTTTCCATGTGTTGGAGTTAATAAGAGAAGGATTTGAAGGAAGAGAGCAAAACGACTTGAAAATAGGAGTCTATTCCATGCTCTGTCAGTAACAGAAAAGCAACAGGCTAAGGCAGTGACAGGTAAATGGAGCAATAAGGCTGTCTTTTAACTTTTGCAGTTTCAGGGGCATTAGAGATCCTTTAGAATGTTTGAACTATTTGAACTCTAAAGCCTTGGGTAAAACTCTAATGGTTTTTAACTTCTTTTAAATGTCTTTAATAGAATGATGTGAGCGAGAAGGAGCAACGCTGGGGTGCTAAAACAGTGAAAGGATCTGGCCATCAGGAGCACATCAAGTAAATGAGCTCTTTTTCATTACTTCCATTCTCTTGTTACTGCTAATAGAGGTAATTTTTAGTTGCTTCACATGTTCAGTGTTTTACATCCTGATGGTTAGAAACACAAGAGAGCCTCTATAAAGCATCAGTTAAAAAAATATTTCCAAGCTTATCTATCTGTCACCTCTAGTAGCAAAATAAGATAAGAAGTAATGTTCTCTTTCCTTTATTTTTCTTTCTTCAGTGGCAGCTCAGTTCTTTCTGTCAATCTTATGTCTGGGAATGACCTTGTTTTGCTTTAGTGCAAGAAAGTACATATTCACATGTTATAGAAAATTTTGAAGCACATGACAGAGTTTCATTTCTAAAAATAGTGCCTGCCAAATGCATACAAATTCTAGCATACCAATCATATAATGCCAGTATTGAATCCTTTGTCAGAAGGAGAAACATATGCATCATAGTGGGCCATTTAGATCCAAGAGCTTATGTGATGCCTTATTGGCCGTCTTCTGAGCCGCTCAATACTTAGTGGAAGTATGGTTAATATTTTACCCTGAAGAATGTCAAAAAAGGGTTAATTACTTTTCCTTCTGGCTTATCGATTCATAGAGAACTGATCACCATAGCAGTTGAGGAGCACTTGGATACTAAGTATAAAATGTCATAAATGCTGCAAGTGGAGAGAGTTAAGCACATGAAATTTTAGTAGTCAAATGACCTACTTCATAGGAGTAAAACTGATCCTAGGAGTGTACTGCTGACACCTACTGGCTGTACTGGCAGCATTTATGTTTCCAGAGTTTTGCTTGAGGCAGCTGCAACTCAATTGGGAAGGGTCTTGAACAACAGATTACTGTTTTTTTCTAGCTCTAGCACAAACTGTTAGTTCTTTTTTGGGAGGTAGGCAGTTTTCTTCCTTTAAAAAGTATAAAGGAAGGGAGAGAAAATAAATTTGCCTTTAATGCCTTCCTGTTCTGAACTTTATCATAAGTAAGAATCCTTTATCTGGATCAAGGCCTTATGGAGGCCTAGAGAGTTCACAGATGCCTGGTAAGAGATGGCCTTTGCCTATACCAGGGGAGAGCTCAAAACCAAAGGAGTAGATGGGGGAACAAAGTGACCACAGCTATGTAAAAGCGCATATAGACTAGTACATAGCCTGCGTCAGTGGTTTTCAAACTTCCTAAAGCCATGGAACCCTTTCATATCACTTCTGCAGTGGAACCTCTACCCCATCCTAAAGACTGACACGGAGCCAGGTGACCCAACCCTGCAATGTTGGTGCAATGGGTCCCAGCTTGCTCTGCCATTACCCCCAGTCTCTTTGTGGAACCCCTGTTAGTATACTGTAGAACCCCAGGGTTCCACAAAACACAGTTTGAAAACTACTGGCCCGGGTAATTGAGCTGTAAGACTGTTCTTTGTGGTAATCCTAAAGGTTAATTTCAGGTGATTGTGTGCAAAATAGCACATCAAGTAGGAAGTCTTTGCTCTGGGACTGTTTTAATGGTAAGTGTTCATAAACCTTACTACATACTTCCTTGATCTTTATGTCTTAAAGTATTCACCAGCTGAGGGAAAATGTGTTTCAAGAACACCAGAACCTCAAGGAGAAAGAGCTTGCAACAGGACCAAAAGCTTCCCATGGCTATGGAGGGAAATTTGGTGTGGAACAAGACCGCATGGACAAAGTAAGTGTAAAGCCTCTTCTCTGCTGCCATTCACCACCCCATGCTGCCGCCACTCCGCCTGCAGCCATGCACCTCCCCACACCCTCCAGTTCTGGCCACCGGGAGTACACTTATTAAAAAAGGTTGAAAACCCCTGGCTTATGTCGTGTGCAGATATGTTGTTCTCTTTCAAGTCAATGTTTAGATTTCTGAAGGGAAGTTTCTTAATTAAAAAAGCACCTAACCTATGGATAAATCCATTTCCTATTTCATGTGCTGTATCAGTTCTTGTCTGCTTGAGGCTGTCAGAGAATGAATATATGCATTTTTCTCAAATTAGAAAGTAGGCCTCTGCAGAAAGTATGATAAACTGAACAATGACAGATAACTTAGATATTCAGAAAACTGCTGTGTATTTTTGGCCAACAGTAGTTGCATTATTTTTAAATATGGGCTTGACAGCCATTTGATTACAAATAACTATTCTTAGATCATTTTTATCAAACACCTGAGTGACTTGAATATAGACATATGAAAAGGTGCTGATCAGAAGTGTTCAGTTGCTTGTCTGCCCATGTATAATGATCATGCTGGCATATCATCCCAGCAGTGTGCTATACTAAAATTAGAGCTAATACAAGAGTCAGTACATTTTAGTTTCTTGGGACCATTGCCTGTTGAATGTATCCAACACGTTCAGTTTGTTTTTTTTTAAATTCATCCCCTGTATTCCATAGACATTTGCTGCATAATCTCCAGTGGACCCTTGAAGTGCGGTAATGTAAATGGGAGAGCTGAGAGGAGTATTATTGAGTAGATTAAACATTAAATTTACCTTGTAATCTTCAATCGCTCCAGCACTGACTATGTATACTTCATCATATTCATTTAGTATTCTACATGGACTCATGAAATAACAAATATGACAGCTACTCCACAGTGTGATAAATGTTTTGTGGGAGTTTAATAATGAAATAAGCAAATGTAGCTATATTTGCAGCACTTAAAATCTTTAAAAGAGCAGTATTTTAATTGTCACAGGTCACTGTTCAAGTAATACTAGTATTGGAGGAAACTGCTTTTAAGGTGTTTTAAAACGATGAAGCAGTACTATATGGTACCCCAGTCTATAGTTCCTTCTTCTATCACAGTTTCTGTATGGATGTGTACTGTGGGTGAAATCTAAATAACATCGGAGCGAATTGCTGACTTCAGTACATCAAGATTTCATTCTGTCTGAAAGCCAGAACGGCTTGATGCCAGCCTAAGGAACCGCTTGCATGAATATTTACGTCAGAACTCCAGAACTCATTTAAAAGCTACTAGTGTGCTGCCGAACTAAAGGTTTCCAGGACACTTAATCCTCAGTGGCTAAATGTTGTCAGTGTTGGGTATGGATTATTTTAAAACAAATCAAAAGCACATGTATTACGTTGGGGTAGCTGATGTAAGGATCTGTTTGCTTCAGTCTAAATAAGGGGTATAAAAGATCTGGCCAGATCCAAATAATGGAGCCCTATTATCCAGTCCCTCGTTTTGCCCTCAGGTCCAAAGTAGCCCCACATGCAGCATGTGATGCACACCAGAACAGCCCCAGGCGTAGGGTCTAGCATGTGTGCTGCACACAGCAGTGCTCTGGAACATGTGCTGCACATACTGCCTGTCTGAGACTGTCAAAGATGCGTGCTACATGCGGCATCCACTCCAGCCAGTCAGGGACCACCAAGGCATGTGGTGACTTCCCTTCTCCCCTCCCTAGCTATTCTGGCATGGGCACCAGATGAGCATGGGTCCTGGAGCACGCACCATCCCTCAATCTCCCTTTTTGGAAATGGCTCCCAGTGTATGTGTCCCCATACCTTTCATTACATATCCCAGCCAAATTACCAAATTACTCACCTATGTACTACGTGCTGGATCAAGAGGTTTATACTACTGCTACATTAGTGAAAAATTGAAGCTTTAACAGTAGATATGGTAGGTTGCACTTTCCAGTATGTAATTTCACACCCTTTGTCTTACTTGAAGGGACAGTGTCCTATAATTGGGCCTTTGGTTGTTATGGCTGGCTCAGGTTCCAGTGACTATTTGGAAAGGAAGGCAGCAAAAAAGGCATTAAGCCAGGAAATGGTCGTGAATTCAGGGTTTGGAAAAACAGTTGACTGATAAGAGCATAATATGCCTCATACTGTGTCACTGCTGTTTCATCCTGTGTAGCAGGGATCATTTGCAGAGCAGAAAGGAAGACCATAGCAACAGTGGTCTCATTTTGGAAAATAAACTATGGGCCTTGTTACATGGTAATTTTAGGAAGCTTCTGGAACTCTTAACCTGTGGATTGGTTGCACATTAGCACCTTTTTAAGTGGTTTAAAGCACTCATTCATCTTAAAGTTTCCCTACTCCAGGGCAGGATTATCTCTAATCCATCTAATTTTACTCCTGTTCCATTGAGGTGTGACTACTCTCCACATCTATTTTGCCCAAGATGAAGTCCTTCAGCCTCACAGGATACAGTGCTCCTCCTGAGTCAGGGTGAATGGGGATGCCAGAGCACAGCACCTTGCCCTCTGGGTATGTTGGGCAGAGCAAGCACTGGAGCCCCCAGCAGTCATGATGCCTTCCACCACAGGTTGGACCGGCTTTGCTTCCTGGGCAGAGTAAGCCAGTCTGAGCAGAGGTAGAAAGCACCACAGCCATTGGATGGTCTGGAGTTGCAGCACACTCCCAGTGAGAACAGTGAGCCACTCCTGCCCCTGACTCCTAGATCAGCCTCTACTCACCAGACCTCTAGTAGCAAATCACAGCTGTGCAGATGAGGGACGCAATTCCTCCCCTAAGCTCGTTAATATCTGTTTGGTTTACAGTGTAAGATGTAATGAGGCCCTATTCAGGGGTGGCCAACCCACGAATCTGGAGTCCAGACTTCTGAGTCCAAACTGAGTAATGTGCTTGCTCCAAGCAGTCGCATCATGAGACATAATGGCTGTGGAAGCTAGTCGCCATGTGCTTGTGCAAAGATTAAAGGAGGTGCATATTAACTTCTGAAGAGCCGCATGTGGCTCTGGAGCCGTGGGTTGGCCACCTCTGCCCTATGTCAAGCGGCTCCCTTAAGTTTTCTTAACTAAAATAATTCCAATGATGGACCTAGCCAGAGGGTATATATGCTTATAAGCAAATATGCCAACAACTTTGGTGACTTTAGTTTCTTTGGTTTTTAATGTTTACTGTAGTAAAAATCTTCTAATAATTAGATGCATACATTCACATTGCAAAGAAAATTATTTACTCCAGTGATCCTTATGAGCATATTAACTTTGTACTTTTTCATGTTGAAATTATATATAGTTTTTGCAAGTGATTAATGACAGCTGAGTATGGTAAGGTGTGTGTTGGGAGGAGGGGGTGTGGATTTTTTGTTTTTGCTTGGCTTTAATTGAATAGGATTCAGGGTGGATACAAATCAGTGTTTGGTTTTTTTAAATAAAAAATCAGATTTTTTGCTTTAAATCAGATTTTTTTATTGAATCATATTTTTTATTTTTTGTTAAGGTGCTTTGTTAAAAAGAGAAACTCATATAAAGATCATTTTAATTTAAGATATGTTAAAGCTCAAAGATATCATGAAATAGAATAGGGATTATAACGTCTAATTATATACTATTTGAGACAATATATTCATATAACGCTTTTAGAAAAGTTTTATAAATACATCACAACAGACCGTGGACTATATTATAGGCCCAATCTTACGGGGTTCCAGAGGCTCCTCTATAGATCAGTAAAGATTAAAGAAAACCACTCTACCCAGTGGGACTCAGTTCTCAGTCTAGAAGATCCCATTAAGCATCTGTGATGCTGTTTCAGTTCTCAAACTGGATTTTTGTCTCCAGAGATAACATCCTTGTTAACAGCCGTATATGGAGATGAGAGAGAACAGACCTGATTTACCCACCCATCAGCCATGTTGTCTCTCTGAAAGTTTGTATACGCAGTCAAGCCCCTACCCCTCTCTAAAAGTGAAACATTTCAAGAAAGTAAACAGAGGATATCAAACAACAAGAATGCACTTTTTGTAGAAACCAATAATTAAACTGAGGCTTCCTTACCAGTGATTGAAATTGTTATTTAAATCATGATTTAAATAAATTTGATTTAAATCAAATCCACCCTGTTAGGATTTCAAAGCTCTTATTAAATTGCGTGCTCTAGGGCAGTACTATAATTTTGCAATAAAGTGAAATAAAATTCATATTCCTAGGAGCATATTTTCATCTGCATGGTGTTCAGATAGTGATTTAGATAGTTAACATTTCATCAATGTAGGAGATGGCTTCCCTCATTATTCTGTCTGTGACATATGTGTAAGTTTAGTTTTTATAATTGTCATTTTGCTTTTGTAGGTTTAATGATGATTTCTTTTAGGCTATACAAGTTCCTGCAGCTATCTAATACCACTTTATATGTTTGGAACAGTTTTCTTGCTAGCCAATGATTCATGTCTTTGTGTATGAATGGTGCATTCAGTTGTGACAGCTTTTGATGTTAGCCTGTTGCTTTAAACCTGCAGAGTTCTACATGTTCCTTTTTTCTGACAAGCATACACATGCCAGTATTGTGTGTATGGTCCCTTATCTGGTCTTATATTTTACCTTGCAGTGGAGTGTCCCTTTAACTTTTGGCTTGTAGCAATAGGTTTTGAATCCGTGCTTTTTCTATTTTGTTCCTATAGTTCAATTTATAAATCCCAGTTGGAAAGTTCATGATCTGGCCATTGCTGCCAGAATCATTCCTGAGACTTTGATCACTTTCTTTTCCAGAAGTATATTGACAACTTGGGGACATAATACTATAGTTGTTACTTGTGAAAAATCCTGTATGAATAATTATACAAATATTTGTAAAAATTAATAGTGTAAAGATCCACCCAAATTAATAATTTGCCTCTAAGTGGGAGTATATGTGTGGTTTGTGTGATTAGAAGCACATTTTGCACATAATAAAGTTTCATCTCCTAATTTCTTTTAGTCAGCTGTTGGCCATGAATATCAAACTAAGCTTTCTAAGCACTGCTCTCAAGTGGATTCAGTAAAAGGCTTTGGAGGCAAGTTTGGTGTACAAACAGATAGGGTTGACCAGGTAAGCAATTTCTTATGGCACTGCAGTTACCCATGTCTCTTGCTTTTATCCATTTCTTTAGGGTATTAATTTTTTTTCTTGTGCTATTTGTAACTGTTGCTCTCTTTCTTTAATGCTTATTGGTAAATTGGCACTTTTCTGTTAAAAGACACAAGGGAAGGCCTGAGTACCAAGGAAATATTAAAACCTTTTCCTTAGTTAAGTTATGTTACATAAGAGTGAAAATTGTTGTAAATACTGGGAATTAAATATTGGGATGGTTTAGGAGGTACTGAAAAATGAACGACTTGGCTGAATGATTGTTCTCTGCAGTATATTTGAATCTTGGCAGGTGTAGTGATTCTGTATAATGGAGTTCCATCATTTCCACAGAGAGGTGCTTATACAATCTGCTTTAGCAAGAACTAAGAAAGAAAGCCTATTAGGCCTACTTCTCTAGTGTCTTGAAGGTACTCAAGACCAAGATAGCCTATAAATCTAGACAGACAATGATGTTGCATAGCCAAGAGACCTGGAGCGTGGCTTAAAATTTCATTACTTTCACACTGAACTTTTGCCCATTGACACAGAAGGTACTAAGCTGCTATTGTCTGGCTTTTTAGAACACTTACGCATGTGTTGTTTTTCCTGCAGTCGGCCGTAGGTTTTGAATACCGGGGGAAGACTGAGAAACATGCTTCTCAAAAAGGTAAAGTGTTGAGGTGTGCGGGGTATGTGTGTGTGTTCCTAGATAAATCATTTTTATCAATATCAGATGCTGCTTATAAATCAATAGCGCTCGTGTTTCTGAGGTGTATAGTCAACTTCTTCAAATGTTTGTTTTTAAATAAACAGGCTAAAAAACTATTGCACAAGTCCACAAGTTGTTTTGGTTTTTTTTTAACAAAATTATTTTTGTCCTCAACAATGTGACTTGTTTTTAGCATAGGGGAACAAGGATATATTAAGATAAGATAAAAAACTTGGGTTTGTGACTCCACGGTATCATGCAGAGGGTAGGGGATGCTTGGGAACTGGTTACAGCACTATTGTGCTATATTTTGTTTACAATTGTGATTATTTTTGCCCCAAAATAATATCCTGGAATTCTGTATTGATGCACTGCTTTGACAGACACTTTCGTTTGGCTTAATTGTGCTTTATTCTCTGAACCCAGATTATTCTAGTGGTTTTGGTGGTAAATATGGTGTACAGGCGGACAGAGTGGACAAGAGTGCAGTGGGCTTTGATTACCAGGGTAAAACTGAGAAACATGAATCACAGAAAGGTTAGTTGATGTGAAGGTTTTTCTTTCCATTTCAGTCTGTCACAGGTGCAACCTTGCTAAATATTTATAAATAATACATTTCCTGTACACACTGGATAAATCATAGGATACCTTGGAAAACTTTCTGTGAAAGTGAGCATTTGAATCAGGGATGGCCAAAATCTAGCCTGAAATTCTAGCAGGGCTGGAAATTCAGGGGGCAGTGAAAGCAATGGCAGTGTTAATTCCCACAGGTCCCAGAGCAACTCAGAGGGTCAGTGTTTCATACGACTATCATTTACCCTACCCCACCACCTAGGAACTAGTTCTAGCAACAGCAGCCGGTCAAACAATGTTTTTACTAATGAGCGTTGCCCTGAGCCAAAGCAATTACTTAGGTACCTGCAGCAGTTAACATCACTGCTGCTTGCCCTACCACTCAATGTGGCAGATCCGGATCTGGATCCAACCTATGAGGGATCCCATTCTCTAGGTACACTGGGAGTCCAAACAAGTTTCACACTCAAGTTCTTTAGTTAATAAAGTCCAAACAAGTGTGAAACTTGTTTGGGCTTTGTTAACTAAAGAATTTGAGTGTAGGTTAAACTGAAAATATATGGCAGTCAGAGATACTTGACTAACTTTTTGCAAAATTTTTCTGATTATTTTGAAAAATTAGTCATTCTATTATTAGAACCCTGAAACTATCGACTATAGCAGGGACAGATTTCCCGAGAAAAATAATTAAACTTTATTTATAAATGATACTTGGGAATTTCTAGTCACTTTTTATTTTACTATAATTGGTGAAAAAATTGAGTTCTTTTTTCACAAAAGAGCAAACTCCCTCTGCCTCCCCTCCCCTAAAAATCCCCTGCTCCCACGCTGAACTTTCTAGATAACTCTTGACTATTGTGTATATGTTGCATTGGCACCCAAAATTAGAACTTCTTAAAATAAAAGACTGCTTCTGACAGTATGAAAATTTCATTGTAATTTCAATGTGTTAATACCTAGTTATAACTAAGTACACTCTTTGATATAATCTTGTATAGATTAGAAGTACTGGCATCATCCAGTGTTTGGGCTAGCTTTGACTGCTGTTTTTTGTTTCCTTCCTTGAGGAAAAATATTAACTTAATAATTGAAGAATTTGAGATTTAATACCTTAGATCAAGATTAGCCAGGGATGTTAGTACCTCTTCTAAAGGATTAGCTTAACGTAAGTGGCTATGGCTCACTCAGTAAAGTCTTAATTGTATATTATAATTGTACATTTATAAAAATAAAACTCTTTACTCCTGTCTCCAGATTATTCCAAAGGCTTTGGTGGTAAATATGGTGTTGACAAGGAAAAAGTGGACAAAAGTGCTGTTGGCTTTGAATATCAAGGCAAAACGGAAAAACATGAATCACAGAAAGGTTTTTATTAACTTATTTAATAATAATCTGCTTGGGTTGAGTCAGATATTCTAGTCAGGTATTCTCTCATTTATGTAAGAATGTCAAATCTGGGAGTTACATTATAAAAATACATTCTTTCCACTGATTCCTTTATTAATTAAATGGAAAGAAATACAAAATCCATCCCTGATCTTACAATCTGATTTACATGAGAGCATATTCTCCTGTTGGAATGTCACATAAATAAGTGGAATTCAGCAAAGGCGTCTGAACCTTCAGATGCAGATCAGTTTGCAGAATCAGGGCCTTCTTAAGTATGATACAAATAACCAGATAAAGAGCCATATCATAATCCTGCTTTTTGGTGGAGAGGAAGAGGTGAGTTGCATGCAGCTGACCTATTCCTCTTCTCTATATAAAGAATCAAAGTTAGCTTTGATTCCTCATTTCCCATTGGTAAGATAACTTTGTAGGGGAAGATGGACCCTGAAAAGTAATTCAGTATCATTAATAAAATGCTAGGGGGGAAATCACATCTGCAACACTGGTTTAGTCAAAATATATGTATAATGTTGAATTGCAATAATGGTGTATGGAATTTTATGTGTATAGATTATGTGAAGGGGTTTGGAGGCAAGTTTGGCGTCCAGACAGATAGGCAAGACAAATGTGCACTTGGCTGGGATCATCAGGAGAAAGTGCAACTACACGAATCTCAGAAAGGTACATTTGAGTTAAAGTTTATTCACTTCTTAAATATGCACCTGGTTCATAGGTGTTCTCCTCTCCCCTCTCACTACCTCTGGTAAAATGCTGCTAAGGTAGCTAAGATTGCATTTCCTTTCCATTCTGTTCCTGTGTGTCCAGTAATATTGGTTACATGTCTTCATAATTGCCTTACTGAGTAACTGAAACTATTGACTCACTGTGTCAGATGATCATGGAATAACCTTATCATGAGTCTGCAAGTAGTCTGGAGTCTTTATTTTTCAGTGAAGACTTGGTCAGAAGTAACTTCTCTTGTATGTGAATTGGCAAATCCTGTTTGTCTCACTCAGATATCATCTACAGAGTCGTTGTGTTCCTGCACTTGGGCAAACAATTAAGTTTCCAAACTTTTCAACAGAAGGGGAACACCTTTTCTCAAATTTTGCAGCCACACTAAATAACATATCTGTACCACATTGGCACCTGAAATAACAAATAAGAAGATAGTTGGTCCCTAATGTGGTTAGAGAATTTTATTGTGATTTCACCCTTGATGTCTACTTACAAGTTGATAGATCCTGAATATGGCAGAATTATCAGCATAACACAGCTTTGAGAGCAGATTTAGTCTTTGCAGAACACAAATATTCCTTTTTTTGACCGATATTCAATTGTACTGTCTTAAGGGGTTTTTCTATCGATCAAGTTTGCAGATGTTACCCTTGTGTGTCTTTTTAAGGTCAGGGCTATAAAATACAAATGACGACTGAATTCACTCCTAAGTGTTGTGATATTCACATCTTGAATGTGTACTCAAGTAAAATGTAACAAGCCTTTGTTCATAATATGTTCTTGATCAAATGCGAGCATGAGCATACAACAAAAATACAGATTTGAGAACTGGTGTTTTCAACTTGGGAAGAGCTAAGAACATAGGAATGTAAGGACACCATTCTAGGAACAATAGTTGGTGTTCATCTCTTCCTGATTCCAAGTGGAAACATTGTAAATATACCATACTTACCTGTATCTAAGACAACTTGAAATTGAAGACGACTCACAAATAATTAGATTCTGTACATGGAAAATTGTAAGTTTGTTATAATTTGTCATGTATAGAATCTAATTATTGGTAGATCATCTTCAGTTTGTCCCCACCACCATTGCAGTGGGAAAAGCAGTTGTAATAGGGCAAATGGTAAGAATTTAAGCAGCTGAGGAGCAAGCATCCTGACTCCTGCCACTTGCCCGACTTCCTCCAGGTGTTTGCCAAACCTGCTACCCCGAGCCATTTGCTCCCCTGCTGCTTGCCTACCTTGTGGTGGCTCTGGCTCTAGCTCCAGCCTTGGCCAGATAGCAGTGACAGTCTCCCGTGCATGTCTCCTCAGCTGCACACCCTGTGACCTGTGCTGTGCTCCCTCCCTTCACTCCCCCCACCACATGTGGTCTTCCCCAGGTTTCCCCTCTATACTGTATGGTCTCCTCAATGCTCCCCCCCACCACACACACTGTTTCCCCCTCTCCCACTGCACAAACCACCCTGACCCCATCCAGACACCAGCAACAGTGACAGCAGCTCCCACCCTAGTACTTGAATCCAAGATGAGGATTCCCCCTCCCCTTGTTAAATCCCTTGTTAAATGGGGAAAACACCTTATCTTGGATTTGAGTAAATACAGTGATCTTAAATCTTCATTAAGATTCTTTACTACCTAAAGTTATTGGCAATTCAGAATTTTTGTGATGGGTATTTATGTGTTTCTAACTAAATTTGTCTGTTTTTTTTCTTCCTTTTTTTTTTGGTCCTCTTCACTCATTACATATGGCTTCTTCAGACTATAAGAGTGGTTTCGGAGGGAAATTTGGTGTTCAAACAGAGAGGCAGGACCCATCTGCTGTGGGGTTTGAATACAAGGAGAAACTAGCTAAGCACGAATCGCAACAAGGCACAGTTTCCACTCATAACTTTCTTAGCAGTGCAGCCACTTCTAACACAGACTTTGAGTCGCATCAGAATGCTGCGACCCCACCTTAAGCTTTGACCCCTCGTATTATCTACCAGCATCTTCTGAAAAATGATCATGTTAAGGTTATATTGGAGTAATGTTGTAGCCATGATGGTCCAAGAATTAAGTGAGAGGAAAGGATTTTCTTTAGTGATATCTTTTATTGGACCATCTGCAAGGTTATGTCTTGCTAAGATTCCATAGGTAATAAAATAAACGAAACAATTTTCCACCATTGAAGAAATGGCTGCAAACCAGCATTCAGTCATACTTGCCAGATTGAAATTTAATTGTAAACCTTTGAAATACTACCACAATGTAGCATGTTTCAAAACTGCAGTTGTTAACTGAAATAGTTGGGGCACAACCTTTTTACAACTGGTTTTCTGGGAAGTGAGAATTTTGAGAGAGTATTTTTGGAAATCCTAAAATAGGGTAAGGTAGAATAATTATCAGTTAAAAAGTGACTAGGAAAGCCATCCGTTCATTTTGGGTGGGGGGAAAAAAAACACACCAAAAAAGGAAGATAGCTGGGCTGGTATTTCTGATACCAGCCAGCATTTGTGTACTCTAGTAGTCTAGTGCCAAACATTTTAAGATGAAGGTGGCTCTCCTAAATTCAAGTACACATGCTGAAGTCATACTAGTTCATTTTGATGAGAAGAATAAAGGTAGAGGATATAACTTAGTGCAGCAGTCCTCATTTGCATGAGAACTCATTATTCAAATAAGACTATAAGATGAATATGTTACGTATTGTGCCTTACCACTGCAGATACAGGGGAAGTGGTTTTACTTTGCATTAACCTGCTGAACTACAAAATCAGCAATATCATGAAATTGTGAAATAAATTCCTTAAATGCCATGTAAATAAATATTCTAAGTGATATTTTTACTCTGACACCAAGTGTTGCAGAACTTAATATTAACTCACATTATTGTGAGCAAAGGAAAATAGTTTAGGTAATATGATCTATGCAGAGTAACTGTTAGTGCCATGAAAGCCTGTGCTATTGAAGTGGTGCATTATGAGGGGAGTCATCCTTTTCTCTTTGCTTGGTACCTATCAACATGGTAATCATCAGCTTAACTTTCATTCACAGAATGTATAAAGCATGCCCATGGCCCACAGTGTCTTTCTCATCTGCTGAAATATTATCGGATGCCTTCTCTAGATACATATTCTTTTCCACATCTAAGAACAAATTCCATTTTCTTTGGCTGCTGTCATTGGAAGTTTGCATGCAGTTGCTTTTGAATCGGCCACTTGCATTTGACCAACCTAAATAGGGACGAGATTAAACAACCTGTTTCAATCATTTTTATTCTGCTTTCAGATTATTCAAAAGGCTTTGGTGGAAAGTATGGTGTACAGAAAGATCGGATGGATAAGGTAAGTAGTTTAAAGCAATCATGAATTTGGTAGTGTATCCATTTAAAGATTTCCCCATACTGATTAGAGAGATTGGATATACAATGCTGTGATCTCTAGATTTGTATCTTGTTCAAAGAATTATCCTATCAGGTTCTTCATAAAATGTTCTTCCTTTCTTTGGCAGATCTTGAAACATTTTATAAAGGGTTTGCAGCCATTATCTGCATTTTATAAAGGCAGGAAGGGAACTCCAAAGCATAACATTTGTCCAGTGACTCAAGTCACTCATGGTGGAGCAGGCTAAAAAGTAAAGCCTGCTCTCTACGTGGTCACTTTTCTCGTCCAGCCACCAGATGTTGCCTCATTTTACACCTTGTGAATGTCATCTTAGTTGACTGGAAAGTCGGTATCCTTGTGTCCACCTACTTTCCCCATCCACAATTAAACAAACTTACAGAGAAAGTGGAGTTGCTAGCCTTCATTGTCCTACCACAATAAATATTCTGAAAAATTTGAATAGGGTAGCTAGAAACCATTTCCCACTTCATAAACTGGAATGGTTCTGATTAATACTCATCCAGTATCATAATGGATCTTTGGAATCTCTTGACTGTAATTTTTTATACAGGATTCATTATGATGTGAAAGGAAGCAGCATTTAAAAAACAATTAGAGGATGAAGGTCTCTACATAAGATTTGCTAAGCACTGTTAATAAGTGTACTGAGGTGTTTTTTAAAGAGGTCTCAACATTTCAGATTCATCTACCTCATAGGTAGGAAGTTGTCTTTCCCATGGTTTCAAATATCAGTGAACCTTTGAGGAATATCTACCTCCAAAATACTTATTTCCGTTCAAGATTTCTTTGTATTTACTTTTAGGAGGGATATGTTATCTTGGTAGAAACAGCTTCTGCTACACAGATTTAGAACAACAAATAATCACAATAAACATTTAACTAGCTATTTTATTTCTCATTTTCATAAGCCATCAGTATATGAATGATGTAAATATTCCTTTTATTACTAGATTTAGTAATATGTTGCATCTGTTCCTGAATGGAAGTTAACTCTAAATAATCTGGTATATTGAAAGAATTGTCATTCTTTATATCACGTTTTAAGACAAAAGTATAGTAGGTTCCTGACAAAAATCCTGCTCTTGGATTGAGGTGTCATGATTCAGTGTTTCGGTAAAATATCATGCAGTGCCTCATGAACATATGATAAGAGAAACCATGATTTCTCAGTAGTTACTTTAATATCTTTACTGTTAGAATGCAGCAACTTTTGAAGATATTGAGAAGCCATCATCAACTTATCAGAAGACAAAGCCAGTAGAAGCTGGTAAGATTATATCTGTATTTCATGGAATCCTTTTCTACAACCAGTAGGTCACCCTACCTCTACACCAAAAAGTCAGGAAGCTTGCTTCAGCTTGACAGGGAATTTCCTCTCATATTGATGAGTGTGAATTTAACCATAACACAGATTTTTATGAGTTTGGGTAATCTTGGACAGACCATTAACAATCTCTTCCACCTTATTTTCCACCTATCTGGGCTGTAGTACCTTTCTTTTTGTGTGATGGACAGGTGGCATTTTTTCTCCTCACAGTATGAACAGCTGAATCTATATTACAGTGGAATTTAAATGAGAACTTTCTCTCACTGAGAAATGGAAACAGGACCCAGAAGCAAAAGAAAAAGGATAAAAAGTTCCCTTGATTTTTGACGTAGTTTGTGTGCAAATTTTCACTAGAAGTAGATAGAAATCTTCACTAGAAGGAGAGAGAAATCTTCAGTCTTGTGTCAGGATAGAAATGAGCCAGTTTAAACAAAGCTAATAGTTAAAACTTATATAACACTCATATATAAACACTCATTTCAGTTCACATGATTTAGCTAGTTCAACCTAAATCAATATGAGTTTGGTTTCAGTACTGAATTTACTAAATCAGTACAACTCTCTTGTCTTGTCAAGGGCTTCACTGAAAAAGCAAAAGTAAGTAATATTGTTATTACATTCCAATGCATATCAACTTACTGATTTTTTTTTTCTTTTACTTAATGGTTGCTGCCCCACACTCCAAACCCAGGTCATGGCAGGCTAAAGAGGGATTACAATCTCTGTAGTCTGCTTCCTTGCATAGAAATACTGGTCTGAATAAAAATGGCAAGCTGCTTTCTTGTATGCGTTAGTCTGAATTACTTTTAGTTCACCAAAAGTGTTTTTTACAGCTACTGATAGATCTTGTGATCATCCAAATAGGGAACAAAAAGTACATTGTGGCTTAGGGTTCCAGTTTGACGAGGTAAAAATTGCCAGTGTGACCTAACTAACATAAGGTTTTTGTTCTGCTCAGAATCTTGCTTAAGCCCTCTACAGTCTCTGGGCCAGATTTTTCATTGAACTCTGAGTGGAGTGAGTATTAAAGACATGTGGGAGAGTGAAGAATGGGTACAAGTCCCTGGCATAGAGCAGCAAGTAGGAAGGTTACAGGAGTCTCTGCCATATTCTCAATTCCCATGCTCACCTTCCTCCCCCCCTTCACACAGAGTTAAGTGGAGGAGAAGAGAGATACGTGAGAGAATTCTGGTATGGATAGTGACATCAGCCTACAAAAGCTATGAGGACCCTTGTGTGAATTCTGGATTTAAACTCCTTCTAGCCTAGTATATTTTGCCATATTAGCACAACCCTCTACCTGGCCTAACTTACCCTGATGGAAATGCAGCTGTGCTACTGTTGGCACCTTACCCACCTGAGATATTTCTACTCAGCACTGCATTGTATTGTGTAGACATTCAATAAGAACAGCACTTCGCTTTTAAATTTTCATTTTAAGTTTGATTACATGTTTTACTTTTTTAATTTGTAACGTTGCAGTGAATAGTAAAGCAAGCAGCATCCGAGCAAACTTTGAAAATCTAGCTAAGGAAAAGGAACAGGAAGATAAAAAGAAAGCAGAAGCTGAGAGAGCTCAAAGAATGGCCCAAGAGAAACAAGAGCAGGAGGAGGCCAGAAGGAAACTAGAAGTAAGTGAGATTCAAATGCCTATTGTGCAAATTCTTGTGGATTTTGAGCTCAGCGTGAGAAAAGGAAATATCTGTCCTCCAAAGCAAGGCTGTCCAGCTACTGAAGGAGGCAGGGACTACATAGTCCACAGGCCACACCAGCATGAGCCATAGACCTCTCAGGCCACGCTTCTTGCAGGCACCATTCCCCTGCTGTGCTGCATAGGTGCCCCTCCCCTACTCCCTGTTAATCAGTATTGTATTTCATAAGTTACGTACTCAACTTTGAGAACCTTTTGCAGTTCTTCACCATCAGTTTTGTCCTTTACCACCCTGAATAGTTAGAATAGATAATGGATTCCCAGAATTGGAAATTAAGGAAATATGGTTTAGCCCTGGCATGATTCTTGAAACCATCACATTCATGCCCCAGTGATTCATACTTTATGCAAGCATTTTAGCTTATGCATTGATGCAGATTGTTTTAGTTGCGGTGTGGGATTAATCCTGTGTCCTGCAGGGGAAACCAGATTTATTATTCCTGTTATTACCAAAGAACTTAAATAGATACAACGTTACACCCCCCCCCACCGCACCTTTTATCTTATTTTTTTGGACAAAGACTATTCTTACTTTTATGTTTATTTTACTGTGTGAATTCATGGTTCATCCCTATCTTAAATACTGTGTGCAACTCTGATCTCCACATCTTAAAAAGGATGTAGTAGAATTGAGAAAAAAGTACAGAGAAGGGCAAGCAAAATGATCAGGGGTATGAAGGACTTGCCATACTGGAAGAAAGCAAAAAAGGCTAGGAGTCTTCAGTGTGGGAAGGAGAAGGCTGAGGGGGATATGATAGAGGCAGGGGTGGGCAAAATGCAGCCCACAGGCCAGATGTGGCCCACCAAGCTGTTCTGTCTGGCTCGTGGGGCCCCTAAAAAATTTAGAAAATTAATATTTATCTGCCCCTGGCTGCCTGTCATGCAGCCCTCAATGGCTTGCCAAAACTCACGAAGTGGTGCTCCTCCTCCCGAAATAATTGCCTGCCCCTGAATAGAGGTCTATACAATTGTGAAGGAGGTGGACCAAGTGAAAAGGGAACTGTTATTTCTCCAAGTCCCAGAATACTACAACTATGGGGCAGCCACTGAAATTAGTTCATGGTGCAGCATCTCCGTTAATCTTGGAGTTCTCCCTTTGCACCACCCTGCCACTGATTAGCTGAGGGGCCCTGTCAGCCCCACTGCTTGCTCCTGATGGCCTGAGGAGAAAACCGTGGTTATAAATATGCTGTGGTTTTTGCGTCCCACTGATTGCTGCTGGGAGGCAAAAACCATGGCATATTTACAACGCTGGTTATCTCCTCCCAGCCATCAGGAGCAAGCAGCAGAGCTGACAGGGCCCCGCTACCATTCAGCAGCAGGGTGGCAGGTGCACTGGGGGAGCTCCAAGATTAAAAGTGTAAAGCTCACACTGCGAGCTGGGCCTTTGATTTAAACAAAGCCCTACAGATAGCATAGCCAGGTTCAAAAAAGGGACAAAACACATGCTTGGACAATATATCTATTAATAACTATTAAACAAAATGGTTGGAGATGTTTCCTCTGGCATCTCTAAACCAGTAATGTGGATGCCAAGGAGGGTAATGAACAGGGAGGGCATAGATCAGTCTAGGTATACCTGGTTCAGCACTTTTCCTCTGCAGTGTCCACTTCTGACTCTGTCAGAGATGGGATACAAGGCTAGATGGATCACTGGTCTCACCCAGGATGTCATTTATATTCTTATCATAAGGGAATAGTAAAGAAGAAAGTCTTTGCAAGGCCGTTGCCAGACCAAATACTTGTTCTGTGTGCTTCTGAAAACCTGTTGTATTAATGAGCTGAAGTATACAAGAGGAAAACTTACTGGCTTTTGCTGCCAAAAGGCATAAGTTGTTTCTCCTGAGTATTGTAGGTAGATATTGTCAGCTAGATAGCTGGGGGAGGCTTTGCCTCTTAAGCTTTGGGGAAAAAAAACAAAGTTAAAAGTACTGTAAAACTTCTTGTGTTTGTTTTTTAATACCCTCTCAATTCCAAAAATTAAAGCAAAAAAGCTCTGTAGATCACACCTCGGTCAAGATAACATGGCACATTGTGGCCTGCCTGAAGCTCCAAACTGGTCGGTCAGCCCCAGACTCGCACTCTTGTGTTGCAGAATGTGCTGGTAATGTTGCCTTTATTTACCTTAGAGGTGCATCAATATATCGGTCTCGTATCAGATTGGCATTGATAACGGGAAAATTAACATTATTGGCTATTGGCTTTTTTTTTT
>NW_017729025.1:112952138-112952801 GCF_001723915.1 Gavialis gangeticus | reverse complement strand
TTTTGCCAATAATGTCACTGATAAATGCTGTGTGCATGTGCACAACCACCATGCACGCCGCCAGGAATGTAACCTGGCAGCTTGGAGAGCAGTGGGCCAGTAAGTCTGATTGAGGAGTGTAGATTGAGGTCCCTACAGTGAGGGAAGGAGTGGGGCAGGAAATAGGACCCCAGGGGCAGGAGTAGGATAGAGCCATGGGCAGCTTGTTGAGGTGGGGGTGGGGGGGCAGCTCCCCCAGTGGAGCCTCTCCCGGACTTGTGCGTGGGGTGGAGGCGGGCTGCCCGCTGTGGGCTCAGGGACTGTGGGGCTTGGGCAGGCTCAGCTGTGCTGGGTGGGCAGTGGCAGCACTGGGAAGGGTGGCTGCAGGGGATTTACGGGGAATTTTGGGGCAGCTATAGCAGTGCCACCCCTGCTTGGGGCATTCAGCTCTGCTGCCACCCCAAAATTCCTTGTAGCCCCCACATAAACACCCCTTGCAGTGCCACTGCCACCCAACCCAAGCGCAGGCCCAGCCCTCACCAGGAAGAGGCTGGCACAGCCCTTGGCCCTGAGCCCGCAGTGGGGAGCCCACCCTGTCCTTGTGCACAAATCCACCTACAGGAGTGTGAGCAGCAGTGGGTGAGCAGCGCCCCCACTACTCTTTCCCCCTCCCCCCCCGCTCGA
>NW_017729025.1:112948399-112951849 GCF_001723915.1 Gavialis gangeticus | reverse complement strand
GCCCCCTGGATGAGCTGCCTGCAGCTCCGTCCCTCTCCAGGCCCCAGGTCCCATTCACTGCCCAGACTGGATGGCACCTGCCCCAGCCCCTGCCCCACTCCCTCCTCACCATGAGGGCCTCAATCTACCCTTTCCCACAGACTTATTGTCTGGATGCTGCTCTCCAAGTTGCTGGGCTTTAAATTGGCTATTGGATTGGTATCGGCTGATATGGCTGGTTAATAATTGCTTATCGGTGTCAGCCAAGAAAATCTTTATCAGTGCACCTCTAATTTACATAGAAACCTTTTGTTAAGTCAGCTTACAGTGTGACAGGATTTAACTTCCCCAATCTTTCAAAAATCTATTGTTGTGTCAGCTGATTAATATGCCAGAGAACACTTAAAAGGTTGTTTATCATCAAGGACAGTGTCACTGTTCTAACTGGAACATGTGGTATCAAGTTTTTCAGACTTGCACTAAAATGGGATATGAGACCTGAATCATGAATAAAACCACTGAATATTGAGAGTGTACAGCTGCTATAGCAGTGTGCCAAAAAGCAAGATGCTTCATTTAAGTGTGTTAGCTTTCGAGTATGAATAATCTGAGATAGTATGGCTGCTTATGCCTCCCTGGTTCCATTCTGTATATCTAGTGCTAGGTCCACTGTTCATTTGCGTACCTCATGCCCAGTAGAACCATGCAAGCAGTTGTATATGAGCTAATTTCAATTCTCCCTCTCTCTTTCATATGACATTTTAGGATTGCAACATTCATAGATTAATATTTAAATTTCATAGCCATTTGACTGCTTCAGTGGTAGCTGCATGGGTTGCTTTTAGATTGCCATTAAGTGATCTAATTGGGCAGTGGTCCATGATGTGTTGCACAGTCTGAAAAATAGCACCACAAAAATTGCAATCCAGACTCTCTTTGATTCTCCGTTTATGGAGTAGGTTTCCACATTTTCCATGAAATTCAGATGCAATTCAGGGAGGACCAAATCTTTCTCTGTAGGTCAAGTCTTGGTTGGGGAATTTCAAGTTACAAAGCCACACTTGTCACCCAGCCTCCTAGATTCCAGAGCAAGTTGTTTATCAGCAAGCGTTTGTAGTCATACTGTTTCAGTGAGTCGAACACAGATAAAACTTCAGGGCTTAATTGTTCTGTTCTTTCCTTTTTGATGAAGGAACAAGCTAAAGCCAAAAAACAAACTCCACCTCCATCTCCTGTTCCACAGCCAGCTGAAGAGAAACAGCCCTCAAGCCCAGTCTATGAGGTTAGTTGTAATCACTTTTATATAAAAGGAAATGTGAATCGGCTATGCTTCTACACTGTAGCGTTCCTATGTCAATATGTAATTTCTGGCTTTGTTTTTAGGAAATTGTTTCCAAGAGTTAATTGGTGAACCTTCTCTGTGTTGTAAGATGTTCTAATACAGTGGTGCTCAAACTTCCTCCCCAGAAGGCTGTGTGACATGGGGCCAGTTTGTGGGCCTGATTCTGTGGATGGGGTCATTCCACAGGCTGGATCCAGTGCAGGGTCAGTCCACAGGTGTGATCTGGTGCACTGTCTTGGTCCTGTGTGCTGGACCCAGGCACAGCACAACCCTGCAAATTGGTGCAGTTTGGCACGTGGGCCAGGTCACCTGGCCCATAGGGCTCCCTATGCATCTGGAAATTTGGCAGTGGGGAAACAATGTCAGCATTAATTGCCATGACTTAGCCACAATGGGCGCGTCCAGACATGTAAGCACGTGCGCTTGCAGCAGTTCAAATAGAAGCGGTGCAAATTTGAGCCGGGGCTTTTTGCCTCAGCGCGCATGCTCGGACATGCACTCTGTTGTGGAGCAAATTGTGCCACTTGGGGCAAAATAACCCTGCCTGGCTCCTCCTGGATCTTCAGCCAGAGGGAGCTAGAGCCCGGGGCCAGCACCTGTGCTGTCCCCAGCAATATAAAAAGCTGCCCTGTCCTGGCCCCAGCAGTATAAAAAGCCTCCCTGGCAAGTAGCTCAGGGCTACTCGCTCTCAGGAGCTTCTGGGGCCCAGCCAATTGGTACCTGGGGACACTACTCCTTGTGCCAGCTGGACTGCTGAAGCAGCCCTGAGAGTTCCCTGCACCCTCTACCCACTGCAGCAGTCTGGCAGTGGGGGATGGTGCCTGGCTGTGACCTGCTGTGCACCTGCCAGACTCAGATGGAGGCCACAGAGCCAGTAGAGGCATCTGCCCCTCTGGGCCAGCTGCCAGTGGACTACAGTTGCATGGGTGACCTTTATGCAGCACGACTGCCATTTGTGCCCCCTGCCTGGCCGTCTGGGCAGCTGTTCTGGGTGTGGTGGCGTGCTATGAACTGTCAGATCATGTCCTCCTGGCCCCATTTGTCCAGGAGATCAGCCACAGCCAGATGGGTCCAAGGTGCCAGCTCTGAGCAAGCAGGGTCCTGCCCCTGGCCTCCCTAGCAGGAATTCTGGTGTTCCCTATTAGAAAGCTGAAAAATCCCTGATTAAAAAAAATCCCAAAATCACTCTCTAGAATACCCCCATATCCATGTTCCTCCACAAGTAAAACAGAAGACCAATATAAAGAGAGAGACAGTGATCAGTTGGACAATGTTTTATTGATATATCTACAGTGTTAAAGCAAGTCTCTTATCATAATAATACAGTGAACTCTAAGTACAGGTTTCATGATTTCATGAATACATATTTTGCTGCCCTCCCACAGGGCGATGGCCCCCACACAAGGGGCTGGTCCCCCACACAAGGGCTTTGGCCCCCCAACAGGGGGTTCAGCCCCCACACAAAGGGTTCAGCCCCACCCAACAGAGGGCTACACCTCCCCAACAGGGGGTTCTTCCCCCACACAAAGGGTTTGGCTCCCAAAAAGGGGATTCAGCCCCCCAAAAGGGGTTCAGACCACCAACAGGGGGTTCGGCACTCTCACAATGGGTACAGCCCCTCAACAGGGGGTTAATCCCCTCACAAGGAGTACTGCCCCCCAATGGGGGCCAAATGGCCTCCACAGGGGCTCCTAGCCCCCGATTGCTGCCCCACTTGGCCCCATCCCCCACCAGCTGCTGCTGCCCCACCTAGCCCCACTCCTCCGGACCCCCCCCAATGGCTTCCCTACCCATCCCCACCCTCCAACTTGCACCCCAAGGCTACCCCCACAACCCCAGGCACCATCACTTAAAAAAAACAAACCAGAAAAAAAAACAGAAAAAAATGGGGTAAAAAAGCCTCTGCTTACCTCAGAAGCAGGGGGGTAGGGGGGGCTCCAGGGCCTCCTGGCACAGCCCCGCCCAGGCAGCACAGGGCAGCGGAGGGGGTAGCAGGGCCTGGGCTGGGGTCACTGGGGCTGTCATCCTCCCCTGCTTTGTGCGGGCAGGGCCCCAGGCAGCAAGACGCAGCCAGATTGCAGGTAAGTGCCCGTGGAGGTTTTTTTTAAACTATGGCATGGGGGGGCAGG
>NW_017729025.1:112947763-112948071 GCF_001723915.1 Gavialis gangeticus | reverse complement strand
GCACTGGAGCCCTGGTGCTGAAACATGGCCTGGCCAGCTGCGTGTTACTGCACCAGGGCGAGGAGTAACCGTAGAGACACTCTGGCAGCCAGAGTATCTCTATGGATGACCCAGCCTCCTTGACCTGCTTTTTTATTCTTCGCTTTTTTTAGACCCCTGGATATCCAGGCATCTAACTTTCTCTGTGCTGCAAACTCAAAGGGGTTTGAGGCAGGGCAAGAGGCACGTGCGCACTCGTGTGGATGCGCCCAGTGTGTTTCTTTTGCTCCTCATGTGTTTGTGTAGGTAATGCTGTTTTCATAGTTTCA
>NW_017729025.1:112938707-112942763 GCF_001723915.1 Gavialis gangeticus | reverse complement strand
TCATGTGTTTGTGTAGGTAATGCTGTTTTCATAGTTTCATAGTATCTAGGGTCGGATGGGACCTGAGTAGATCATGTAGTCCGACCCCCTGCCATGGCCGGAAAGAGTACTGGGGTCAAATGACCCCAGCAAGGTGTTCATCCAGCCTCCTCTTAAAGACCCCCAGGGTGGGAGCCAGCACCACTTCTCTTGGAAGTAGGTTCCAGATCCTAGCCGCCCTGACTATGAAATAACGCCTCCTGATATCTACCCTCTGCCAGCTTGTGACCGTTATTCCTGGTCACTCCTGGCAGTGCTCAGGGGAACAGGGACTTCCCCAGTGCCTGCTGGTCCCCCCTGTTTTTTCTAAGCTAATAGTTAGAGTTCAGCCTTATAGGGCAAATTTGAGATCATCTTTGTTTAATGTGACTTTTATTTCTGAAGAAGTATAAGCAAAAAAAAAAAAGCGTCTACTAGTGAGAAATGGGCTTTTGGTTCTAGGTTGTAAACTAGTTAAGGCAGCAGTTACACCGTGAACATGATACTAGATATGTGTGTTTTGTCTCCTTATACCTAGTGCACCTGTTGAAGTGTTGTCAAGGAGCATTCTAGTGTCATATTTATTAATCCATAACCACAGTCATCCCAGTTTAACTCTGTCTTCAGTATAAGTGGCTGTTCTGTTTGATTTTAATCGTATTTGCAGAGACATAAAAGCAATGTGTATATGGTAGTCAGTTGTCAAAATTCAGCTAAATGTTTCTCTGTGGCATGAGTGTGGAGGCATGGTGTCTAGGAACGCCCCGTCTGCAGTATTGAAGACACCTAGCTAGAGAGGCTTCCTATAAGTCCCTGACAAACTTTACCTTTTATCTTCAAGGATGCAACTTCATATGAGGCAGAGCCTAGCTTCAAAAATTCTAGCACAGCATATTCAGCAGTACATGAGCCAGAATCCAGCTACAAAACTGAAGAATCAGACTACCAAGAAGCTGTCAGTCAGCGGGAGCCAGAATATGAACCAGAGACAGTCTATGAAGTAGCAGGAGCAGACCTCTATCAAGCAGGTAGTGCTCTTATTTTTAACTTTGGGCTTTTAACATTGGTATGCCTTCAGCACTGGTGCAGTGAATAACTGTGCAGATATCTCCTTCCAGTTTGTGGACAGTAGCTTAATCTAAGTTCTCTAGCATTTTTTGTTTCTCTGTTTTTAAAATCTTCTACTATGGAATTAAAGGGATAATATAAGGTGATAAGTGGGTTTTCTTGCTAATGCTGAAAATCTAATGGGTAAGGATTGTGATTTAATGGTAAATTGACTATGCTGCAATTTAACGTACAGCTCTTGACAGACATTTAGAGAGAGTCAGACTTCTGCTTGTATGTTGTATAATGCATATTTGTTTGGAGAAACATACAAAAGTAGATTTCAAATAAAGGCATATTGAGTCAGAACTGGAGAAACAGCTTAACATTTATTTTGTCCACTCATAGGTTTTAAAAGTAAGCATTGAAAGCACTGGTTTTTGGCTGTATTGGTCATGTAATGCACAAATCTATACCTAGTGCAAGTCTAGGGCTATCACACAGATTCAGTTAAAGGCACAATGGGATCTGATCCACAAACCCAACATTTGCACCTTCTACCATGCCACACATGCATGGTAGGAAGTGCGATTGTGGAATCAAGGATCAGATCTCAATTTTGTGCAATTGCTGTGGCAGGGGAAGCCCAGAAACATGACCCTTAGCTCTGGAGTTCCCCCAGCTGAGAGTGCCAGTCAGCTGGCTGGTACACCCAGCCTCAGGAGCTCCAGTGAGCTCCTGAGGCTGGGTGCACCAGTCAGCTGATTCGCTGGCCATATGTTTAAGATGCAAAGGGAACCAGCCACAAAGATATTACATATAATTTGTGTAATAACCTTGTAGCTTATTCTCTGTTTTATTGTGCCTTTAATTGCATAAATATGTGCCCACGTTGCTACTTAACCACTGGTTAATCATGTCTTAAGTATAACACCTGCCAGGGGCCTAGGGGTATGCATCCCTCTAATCCTTGCTGGTCATGTTCCAGTCTTGATTTACTGTGTGAGAGAGGTTAAGATTTTCTTTAAAAAAAAAAATCTGCATGTAAACATAACAGCTAGCTCTGATTTTTCTTTTTTTCCTCTCCCTTCACTTACTTCTGTCCTGTGACAGTGAAACTTTGCTTCAAATATTTCTGAAGCTTTCTTGATGTTCTGTCATTTTATACAGCAGCTTTCCAGAACCAACCAGTGGGACATCATTTTGTGTCCTCTTTAAGTTTCTATCTGTAAGAGCTTCTTTCACTTCTGCTCTTGATTTGGTGTAAAAATATCAAGGATTTGGTGTAAACATATCAAAGATGACAAGCGAGATCAGTATGACCAAAATTTTCGGGATGCAAACTGTACCAGTTGACTAACTTGTTCCTATACTTCAGTCGATAGTCCAAACTGCTATGGAGCTGAAGGAGGAGAGTGCCAGGTACACTAATTAGGGCTATTTGTAGAAAAAATGTAATGCTGAAAAGCATGTCTTGTCTTACTCTCTTCAGAAGAAAATGCTTATGATGAATATGAAAATGAACTTGGAATTACAGCCATAGCCCTCTATGACTATCAGGCTGGTAAGTAAAGCTCTTGCTCCTTAGTTATCTTTTGAAGAGCCAGTGTGCTTCATCTGCTCTGTCTTGATCCCTTTGCATACTGATGCAAAATGGGCATTAAAAAAACTGATCACATTAGGCACTTGATAAGTTTTTAGTCAATCAGTGCCTAGGTCACTGCAAAAGGAGGCCCAATTCTCGTGCATAAATGCTACTATAAGTTCTTAGGCCTTATGGCCACATAGCTTAAGTTTCCCCTGCTCAGAATACATCAGTTTTATCTTATGATAATATTACAGCACTACAATAACAATACTCTATTGGGGGGTTTTTTGGTGGTTTGTTAAAGTCCTTTGCTGTTTTGGGTAGCAGTTACTGTACTAAATTAATAATGTAAACAGTGTCCAGTGGACTCGAGCTGAATACCTCCTGCCTTTTGTGAGGGTGAGATATTGCCACCATAAAAATAAAAAGGAGGCTCTTTGCACCCAGGAACCGTTTGATTATCTCCATCTTGTACCCTGTTTTTAATGCTCCCTGTTTGTCTGGTGGAGAGAGAAAGGTAATAAGTTATTAAGATTCCTCTGCGCAGTTCCCCTTTTGAATCATTGACTATTACTAGAAATAGCATGAACAAGAAGAAAGCTGACTATGATAATAACTCATGTGATAAACGTAAACTTATGGCTTCTTCCACTCTCTTCTCAGCGGGCGATGATGAGATTTCCTTTGATCCAGATGACATCATCACGAACATTGAAATGATTGATGACGGGTGGTGGAGGGGAGTGTGCAAAGGCAGATATGGGCTGTTTCCAGCCAATTATGTAGAGCTGAGGCAATAGATAACATTGTCTGCCAGTTATGCCTTAATGCCATAGTCAGTATACCTGATTTATTACACTACAAATCATGCTTTTTTGATGGGGGAGGGGTATATACATATTGCTTTTATATTTAATACTTTGCTGATGCTTTTTAAAATGTTTATGCCACAGAAGTTGCTAATATATTGTAACTCTTACGTTTCTCACTCAAGCCTCTTGTTATGATTTTCATGCATTTGAAATGTTTCTTCTTCTTTGCCAAATGGAGCAGTTGTCATAAAATGCCATTTCAAGGACTATTAGCTGTCTGTCATAATAATGCATGTTTTACTCAAGTGAACAGATTTACCTAGTGATTTAAGTCTAGTTAGTCTTCCACTAAATGTTGTCAGATTAAAAAATATCATGGCTATGCAGATTATTGCATTTTGCCTTATGTAGAGGGACACCTGTATTTCCATATAGTGTTTGGAAAAAGGAAGGAGAGATTGTAGATGTTGCAGGTAGTAATAATTATTTAACTTGGAATAGTCGCAGTGGGTAGAAAATGTATTGATCTTATGATGGAAACAGTCCAGTGAATTCTTTCACTTACAAAGTGATATTTCTTGGCTTTTATGT
>NW_017729025.1:112929594-112933707 GCF_001723915.1 Gavialis gangeticus | reverse complement strand
TCTATATATGCTTCAGCCCCCTTTAACTGCCTACTCTGCCCCCAAAAATGCGCTGAGCGCCCCACTTCCATAGTGCCCTGCTGCCCGCCCCGCCCACTCCCACCTCTATCTGCATACGGGACAGTCTTTTTTTTTTTTTTTTCCCACTCCACAGAGGCGGCCCCAGACATTCTAGCATTGGGCTTTTGCTAATCTCTTCATTTTTGTCCTCCTTCCTCTTTTCAGAAATCCCTTCTTCCTCTCCCTTCTCCTCACCCTTTTTTAATTGCTTCAGAAGTGTTGAGTCATCCAGAGAGAGACCCAACTTTTTTAAGGAACCCTAAACTGGTATCCATATCTACCACCATCTACCATAGCAGTTTTGCTGCCTTAAAATAAAGGCAGTACCATGCTGCTATACTCCATTGTATACACAAATATTTTTTGTCCATACAGTAAAGCAGGCAGGCCTGCTGTGCAGTAATCACACTATATAACCATACTTCAGTCAAGGAATTTTAACACAAATTATTTAAAACCCTTCTAGATAATCGCCACTTGAGACAACTGTGCTCTTTGTATGTTCAGCAGAAACTGCCAGTAAGATTTCTACTAAATATTAGAATTGATCCAGGGTTTTTTTGGTGGTTTTTTTTTTTTGCCAAAATATAAAATAATGTCCTTGTCACTTTAAAAAATGGTTGATTTCACCTCAAATGTAGGGTCCCTACCAAAGATACCAAGTTGCATCTAATAATTCATGTGTTAAATGTGTGTACTGTCTGTTTCTACCTTCTGGTCAACATGAGAATGACAAGGCAGAACTGGCAAAGCAAGAAGGCAAAAACGTTGTACAAACTGAAAATTTGGACCAATGGAATATAGAATTTGTTGTATGAAATGGCAAAACGTATAGTTTAGGAAGAAGGCATTACATTGAAATCAAGTATAGGATGGTTGGGACAATCCTTAATGAATGTCATATGTATGTCATGATAATATATTTTTTTTCTTCCCATGGTTTCATTTGTGTTGTATTTGCATTAATAGAATTGGGTTGGGTTTTATATGCAGTTTATTTTATCCAATTTTGCATAGAACCACCTCATAGGGGATATGATTTTTTGTAAATTAAATATTCAAATAAACTTTTTGAACCATTTGCATGGAATATGTTTGTGTAATTAAGTTGGCAATGTTGACATTTCTGTTAAGAGACTCTCACTGAATACTGGTTAATTAGTAGGAATGCTTATGTGATGCCCAGGTATAGCAGTGCTGGAGACCCATATAAATCAGTGTCCTATTGGGTTGTTACTGCCTTCTGAACATTTTCCTGCTTCACCAGGTTTTATTCTCTGCTCCCACCCTCCTGTGCAAATGTTTAGGTAAAAAAATACTGGGCCGAACTCTCGATACCAACTCCAGTCTCATATTCAGGCACCTCAGTGATATAACCTTATTTTGTTTCTGTGGCTGTTCTAACGCAACTCCCATTTGAGAATGAGAGTTATGCTACTGGAAGCTGCAGCGCAGTGAGCTGGTCTAAAAATTGGTTCCTTAACTGTTAATGCAATAAAACTTTACAGGTAAAAATAAATTCGCTTGTTTGATTTGCTGTACATTTTAACCGGCTGCTCAAGAACAGCTGTTGCTTGAATCTTTTACAACCATGGGTATACCTGGGTAAAAGCAGGCATCTACTAATGTGCTTGAAGCAGTAGCTTGCCTGGTCTTTTGATCTAAAGCACAAAGATTTTGCATATCTGCACTGTAAGAAACTAAAATAAAATAAATTCCTCCCTGCTCCCCAAACACCTAAAAAATATGTACTGGAAGTTAAATGTGTGTTTCTGCAGAAATGATCATCACTTAAAGGATGACACTCATGTTAAGGTGTGGACCTAACATTCCTTTGAGATGAATGAGGAGGCATGTCTCAAACTTTACTTCAAGCTATCTACTGAGGTAGCAAGATAGTACAGTATTTGTTTATGCTGAGGAGCCTAAACCCCCATTGGTTTTCATGGCAGTTTAGATGACTAAATACCTCTTGAGAACATGGGCTTTGCTTAAGCCTATAAAAGTTTTCTATACAATTCAAACAGGTAAGAACTTTTAAAACATTTTTCTTTTAGTCTTTACATTCTACTGTCAATGGCACAGAAAGGGCACTGTAGCTGGGTCTTAACATGTGCAGGGTTCCTTATATATGCAACAGATGTAGTCATTAAGAATTCATACTTACGAAATACAAATATAAATTATTAGAAACTAACACAGACAGCAGTTATTTTGGATGTTCTGTAGCAGTTGTGGCATGGTGTGGGAGCTAAGGATCCCAGTTTAAGTGTTGATTTTTAGATTTGGTATAGTATGAGCTAGCCCTTTGGGGTATTTATACACGTTCTTCAGGAATGCATGTGGGGTTGGAGGGTGGGAGAACTTTAATTAGAGGAGCTCCAAGAACCGCTCTAATTAAGGCACCCGGTGCATCTTGTATATCTGCATCCCTATGCTGAAAAATGATGGCTGGGGTGCTTTAAGTAAAGCTCATTGAATGAGCTTTAATTAAAGCATCCCTTCCACCATTTTTAAGCATGGGGCTGTGACTACATGAGACTCTGGAGTCTGCTGCAGCATAATTACCACACTCCAGCAGACTTGACTAATTGAGTCTGCTCCAATGTGGTATAATTGCAGTGCATCAGAGCAGACTTGCTGCATGTGTATAGGAACCCATAAAGGCCAGGCAGTCGGGGTCAGGGCTCAGTTACACTTGTGTCAGGCATAGCTTGCTTCACCAGGTGCTGGAAATGAACAGTCACATGACAAAAGGGAGTGGATGCCCAAGAGCAGGCCTGGAGAAGTAATAAGAGTAGCCTGTGTCTCAGTCAGATAACCAGTTGGAAAGAATATAAGGAAAACAGCCCTTGGAGTCATAGCTACAAAGCAAAGGAGAGACAACCATCTGGTCAAGGAGAACAAGAGTCTGTTCTGGGAAATGGAGACGGGGCACAGGAGACTAGAGAGGCAGAAGGCACAATTATTTAGCATTTCCCAAAACAGGGAGTCCAAGGAAGAAGGTGATGAACATGAATTCAGCCCTGTAAGATGGCAACTCCTGCTATCAATGGAAGGCTTGAGAGGCTGTTTATAGTGCTCCCCACCAAAGTGAGACCGTGACCTCTGAAAATGTGGGGGCTCCAAGAAACAAATTGGAAGTTGAAAGAAGACAGATGCAAAGGAAGGCCAGCATGCACCGACCTTAAGGCCAGGGTGCAAGAGTCTGATGCTCTTATTTCAACCCCAGCATTGCAGAAGGGATGGACATTGTATGATTTGGCAGCAAGGCAAAGTTGCCTCTATAATGGAATTGTGCTGTAGGTTAGAGTGCCAGAGGCAGCAGCCAGGCTCACAACCAAAGAAGATAGGTCTGTTACATACTGAAATAGAATGGCTGCACACTTAAGTCTGTTTATGCAGCTGAAGTTGGTTCCTGGTTTGCAGCTCCCAGTTTCTCATTCACAGTTTCTCTTTCAGCAATTATATATTTGTTAGCAATGTATGAGAAGCTAAAGAGTTAGAGAGCAACTGATGGCAGAAGCGCCAATCTAAGTGAGGAATAAATTGGTAAGTTAGTTGGATCTCATTGTACTAATGGCTAGTAACTTCAGTGACATAAAAACCAGCAAGGTTTTAAAAAAAAAATAGCTAGTGAGGTTAATCTTGAAGGAAGAACTGACTAATGTATACCTGGATTGTCTCAACATTCAGGGAAAACGAGATGCTTCTGATAACGATATATACGGTATTTACTTGAATCTAAGACAAGGTTTTTTCCCCATTGAATGGGGGGGGGGGAAGCCCCTCACCTTGGATTTGAGTGTGAAGCAGAGGTGGGGCAGGTAGCTGCTGTGGCCCTGGCCTACAGCTGCATCCTATCCTATTCCCCTCTCTTCCCCATCCCTGCTTGCTTTGGCTCTGGCTCTAGTTCTGCCCAGACATGGGCTGGGGCACATGTTTACCCCAGCCTGGCCTAGTACCAGCAGTGGCAACAGCTGTGTTCTGGGCTCCACGGCCCAGCTGAAGCTGCTGCTGCTGTATTGGCTATTTCCAGGTCAGGGCAAACAC
>NW_017729025.1:112925804-112929536 GCF_001723915.1 Gavialis gangeticus | reverse complement strand
AGAGGCTGGGGGAGGGGGAGGGTGGAGGTGGAACTTGTACCAAGGGAAGGCAGGTGCAGGTAGCAATTGAGCAGGTTTTTGGTAAGGTAGGGAGCAAGGTGTGGGGAGGCAAGGGGTAGGCGATCAAAGCTATACCCCCCCATCAGCTCCACCTACCTTTTTTTCCCGACTGCAGTAGTGAGGAGGATGAATTCAAGATAACAATTAGATTCTGTACGTGGAAAATTGTAATAAATCTATAAATTTCCCACATATAAAATTTTAATTATGGGGGGCTTAACTTCAGAGTTATCTTGGATTTGGCAAATACAAGAAGGCATGTGCAGTTTTATTATAGTACGTTGCCATGTCTCCCTTCACACTGCACATGTACTTGGCCATTCAGCTGTGCCTAATGTTATAGACTCATAGGAAATTAGGGTTCAAATGCACCTCAGGAGGTCACCTAGTCCATCCCCCTGCTCAAAGCAGGACTATCTCCAACTAGATCATCCCAGCCAGGGCCTTAAAAACCTCCAAGGATGGAGATTCTACCACCTTGCTAGGTAACCTGTTCCAGTGCTTCACCACACTCCTAATATCCATCTTAAACCTCCCTTGCCACATTTTGAGACCATTGTTCCTGGTCCTGTCATCTGTCACCACTGAGAAGTCTAGCACCATCCTTTTTAGAACCACCCTTCAGGCAGTTAAAGGCTGCTATCAAATCTCCTCTCAGTCTTCTCTTCTGCAGATTAAATAAACCCAGTTCCCTCAGCCTCTCCTAAATCATATGCCCCAGCCCCCAAACCAATGTCTGATCCTCAGAGAGCAAAGATGGGTCTGTTGTTAGGAAACCTCCATCCAGTTATCATTAGGGGTGTGCGAAAGGGGCCATATTTAATTCGGATTTGGCCTGAATTGGGGACAGTGATTCAATTCGTTCATTTGGATCACTGTCCTGATTCAATTTGATTCAGCTGAATCCGAATCTGAAAATTCAATGCCAATTTGGACAATCAGCGATTCTCAGCCATAGACATGGCTTTAAATGTTTTTTCTACATACCCCAATGCACAACTTGTGAACGCTGCGATGGTGGGGTGGATGGAGCGTCCCACAGAAGTGCGGGGGTGGGGGGGGAATGCCCTCGTGTGCTCAGTGGCAGACCTGGCAGTGGACTCAGAAGTGCAATATATGAATGCAGTGCTTCTGGTCCACTTCCGTGTCTGCTACCAAGTGTGCTGAGGACCCTCCCCCCCGTGCTTCTGTGGGACACTCCATGTGCCCCAGCATTATGGCATTCATGAGCAGCCTGGTACCTTGACGTATGTGGAAAAAACATTTAAAGTGGTGTCTGTGTCCAAATCATCGAATCTTTCCGAATCTCTCAGAGGGTTCCGATTAGATTCGGCGAGATTAAAGGGTCTCCTGATTCGATTCAGATTCGGAGATTTGGCTGCCGAATCTAATCAGTGATGGAAGCTTTGCACAACCCTAGTAGTCATTGAATCTTGTATTATGTGTTTGTTATGCGCTAGGTGCTCCTCCAACTCAACAAACATTGGTAACAGAGATGCTAACAGCTAACCAAAGTACTTCAACAATATCACAGTGGCTGACCTTGCTTTTCAGAAATACTATTAGAGTAACTAGACCATAAAAAGTCCTTTGACCATAAAAAGTAGAATGTGATTTTCAGCTGGGCTTTGATTCGTGTGCCCATTCAGGTTTTAATTGCATGACTGCTATACGTTATCTGAATGCCTGCTTTGAGGTATGTACTGGGAAAAGGAAAACTGATTTTAAAATATTACACATGCAACACATAAGAAGAGATATGGCCTATAGCTAAAGTTGCAGTTTCCAAGGATGTTAAGAAAGTTTTTTGTATGTTTTTGCCTTATTGTCAAATGCAAAAACAATATATGAATGCAGGGAATTAATAAACTCATCATAATTTTAAGTGAAAAATGTCTTAAGAGGTAGTGCAGGGAAATAACAACAGAAGTAAAACAATGTATGCACAACCAGCAGATCTCTCTCAAACCTTTCTAAACTTTGTCCAGGAAACTGTAATGGAAGAGAACAAGAATCAATTTTGGAGCAGCAGTGTTAAAGTAAAAAAAGATGATATCACAAGGATTTGTTATGTTGTACATCCTATTACATCTGTGTATGTAGTCAATTTAACTTCTTAATTTCAATGGATGATGACTGGAATACTTGATGTAATATATTACATTTTTATTAGAAAAGACATAATTGGATAAAATAGAGAACTCTGCCTTATCTCATTCATTGCTAACATTTATAATTGTTGAAAAAGGAACTGGAAACCAGGAACCAACTTCTGTCTCCTGGTCTGTTTGTTCATTCTAGATCCCATGTCATCAATTACTGGAATCTGGTGTTGCTGCATGACTGAGCGCTAGCAAAGGAGATCCAGGCCTGCTGCTGCTATTGAAAGAGTTAGTTGATACTACTGTTAAATCCCCTCTGTTTTTTCTAGACTAAATAAGCCTAGTTCCCCCAGCCTCTATTCAGAAGTCATGTCCCCCATCTTCATGGTCCTCCACTGGGCTCTCGCCAATTTGTCCTGTCTGTAATGGGCCCAAAGCTGAACACAGTACTCCAGCTGTGGTCTCGCCAGTGCAGAATAAAGGGGAATAATCACTTCCCTTAACCTGCTGGCAACACTCCTACAAATGTAGCCCACTATGCTGTTAGCCTTCTTGGCAACAAGGGCACACTGTTAGCTCATATTCAACTTAACGTCCACTGTAACCCCCAGATCCTTTTCTGCAGAGCTGCTGCCCAGCCAGTCAGCCCAAAGCCTGTACTGGTGCATGGGATTTTTCTGTCCTAATTGTAGGACTATGTACTTGTTCTTGTTGAGCCTCATGAGATTTCTTTTGGCCCAATCCTCCAATTTGGCTAAGTCACTCTGAATCCTAGCCCTACCCTCCAGCATATCTACTACTCCCCACAGCTTGGTGTCATCTGCAACGTTGCTGAGAGTATACTCCATCCCATCTTCCAGGTCATTGATGAAGATATTGAAAAATACTGGCCCCAGGACTGACCCCCCCCCCAAGTCACTCCCCTGGATACCAACTACAAACTAGACATCGAACCATTGGCTACTATCCTCTGAGCCCAATGCTTTAGCTAATTTTCTATTCACCTTACAGTCCATTCATCCAACCCATACTTCCTTAGCTTGCCTGCAAGAATGTTTTGGGAGAAGGTATCAAAAGCCTTGCTAAAGTCAAGGTATACCACTTCCACTGGTCTCCCCGCATCCACAGAGCCAGTCATCTCATCATAGAAGGCAATCAGTTTGCTCAGGCAGGACTTGCCCTTGGTGAATCCGTGATGACTGTTCCTAATTACCAGGGATACAGGTTTTCCGTTTCCCATGGAAAAATGGAGAAAACCACAGATTTCCCCCTTTTTTTTTTTATCAGAGAAAAACTCAGATTTCTCCTTTTAGCAGAGAAACCCGCAGCTTCCCCGTTTTTTAAAATAGCTCTTCAGTCTGGTTGAGCTCTAGCCTGCAAGAGCTGTTTGCAAACAGGGCAGGAAACCCTCAGCCCTGCCTGAAGGGGAAGGGCAGGGCCTGACACTCTCAGTCAGTCACTGCTGGGCTCGGCTCAGCCTCAGTCTTTGCTCCTGGAGCCTGAGGTAAGTGGAGTTCACAGGGGGCTGGGGCCCCCTCTGGCAGGGCTGGGAGGTTGTAGGTCATGGCTG
>NW_017729025.1:112920455-112920804 GCF_001723915.1 Gavialis gangeticus | reverse complement strand
CCCTGCCCCCATCTGAGCAGGCAGCAGCAGTGGGGAGCCGGCTCCATGCTGCTTCTGCTGCAGCTGACTGCTGTTGGGGGCAGGGAGCTGCAGACTGGCAGCTGGGGGCCCCCATTGGCAGGGCTGGGGGGCAAGGGCTGTGGGTGGGGCAAGAGGCATGAGTAGGGTGGGGAGGCTGTTGAGGGGCACCAGCAGGGCTAGGGGTGGCTGGAGGAGGGGTTAATCTTAATAATGGATTTGGGGAGTTTTATCAGAGAATTTGTGATTTTTTTTTAATCAGGATCGCTGCTAATCGCCTTCTTCTGCAAGTGGTTAGAAATGAATTCCTTGAGGACCTGCTTCATGATTT
>NW_017729025.1:112913614-112915455 GCF_001723915.1 Gavialis gangeticus | reverse complement strand
TTAACCTGCTGGCAACACTCCTACAAATGTAGCCCACTATGCTGTTAGCCTTCTTGGCAACAAGGGCACACTGTTAGCTCATATTCAACTTAACGTCCACTGTAACCCCCAGATCCTTTTCTGCAGAGCTGCTGCCCAGCCAGTCAGCCCAAAGCCTGTACTGGTGCATGGGATTTTTCTGTCCTAATTGTAGGACTATGTACTTGTTCTTGTTGAGCCTCATGAGATTTCTTTTGGCCCAATCCTCCAATTTGGCTAAGTCACTCTGAATCCTAGCCCTACCCTCCAGCATATCTACTACTCCCCACAGCTTGGTGTCATCTGCAACGTTGCTGAGAGTATACTCCATCCCATCTTCCAGGTCATTGATGAAGATATTGAAAAATACTGGCCCCAGGACTGACCCCCCCCCCAAGTCACTCCCCTGGATACCAACTACAAACTAGACATCGAACCATTGGCTACTATCCTCTGAGCCCAATGCTTTAGCTAATTTTCTATTCACCTTACAGTCCATTCATCCAACCCATACTTCCTTAGCTTGCCTGCAAGAATGTTTTGGGAGAAGGTATCAAAAGCCTTGCTAAAGTCAAGGTATACCACTTCCACTGGTCTCCCCGCATCCACAGAGCCAGTCATCTCATCATAGAAGGCAATCAGTTTGCTCAGGCAGGACTTGCCCTTGGTGAATCCGTGATGACTGTTCCTAATTACCAGGGATACAGGTTTTCCGTTTCCCATGGAAAAATGGAGAAAACCACAGATTTCCCCCTTTTTTTTTTTATCAGAGAAAAACTCAGATTTCTCCTTTTAGCAGAGAAACCCGCAGCTTCCCCGTTTTTTAAAATAGCTCTTCAGTCTGGTTGAGCTCTAGCCTGCAAGAGCTGTTTGCAAACAGGGCAGGAAACCCTCAGCCCTGCCTGAAGGGGAAGGGCAGGGCCTGACACTCTCAGTCAGTCACTGCTGGGCTCGGCTCAGCCTCAGTCTTTGCTCCTGGAGCCTGAGGTAAGTGGAGTTCACAGGGGGCTGGGGCCCCCTCTGGCAGGGCTGGGAGGTTGTAGGTCATGGCTGGGGGCACCAGCAGGGCTGGAGGGAGCCAGAAGCTGGCCCCACCCCACCCAAGGAGGCAGCATCAGCGGGGAAGCTGGCTCCATGCTGCTTCTGCTGCAGCTGCCTGCTGTTGGGCACAGGGAGCTGCAGACTTGGGTCCCTGGCCCCATATCTCTGGCAGCTGGGGGCCCCCTCTGGAAGGGCTGGGGGGCAGAGGCTGTGGCTGGGGGCAAGAGGCACAAGTGGGGGGGCTGTGGTGGGGGCAGTGAGAGGCACCAGCAGGGCTTGGGGAGGCATTGAGGGGGTGCAGGGGGATTTTAATTTTAATAATGGATTTTGGGGTTTTATCAGAGAATTTGCAAGTTTGTGTCAGATAATTTGTGATTTTTTTTTTAATGATAGAAAACCAGGATAACTTGTTATAACCCATCAAACAACAAAGAGCTAATTGGTCTATATTGGCATATCAAGTAGATGCCAACCAAGTACCTGAGGAGACTATTTTTTCTGGTGCCTATGAAAGAAGAACAGTAGAATTGAAAGAATATCCTGACAAGGGTGATGCCTACAGGCAAGAAAAAAACAGAGAAGGGTAAGAGGAAAGCAACCCAAGAGGCTTCAGAGAGAACAATCAGAGCTGTTTAATCCTTACAGAGACTACTTGGGTTTTGGGGCAGAGGGATTCTACACATTGTACTACTGTGGACCAATAAAGGTTGTCCTATTTTAAGAAGAACTGACCACTTTATTTCTAGGATTTTGGGTTCACTCCAGCCCCTTGAAAAAGTAAA
>NW_017729025.1:112893493-112908614 GCF_001723915.1 Gavialis gangeticus | reverse complement strand
GGGGTTAATCTTAATAATGGATTTGGGGAGTTTTATCAGAGAATTTGTGATTTTTTTTTAATCAGGATCGCTGCTAATCGCCTTCTTCTGCAAGTGGTTAGAAATGAATTCCTTGAGGACCTGCTTCATGATTTTTCCAAGGACTGAGGTAAGGCTGACCAGTTTGTAGTTCTCTGGATCTTCTGTTTTCCATTTCTGAAGTGTGGGCATTATATTTGCCTTTTCCAATCACCTGTGACCTCTCCCAGTCACCATGAGTTTCCTAAGATGATGGGGAGTGACTCTGCAGTCGCATCAGCCAACTCCCTCAGCACCCTCAAGTGCATCCCATCTGGCCCCATGGACTCGTATAGGTTCAGCTTTTCTAAATAATCCCTAACCTGTACTTTTGCCACTGTTGGCTGCTCACCAGGTGCAGTAGTCTGGGAGCTGACCTTGCCTGTGAAGACTGAGGTGAAAAGTACTTGAGTACTTCAGCCATTTCTGCATCCTTTCTCACCAGGTTGCTTCCCCCATTCAAGAAGAGACCCACACTTTCCCTGATCTTCCTCTTGTTAGCGACAAAATAATAGAAACCTTTCCTGTTACCTTTCACGTTCTCTTAAGTCATCTTAAATTCAAAGTTGTCTTGGATTTGTATAAATATGATAACCTGAAAGACAGCTGTGTGAGGTGGAGAAACAATGTGAAACATCCCTGATATGAAACAGGACCTATAATTATTTTTGTGTTTGTCTAAAGAATTCTGTATCTAATCAAATACCTGTATTCTAATATTATTAAAGCCTTTGTCCATCTGTCTGTCCGTCCACAATGCTTTATTCGCACTCTGATTGGCTGACTGAAAGAACAAATCCAAGTGCTCCAAAAGCGTTCAGACAGGAGACAGCACGGTGGAGTCTTGCCATGACAGTGGGGACATGGGACAGAGCAGGGGAAGGAGGGGAGCAGGCCCCTCCCCTGACTGGACAAGAAGAGGGGGTGGGGCCGGATGCAGGGGGACATGGAGCCGCCAGGCCCTGACAAAAACTGGCAGGGAGGGGAGCAGAAGAGGTGGGGGGGACATGGTGATGTTGCACTGCCAGGCCCTACCAACAGCTGGGAGGAAGGTGGGGAAGGCAGATGGACATGGCCCAGGTGAACCCGGAGCACGGGGATGTGGGGAGCGGTACTGGAACCAAAGTGGAGGGAGAGGGGGAATGGGCCCAAACTGGAAGCGGTGGGGGAACAGGGAGTGAGAGATTGCAGAGGGATCTGGATAGGTTACAGGGGTAGGCTAACAGGAACAGGATGCGTTTCAATACGGACAGGTGCAGGGTGCTGCACTTGGGCAGTAGGAACCAGCAGCACACTTACACAATGGGGAACTCCCTACTTGAGAGCACGGAGGCAGAAAGAGATCTTGGAGTCATTATTGACTCCAAGATGAACATGGGCCGACAATGCGAGGTCATGGTTGGCAGGGCTAACCGGACCTTGTCGTGCATCCACAGGTGCATCTCGAGTAGAGCCAAGGAGGTGATCCTCCCCCTCTACGCGACGCTGGTCAGGCCACAGCTGGAGTATTGTGTCCAGTTCTGTGCGCCCCATTTCAAGAGGGATGTGGACAACATGGAGAGGGTCCAGAGGAGGGCCACCCGCATGATCCGGGGACAACAGGGCAGACCCTACAGTGAGAGACTGCGGGACCTGAACCTATTCAGCCTCCACAAGAGAAGGCTGAGGGGGGACCTGGTGACCGTCTATAGACTCACTAGGGGGGACCAGAAGGGTTTGGGGGAGACGCTGTTTCCCCTAGCGCCCGCTGGCATAACAAGGAGTAATGGGCACAAGTTGATGGAGAGGAGGTATAGATTGGACATCTGCAAGAACTACTTCACAGTTAGGGCGGCTAGGAGCTGGAACCAACTTCCAAGGGAAGTGGTGCTGGCCCCTACCCTGGGGGTCTTTAAGAAGAGGCTGGATGCCTACCTGGCTGGACTCATTTGAGTCCCGTTTCTTGTTTTTGGGGTTTTTGTTGTTCTCCCGCCCTGGCGGGGGGTCGGGCTAGAAGATCTACTAGGTCCCTTCCGACCCTTAATCTATGAAACTATGAAACTATGAAACAGGGAAGCAGGGCCAGACCCAAAGTGGGGGAGGGCTGTGGGGGCTAGACGCAGGCCTCTGTTCCTGCCCCCTCTCCGCATCATTCTTGTCGGGCAATTGGCTAGTTTGCTAATAAAAATGTAATACGACAGCTCGTATTCCAATCATCATCCATAGAAATTTAAAAAGTTAGATTCATACACACACACATAATGGGACACACAATGTAATACACACAGAACCTTTTTTCTTTCTTTTTTTATGAATTGTGGCAATATTATTTTAAGTTATTAATTAGAAACAACTGTATGCTTTTATGAAGTGATTAACCAGATGGGTACAAGGTTTCATATCGTATAGTGACGTCTAGCTGAAAACAGGATAAGACAGATCTGAAGCACTTGTAACTGATGACTCTCTTCTCTTAACTGCAGGCATTTTACTGCCTTCAAGATGGCCTCTTATACTTTCACCTAGCCTCGCACTTTAGCCCCGCTATTTCCTCCCTTGTGCCCTAGCCATCCCCTCTGCTGCCCAACACTGCCACCTGGAGCCCAGGGCTGAACCACTGGGCCCCCTGTCAGCCTGTGGATGTTCTGCCCCAGCTCAAACAGCTGTGGTCCTGGGTGCACATAAAGACACTATGCCCAGGAGCACCTGACTCCAGCACAAACTGCACTGGAATTTATTGCTACATGCTAATTGCACATGTAGCTACATCCCCTCCCCCTCCCCTCTGCACCTCACTCCTGCCTGGTGTCCAAAGTAGGTTAGAGACAAACCATCCCCTCCTGTTCGTTGGGTGACAATTTAGCTATCGCAGAGGGAAAGCTATTGGCCAATGTTGAGGATTCTTTCTGAGATGTCTTTTATAATTTAAACAAATAGGTCAAATGTAAATCGTGAAAAGAGTGCTGAAGTTGTAGTTTTCAGTGTGCGGCTAGCAAGGTTAGCATAGCATAATTGTCTTAAAAGCCTGGCAAATCTTTATCAATGTGGGCCTAGTAACTGTATTTTATCAAACCTCTCCTTAAGCTGATGCTTTATTTTTAGTTTGCACAGATGGCAGGCTTAAGAGGAGGGTGAAGAATGCTCTTACATCCAATTTATTTTATATAAAGCCCTGAAGCTGTAGAATATTCTGCAAGGTTTTTGTGTGCAATGGGCCATTTCCAACTGTTTTTAATTTTTACTGGGTTCTCTATTGTAGGGATAAATCCAACTATTCAGTTTGTGCCACAGACTGTAATTTCCTCTACTCCCATTTTTTAGTTACATCTCAAAGACAATTCCTCTGAATGAGAATTTTGGCTTAAATAAAGTGATCTGAATCATCCTTTTTGTAACAGAGACTAATTTTTTTAAAAAAGGGAGTCTGCATATACATATGGATGTCTGTAACATTTTATATTATATATTGTACTAGAGTCTGTGACCCATTGCTGGGTCTATTCTAATTTTGGAGGACTTAATGTTGCACTAATCTCAAGACATTGAAATTTGAGCTCCATTTGACAAGATGTAGCACTAATATCATATTAAGAGATGGATGCTTCAGATTAAACAGTTGTATTGAACTTTCAGAAATATGAAATACACATACTTAAAAGCCCATTTTGTAAAATCATGTATGCATAGGCGACTGGTAGGGGTGGCATGGAGGGGGGCAACATTTCCTCCCCCAACAGGGCTGTCCCTGCTGGCAGTGGCATTTACGAGTGCTCGTCAGCTCCGTCCCCGCCGGTGGCCGTGTCTGTGGGTGCCCTCTGAGGCTCAGGAGGTACCAGTCACCCATGCATGTGTGTGTGTAATTTATCTCCCTGGAGACTAGCCTAGGGAAATACCAGCATAGAGGTAGGGAAGATCTTAAACAAGAAACCAAGAAACAAAGTGAAGAAGACAAAGCTGTTTCTTTTAAAGTACAGTTGGCATAATTGTAAGCCTGAACACACTGGCTGTCACTGCTAGATCAAGGTGCTGCCGAGCAAGGGAGAGGGTGATGAATACATAACCAATGAGTCATTTACTTATGACAGAGAGTTCAGGGGGATGGACCATTTCATATAGTTAGCATATACCTTTTGGCTAGAGACTTCACATGCTATTCAGGAAAAGATAGTTTCATAGTTTGTAGGGTCGGAAGGGACCTAAATAGATCATCAAGTCTGACCCCCTGCCATGGGCAGGAAAGAATGCTGGGGTCAAGTGACCCCGGCAAGGTGATTGTCTAGCCTCCTTTTGAAGATTCCCCAGGGTAGGAGCGCGCACCACTTCCCTAGGAAGTTGGTTTCAGCTTCTAGCTGCCCTGACTGTAAAGTAGTGCCTCCTGATGTCTAGCCTGAACCTACTCTCAGTCAGCTTATGGCCGTTATTCCTTGTAACTCCCGGTAGTGCTCAGGGGAACAGGGACTCTCTCATTGCCTGCTGGTCCCCCTTGACAAGTTTGTAGGTGGCCACCAGATCCCCTCTCAACCTTCTTTTGTGTAGGCTGAGCAGGTTCAGGTCCCATAGTCTCTCCTTATAGGGCCTACCCTGCTGCCCTCTGCTCATGTGAGTGGCCCTCCTCTGGACCCTCTCAGTGCTATCCACATCCCTCCTGAAGTGTGGCACCCAAAACTGGACACAGTACTCCAGCTGCAGCCTGACCAATGTCGCAGAGGGGGAGGATCACCTCCTTGGACCCGCTCATGATGCATCTGTGGATGCATGACAAGGAGCGGTTGGCCTTCCTGACTGCGTCCTCACACTGCCGGCCCATGTTAATCTTGGAATCAGTAGGGACTCCAAGATCCTTTCCTGCCTCTGTGCTGACAAGAAGGGAGTTCCCCAGCCTGTAGGTATGCTGCTGGTTCTTCCTTCCCAGGTGCAATACCTTGCACTTGTCCATATTGAAACCCATGTTATTCTCATCTGCCCACCTCTGTAACCTGTCCAGATCTAGTTGTAGCCTGTCCCTCTCTTCTAGCGTGCCCACTTCTCCCCAGAGTCATCTACGAACTTGAACAAGGTGCTTTTCACCCCCTTGTCCAAGTCACCAATAAAGATATCGAACAATAGGGACCTGAGCCCTGAGGAACCCCACTGCCTATGTCCCTCCAGGTCAAAAATGACCCATCCACCACCACTCTCTGGGTGCGGCCCTCTAGCCAATTTGCAACCCATCTGACTGCGTAGGCATCGATGCCACAGTTGCCTAATTTTTTAATGAGGATGGGGTGAGAGACAGTGTTGAAGGCCTTCCTAAAGTCCAGAAAGACTACATCCACCACGACACCTGCATCCAGGGCTTTTGTGACCTGGTCGTAGAAGGCCACCAGGTTGGTCTGACACAACCTGCCTCTAATGAACCCATTTGGATTGCCTCTAAGTATAATCTCCCTGGCTGGTCCCTTGCAGATGTGCTCTTGGATAATTTTCGCAAAGAGCTTCCCCGGGACTGCGGTAAGACTAACAGGCCTACAGTTTCCTGGGTCCTCTTTCCTCCTTCTTTTGAAAATGGGGACCACACTGGCCCTTTTCCAGTCCTCTGGCACCTCGCCAGGGCACCATGAGTGCACGTAAAGCTGTGCCAGGGTCCTGTAGTGAGCTCTGCCAATTCCCTCAGCACTCTGGGGTGGAGATCGTTGGAACCTGCTGATTTGAACACGTCTAGTCCCTCCAGAAGTTCCCTGTTTAGGTCCTCACTGACCCTGGGCCTGGCTGTGCCTCCCCTGGGTCCATCCAGATTCCCAGTGGGGTGAGGCGGGGGATGCCCCTGTCCCTGCTCAAAAAAATGGAAGAAAAGAAACTGTTAAAGAGATTAGCTTTGTTGCCTGGTGCTACCAAGCATGTCCTGCAGAGGCCCCACGTTATTTCGTACCTTCTTTTTGCCCCCTATGTATTTAAGAAAGGACTTCTTGTTATCCTTGATCTGGGTCTCTAGTCCCAGTTCCATCTCCGCCTTAGCTTTCCTAACAGCCCCCCTACAATCTTGAGCAATGGAGGTATACTATTCCTTGGTGAGGGTCCTCCCTTCCACTGGATGTACACCTCCTTTTTGGCTTTGAGACATTCCTGGATGCTTCTGGTGAGCCATGAGGGCGTTTAAGCACTCTTGCCCCCTTTGATCCACGTGGGGATTGTCACCCTTTGAGCTTGGAGGATCATCTCTTTAAGGAACGACCACTCCTCTTGGACTCCCAACTCCCTTCCCCTTCGGGATCTCAGTGCCTCCCTGACTAATCTCCTTACCTCATTGAAATCCACCCTCCTGAAGTCCAGGGCAGCTGCCTTGATGCAGGCCTTTGACACCCTGCACTGGATGGTGAATTCCAGTAGGCGATGATGTCTATCGCCCAGATGGTCGAGCACTGGCAGTCCCCTCACCAGGTCGTTGCCTGCGGCCAGGACCAGGTCCAACACAGCATTTCCCCTGGTGGGACTGTGCACCTCCTGGGTTAGATCCAGGTCCTGGAATTCAGCTAGGAACCTATGTGAGTGGTCAGACCTGGCTGACTGCTCTTCCCAGCAGATGTCTGGATAGTTAAGGTCACCCATGATGACCACATCCCTTGACTTGACTGCCTCCATGAGCTGACCAGAGAATTCCTAGTCCAGCTCTTCCCCCTGGTTAGGTGGCATATAGTAGACCCCTACCATTAGGTCCCTTTCCCCCTGTCCCCTTTGTATTCTGACCCAGAGCGCCTCAGTCTACCCTATGTCAGACCCAGTGCTGCTTGCTGAGGATGTGTATTGCTCTTTGATGTAGAGCGCCACACCCCCACTTTTTCTCCCCGTTCTATCCCGCCTATACAGCCTAATGCCCTTGATGTTTACCACCCAGTCGTGCGTTGGATCCCACCAAGTTTCAGTGATCCCCATATGTCTGGGTTTGTGTTAGCTAGCAGGAAGGCAAGATCCTCCTGCTTGTTCCCCATACTATGAGCATTAGTGTAGGAGCATTTAAGGCCTCCTGAGGGTGTATGTGCCTCCTCCCCAATCCCAGAACTATCCGGGCCCCTGTCTCTTACCTAGGTATTTCTTGTGGTCATCGCCTGTCTTGGCTGGGCTGTTATTGAGGGTGTCTTCTAGTTTGGTGTTCCATGGCTCCCTTGGTCCTCTTCCTCCCCATCCCCCGACGAGCCTAGTTTAAAGCCTGCCGGAGGAGATCAGTCAACCGGAAAGAGAACACATGCCTACCTTTGGGGGAGAAGTGGAGCCCATCCCACCCAAGCGTGTCTCTTGTTTTGAAGCGTAGGTCGTGGTCCCAAAAGCCGAAGCCCACTGTGAGACACCATTCCCAAAGCTGCAAGCTGACGTCCCAGATGCAGGTCTCATGGAGTCTTCCATGTCCGCTCCCTGGAAGAATCAATGAGAAGACAACCTGTGCCCATATTTCCTTTAGCTTGCCCCCCAGAGCTTAGTAGTCCTTCATGAGGTGATCTGGACTGCTCCTGGCTGCATCATTAGTGCCCACATGGATTAGGACCATGGGGTAGTAATCAGTGGGCCGGATGAGGGCCGGGATCATCTCTTTCATGTTCTGAATCTGCGATCCAGGCAGACAGTAGATCTCATGTGTCATGGGATCCTGGTGACAGATGGGACCCTCTGTTCCTCTCAGGATGGAGTCGCCTATGATGAGTACCTGACATCTCTTCTTCCGGGTCAGCTTGCCTCCTTCAGGCCATTCTGTGTGTGGAGTGACCTCCTCAGCAGAGGTTTCCTCCTCATCTTCCCTCCATATTACCAGGGCTGCACTGGGGAAGCTGGTACTGCGCCACCGTGAGCAGCTCTGGAGGGGACCATCTGCCATTCCGCTGTGGAGGGCACCTCCTGGGGCTCTTCTTCCTTTGGTGCTTCCTTTAGCCCTGCAGGGACAGGAAGTCCCCATCAATTTCATCTTCTGCTTCCCCGATCCTCTTCGGCCTGCTAACCTCCTCCTGGAGCTCCCTCACCTGCCCCTCCAAGGCCCTAAGATTGGCGCTTGTGGGACATGTGTGGGGACCCCCATTCCCTGCCCCCCCCGGCCCCACTGGGCATCCCCCACAGGCCGGGGGGCAGGGTGACGCTAGCTCCCCCACGGGCTGCATCTGGGTGGAGGCCTCAGAGAAGCCCCACGTAGTCAACGCCCCCTGGGCAGGGGCCCTAGCGGCAGCCTGCGTCCACACCATTTATTTATTTATTTATTTAATTTTGGTGTGGTGCCTTCACCTTACCCTTTGCTGAAGTCTTCTTCTTGGCCCCTTCTGCTTGCCAGCCTGCACAAACACCGGCGCAAATGCCGGCGCACCCTCACAGAGCGTGCCTGTTTGCGCCCTTTGTTAGCGCGCAGCTTGGGAACGTGGCTCCCTGGTGGCTCAGTCAAGAGGGATCCAGGGGGCTTCCCTTCCAGATCTGCCTCAGCTGCGCCTGCTCCTACGTCCCCACTTACCTTAGGGGGATCACCTGTTGCCACCCCCTCTGCTGTCTCTGCTGCTTCCTCCGCCACCACCGCTGCTGGTGCTGGTAAGTTTAGGAGGCACATGTGTATAGAAGCGCATGTGTGCCCAGTTTTCCCTCTCCTCTCCTTGTCTGGCCCCAACTGCCGAGGGTTGTGGCAAACCGCGTCTTTTAAGGGCCACGGTTTGAATCTCCCACAATTTGCCCTGTGGCCAACCAGGCGTTCCGGGCTTCCCCGGAAGTGCCTGCTGGCTGCCCTGCCCCCTACGTTCCCTCCCAGTGGGGAGGGTTGATCCCGGGGGTTGCCGGTGCCGCTGCCTCCAGGGACAGTCTCCAGGAGTACCCCCTTGCCTGGGGGGATAGTCTAGAGGTTTCAGAAAGCACACATTTATAAATGGTAAATGCACACACTACCACATTCAAAGTAAAGTGTATTTGAAAGATCACTTTTTATCTCCAGTCTTAAATACTACTGAATAATATGTTTACTAAATATAGTAGTAGTGTATGTGTATGTGAATATAGCTACGCACTGTATTTATGATGCTATCAGTTTTGTCAGTGCCTCCTATTTGTGCATCTTAAATAAAATACCTGTAGCACAGTCTGCAAACAACTGCCATAAAATTACTACTTGTCCTAACAATGGACAGATTTATATTTTTAGATGCATAAAGGGGGGAGGGGGTAACTCAAGGTTAGTATTTGGAAATCTCCCAAATATAAAATTCAAAATGATTAGAATATCATTTATTTGATGTGTTTTGTCCATGCCTTCAGCATAAAGAAAAAGTGACAATATATATTAAACCACTTGGATACATCCTTGCATTCATTAGAGCAGTGTTTCTTAACCATGACTTAAAAGTGGGTTACAAGGATATGAAAGGGTCATGAGCAAACTTTAAAAATGGATTCTCCTTTAAAGGAGAAAAAAGTGAGAAATTATGTCTTTTTCCTTACAGGGAGTCAGAGTTCCTGCCTGCAATGGGCTGCTTTGCCCCCACTCCTGACCCACACACCTATCCCCTCCTTGGAGTGAGGGGCACTGGGTCAGGACTGGGCACTGATGTTTCCACATGGGTCCTGGTACAAAAAAGGTTGAGAAGCACTGCATTAGAGCACCTCTAAAGAAAGAGTTGCAGACTGACATATATACATCAGCTGTAGCAGTATTTTAATCGTTAATTTTTTAAAGATTAGCTAGAAATAGGCAATGTTCATTAACATTTAATGTCACCTACGTTTTAAGTATTGATGAAATCCAACAGTCTCATTTAGTTTCATTATGCAAACCTACCTTGGATAATATGTTGATGATAACTGCCTGGGAAAAAATGCCACTCTTGGAAGATGCTAATGGTAATCTCAGGTGCAGGCTATATAGGTGAGGTGTACTCTCTCCTGAAAGGAGAAGATGGTGATAAATTAGCTTTAAAATAAATTACTGACATGGCAGCCTTCACATGAAAAGTAGTGGCAAAGAACCAGCTCCTTCCTCATCTCTGCCAAGGAATGCCCTTTTGTTGTTTGCTTTTTCTAACCATTACAAGATGAGAAGCAGGAGGCATGTGTGCAGAAGGATTTAGGCTATGGAAAGGCATTACATCTGTGCTGGGAGAAATGCTGTTCAACTAGGAAGTTTCCTGGCTGCTGGCAGGTCTGTGCTGCTGCTTGAACATCATGGGTACTGTTCAAGTGACAACAGCAATTCCCATTGCCCACCTCACTGCCTCCTACTGCTTCCACAGACTGGGGTGATTCTAGTTTGTGCAAGAAGCAGGGACAGTGTGTATTTCAACCCACCCTCAAGTTTTCCCAGGACATTTCCAGCAGGGAGAGATTCTCAGATGGGTTGAGCCACACTGCGTAGGCCTTCCCACCCCTTTAACAGACCAGGGTGAACTCATCTGTGCAAGGAGCTAGGGGCATTTTCCTATGGTTGTTGTGGTCCCCAAGACAGATTGTGCCTCCGTCTGCTAGCTGCTCATTGGCAGCCTTCTCTTCCTTGCAGGCTGTCAATCATCAGACTCCCCTTTAGGTAGAGGACCTAAGTTATGGCCCTTCAGTCCCTCTCTGGCTGGAGTACCTGCCTTCAAGGTGTCTATGTAGTGCTCCAGCCAGTGGACTGGAACACCTGTATGCCCCAAGGCTAATCTTTTAGTGCTGCAATGACATGCCTGTGGCTAGCCTCATATTCTTCTCTTTGTAGGCTGAAGGGGAGGCATGTCAAACTCACTGCAAAAAGTTTTTAGAGCTAGCCCCAACGACAGTGTCACATCACACACAACTCCTTCCTCCCTATTTCAGTTGTGAGACCTGATGGTTACAACATGGGCTTCAGACTCAAGGAGTCAAGTGTTGGTCACAGGATCACCACTGGCATACTGAATAAGCTTAAGTTTTAACAGCTGCATTCTGCCACTATTTATAAAATGGAAATAAATGTTTTAACTTTGTGGTGAAAGGGTTGATAATGGGATTGCAAAGATAAATGTACCAATGTTTTTAAAGGCCAAATAAGACCTTTTGAATGTTAGGTGCAACAGAAGTGTAAACCCCCAAATAATTAATGGATTATTTCTGTTTGTTTAGCACCCTCAACAGACAGAAGACAAATCATGAATCTTATGCCCATTATCTGTTTCTGATATTGATAAATTAGGTTTCAAACTTGGGGCAGTGCTAAGATAAGGGTGTCTTCTAAATATGGCTTGAGACCTAAATGCACTAAAGCCTTGTATTTCTTGCCCTTTATTGTGTAGGTTAGCCAAAACAAATTTGGTCTAACCTTTGCCCACAAAAGTGCTATAAAATGTGTAAGTAAATATTTCAGTCATAACTATTCTGCTTGCTAGTCTGTGCATCATGTAAAACTATCACTGAACAATTGCTGGAACTTTTTAAACTGGATAGTGAAATAGATTCCTCTTAACCACCCCCCCCCCCACACACACACACACACACTGATTTACCTTAGAAGTAAGGGAGGTGTTGGGAAATAGAAACTAAAGCTGAGGAATGCAATTGCATCAGCACTCTTTTCCATTGCTGGTTCTGACATGGAGTCATCATATAACTTTGGAAGTCTATTCACCTTACTGGCCATGGTTAGAGTCCTTTGGATCCTCAGATGAAAGGTGCTATAAGCCTTCAAGGTCTTCTTTAATGTCACATGGGTCACCCAGCTCAGGATAGTTGGCTCTGCTCTGCCCTCCCCCTTTCCTGTGTCATTTGCTAAACAAATAGTTTATTCTGTCATCATATTACTTCCACCACTGCAACATCCCAAGTCTAAAAGCTGCCTTTTACCAGAGGAAATACTCTAGCACTAGAATGTTACTAATTTATTTTGTCAAAAGTGTGCAACTATGAATGACACCAGGATGTTGTAACTGGAGAGATAAAGATAGAGGCAGACTGTGTCTTTCATCACATATCAGTCTCCAGCCAATGGTTTCATGTGAGGGTCTGCAAGAGGGTCTCTTGAATAGTTTCAGTTGGAAGTGCTACTCTCTTGGGGACTTGATGTGATTGAATACATAAATCAAGACACTTTTTTTCAAGAACAAGTTTCAAATGCTTGCTTGCTTGCTATGCCACTTGCTGTTACTCAGATATGCCCATGCTGCTCTATCATGGAATGGAAACTCTGCCTAGTGCCTCTGCACCCATAGGTAAATAGCCATCACAAGCTAGACTTGTCTGTCTTTCTCATTTGTGCTCATTTATTATAGAGCTAAGAATCATCACAAATCAAGTGTGGGCATCTTGCCACAGACAAGTCATATTATTAAATTCTAACATGGGGTAGTCACGCACATGAAGTTCTCTAGCATGTAATTGGCTGCCAAGATCCCATATGCTAGCTTTGTTACTTTATTCTTGCCCTTATAATCCTTTGCTACTAACCTCCATGGCAGGTTGAATTGAGAATAGTTTCACTTGGTTTCAAAGTTCATCACCTGCTTTATACTTTGAACAAATAACTTCTGTTCTTGGAAATATGCAACATTTTTCTACATTATTTTCACCTCTTCTAGAATAACTGGCCTTCCTTCGTGCCAGCATGTGCAGTGTCACCAAAATGCATGTGTCTTATGGTAATTTGTCTGAAATTCCTAATGACAGGAGTTCTGGGGCAGTAGCATGGCTGTCTTGAGTATTGCCACATATGAAATAAGAGAGATACTTCTTTAATAGGTTACGATCATTAGGCATTAATTAATTAAACATTTAAGCTATTTGGGGACTTAGAATTAAAGCCTGAAGCTGACAGAATGAAAGAGTTTATGATAATACTGTGGTTCTGTAAAGAGATTTATTATTGATCCTCAGGCTCAGCATAAATTAGTACATGAACAAATGGCTCAACCGAGTCTACATTACAAATGGCTGCTAATTACTCAGTGGTATCAGAGATTGTGCTATGTAACTATAAAGTGTGAGACTGTGCTGCCATCAGAGTAGGTTCAAACTGGTATTCTACAAATCAGTGCCTACATTTATTTAACTTGTTATTAATTCTGGTTATGTAGGAATAGTAATTAATGCCATAATGGTTTGCAAAATAACTTCTGTTTTAAAAACCCTACTTTTGGAGGGATAAACTTTGAGAAATTGACATGTTCCTGTAAAATTTGGTCTGGTTATTATACTACAAGATTAAGACCAGAGACTCCATCTAAATTAGCATTTTTCTCATAAGAGATAATACTTCTGCTTACTTTCCCAGTATAACAATCTCTGTTGGTGTTCACATAAATGATGCGGCTAAACAAGTGCCATTGCGTCCAATATTGGACAACCATTCAGTAGTCATTAAAACTGGCAGAATGCATCCCCATTTTTATTCATTTTGTAGTGAATTCTAGAACACAGACGTTAGAAAACCATTGATCAGAAAGTATGGAAGAAAAAAAAACACTAATCATTCCACACTCCCCTCCCCCAAACCACTGGTTATAAGTGCAGACCCTTCAACCCTAAACTATAAAATCCCAAACTAAATAGGACCCCACATAACAAGATGGGAGGAGAGGTAGGGCTCTGGCATACCAGAATTGCCAGAAAATCTTTAACCCATTATATTTGTCCCCTGTGTTCCCATCTTGTGAAATTCTGAGCTACAAGTAGATGTAAGTAGCAGCCTTATAAGAAAACCTTGTCTTGCCTCTGAAGCTGCCTCAAAGACTTTAGTAGTTAAGTCTGCCCTTGTCATCTACAGCTGTCTCCAACAGGAAATGAAATTGGAAAGCACAGATTAAGACTGAGGTTGCATATTTGTCACCTATGTCAGTCAAGTGGGTGGAAAAAAATGAGCTAGAGTGACCTTCATTAACAGGTCTTATATTTGCAATCAAGTTAATACATGCTGACATCAGCCAATGACAAGCAAGGTCATAGTTGCCAAAGCCCATATCTTGGATCATGGAGATAGACAGTTCTGCCTTGTCAAAGGTATAATTATAAAGCAGGCAAAAATTAGCTGCCTTGATGCAAGAAAGGTGGTTTCTTCTCAAGGGGAAGTGAAAGATATGAATAGAGCATTGTGAGGACAGTGGGTTTATTCACACAAAGTCCAAAACCATTTAGAGAAGAATACCCTGGTATATCATCTGATATACCAGTTTGCAAAGCAGCTAAAAAAGGAGCTAAATTAGACAATGTATCCCTTCAAGATAGCAGACCAGGATGTTAGCGATTAATTGTCCTACTTGCACAGTCGACTATAGAAAGAACTTTTATATCAGAACCTTGTGGATTCTGGAGCACAAAGGGTACATATAGTACAGGATAGTCTTTCTGAAAACTTGCTTCCCTAAAGAACTTGGAGATGTAAAGATTGGTAGATCTCATCTGGGCTACTGTGAAAGCCAGCACAGCTGAAACCTGAAATTGAAAAGGAAATATCAAGGCCCTATAGAATCTGGCAGGCACACTGGAGGGGAAACACTCAAGGCTCTGGTATACCTGCACACACATTAGGTAGACACATTCATCCAAGACCTTTATTAAGATCTTCAAGCTGTTAGTAAGCATATTAATTATTTTATGGATGAAGGCTTTTTCTGTATCTCTTTGAATTGCCTGTTAGGATATAAGGTTCAAGAAGATAGGACTGAATAAGCAGACTAGATTCTATAAAAGATGAAATATGATTGAGAACCCATCACTCCCATAGCACATGGTTCAAAAACTTAGAGCAAAAGGCTTCAGACTGTTCAGATCTCATATAAGGTTCACTATAAGGGGTAAGGAAGGGATAAATCACCTTCATCTTCAAAGCCCAGGGAAGTTAAGTAGCCACAAAATCAAAGGCCTGAAACTGAGATAAAGCCAGGAAATCTGACAGCAAACCAGCTCACTGAGTGCGTTCTTCAGCAGTGACAAAGGGAAAAGACCCAGTTTACTGCAAATTCCTTGACCCAGGACAAGGGACTGCATGCAGACACGTGCAGTTTGTGGTACCACAAATCACTTTGTGGCACCACAAAACAGATGTGTTGCACAGTAAACCATGCATGCCACTGCTGATTTGCAGCATGGGGGGCAAAATTTGCTACTGGGATTTCCCAACAGCAAAAAAAAAAAAAAAAAACACCCTGGGAAAAAA
>NW_017729025.1:112881615-112893408 GCF_001723915.1 Gavialis gangeticus | reverse complement strand
AAAAAAAAAAAAAAAAACACCCTGGGAAAAAAGTAATGCAAAGCACACCAAAATAGTATACACCAGAACAAATACAGAGACCTCGCACTGAGGCACACTGTGCCCCAGCCAGCCAAGAAGTTGCCCGCTTCCCTGTCTCCACATATGGGTGGCTGGGGTGCAAGATACCTCAGTGTGGGGCCCACCTGCTGGCTAGACCCGCACTGAAGCACCCTGTGCTTCAGCCAGCCCCCCTGCAGCACCTGGAGCCCAATCCAAGCAGCATGCCAGGAGACCAGAGGAGTGGGGCATGGGCACATTGCCCACAGCAGGAAAATGTGTCCCTCAACAAAGCGCATGTGCAGCACAAATTTGTGCCACTACTATTTGTACCGCTGCAAGCATGCATCCCTGTTCATCTGGGCATGGGCTTAAAGTCCACATTGAGGCTTAGGCTAAAAGTAATAAATAAAAAACACTGCAGACCAAGGCCTCTGGATCCTTTATTAAGAAAGAAATATGAGTGCTTGATTGTCCCCATCTTCCTCTGAAGGTCTCTGTCAACACAGTGTTTCATCTCTACCTAGTTCAACAGTATGTCCGCTATATGGTAAGACCGCAGCTGGAGAACTGTGCCCAATTCTGAGCACTGTACTTCAATAAGGACATGGAAAAGCTTGAGAGGGTCCAGAGAAGAGCCACCCATATGCTCAGGAACTTGCAAGGCAAGCCATACAAGGAAAGGCTGAGGGACTTGGGCCTCTTTAGCCTAAAGAAGAGAAAGTTGAGAGGGGACTCGATAGCAGCTTACTGCTATATCAGAGGAGTGCATCAGGAGCTCGGTGAACAACTGTTCACTAGGCCACCCCTGGGGAAGACCAGGACCAATGGATACAAACTTCTGGAAGGCTGCTTCAGGCTTAATACCAGGTTAAACTCTTTCAGTCAGGGTGTCCAGACTGTGGAATAAACCCCCTCCAGAGGTGGTGCAGTCACTTACCCTGGAGGTTTTCAAGAGGAGACTGGACACTCACCTTGCTGGTGTCACTTGACCCCAGTTGTCTCCCTGCCTAGAGCAGGGGGGCTGGACCCAGTGATCTGCACAATCTATGAATGTCTATTTTGGATTGGTCTTACAATCTATAGGTTCCTCAGGTTTCCTATCTATAATAAAAATAGCAGTATTTTCCTATCTCCCTATTGTTGTTAAGGCCTAACTCAATATTTGTAGGGTATTTTTATGGACAGTGAGTAGTATGTAGCTGCATGGTAGCACCAGAAATAACCCACCTCAAGGCTGGACTCGGGTCTGTAGGCACGTGATAGAGCCATTATTCTACTAGGAACAAGAGGTTGGCATGACCAGTGCAGGATCCCCTGGAGGGTACTCTCTGTTATGTTTTTCAGCAACTATGTAGATGACTGGGAATACAGGATACTGAGTCAGAGTTTTATGGATGATGATTTACTGGAAAAATACAGCCTGTGACCATGATGCACAATGCTGTGAAGGTCACACTGTTCATTTAAGGTACTTTCCCAAAATGCCCGACTATGAAAACTATTATGAAGGCAGTCAACAGGGCTGCCCAGAGGAACTATATAGGAAGCTGATTCCAAAATAAATTTCTACTCAGGGACATTTAGTCATATCCTTGCTATGGTATAGTAATAGTACAGGATTGGGTACTCTAGGTTAGAGGTTATAAAATAACCAGAAATTGTGACGGTATGGGGAAAAAACAGGCATTCAAAACAACCACATTTGGGAGGAAATATTTAGATACCTGCAGTAGTGACTTGCTTATCAAAACTAACTGTAATACATTCCTTCATCTTAAGTAAATCAGTTAGCATATAGGATGTTCTGCTAGATGTATTTATGAAATAATTATAAATTTGTATTCTTTCAAAAAACAAATCTAGTATTAGAGATGGAGTTGTACATAAGGCATGTAAGTACTTTTTCCCCTGTGAGTACATCTCTGACATGGCGGGGGGGGGGAAATTAAAATGTTGAAAATAGAGCATTAATATGGTTGAAATATAAACAAAAAGGAAGGTAATATCTGCAGGGCTTAGAAATAGTATGTAAACAGATGCCTGATGTCATACTTCAGCTATAGAAGAGGTTCATGAGAAAAAGATCAGTAAACAAATTTCCTTACAGATATCATTGTACTATAGCTAAGGTAGCTCAGTATTAAACACCAACAGTACATCTGGGTATGTATCCAAACTTTATAATAAATATCACACTCCTTAAAAGGGCTTTGTTTTAGGGGAAGTGCCTTACCCACAGGCAAAATTAACTACCCTGTCAGTTTTTCCTATCTTAAATAAATTAATTATTGATACAGTTTTGGAAAATCTGACATTACTCAAGTCCTTCCTTAGGAATTTTCTAATCAAAAGTTGCAAATCTTTCTGACAGACTGTGATTCTGAACTTTCACCATGGTCTTCACATACTTTATTAAATGGAAGATGTTCATAAATTAAACCAAGCTTCTCCACTTTGTTCCTTAATTTTGTGTATATATTGCTAAACACTGCAGAAGATGGAAGAACCAGATTCAGGTGAGACGCAAGAGGAATCAGAAGTTGCAACGTAGCAACTCCTTTTCATCCATATGGCTCCTGTAGGAGCCATATGGTTGGCAGACTCCCAGATTACACTCCTGTGTACCAAATACCTGGAGACATTCTGTATTCTGCAACATGTAAAAGCACTTTTCCAATATTTAGGTTATGGACAGGCATTCAATTGCAGCACTGTACATTTCTGGGACATTTGCAATGTTCGGAAAGCATGGCAAGCAGGGCAGCATAGAGGTATCCCACCACCTTGACTGGAAAGCTACAAAGTCACTTTAAAGGCAAGCTTTCCAGCCAGGGTATGATGACAATTCCTTGGTTCCTCCCACCTCCAGGCAAGCCTTATTTATAATTGACAGCTTGCTAGGGATAGAGTGTAGAGGTGGGGAAGGGCAGGCTGTCAATGATCAGCTGGCAGCAACACTTGCTGAGGGCAGACCCCCGCCTTGAAGGGGTGGCAGAGATAGAAGAACTGTGCTTCTTTCCCCTGCCACTCCTGGTGGTGCCATTGCCACAGCCCCAGCTCTTGCAGCAGTGATGAGAGTTCCCTTAACCTAAACCTACCCTGACTGCCTGCTTCACCACCTCCAAGTGATTGGTAGAGTAGGCAGGTGAGGATGGGGCTAGTTTAGGGTTAGCGAGGGAATTCCTACCACACCTTGAACAGTCTCAGAACTCGCCGTCACTGACCAAGAAGTGGTGGGAATCAGTCGCTTGAACAGTCCCAGAAACTCTGCAGGCTTTTCAAATGGCTCTAGCAGCAACGTCCCTGCAGACTTGGATAGAAGAAAGGAGAGCAAAGGACTGTGAGATACTGGGGAGAAGGGCGGGCCATAAACTGCTTGAATGCCCGTGTGCTCATTTTTTGTGCCAGAAAAAAAGGGCATATTTCCTGACACAAATACAGGCAGCCCTCAACTTAAGACGTTTAGCGTTACAACAATTTATGACATTTATAAATTGACACCCTGTTTTGACTTTCTGACATCAGTTTTGGCTTTATGACACTTGATCTGTCACCATGATATGCCAGCAAACAAGTTCGCTGCATCGCCCATCTCCCTGGAGAACATCTGTCCAAACTTCCTTGGACACTTTAAGAAAGCAGACAAGACACCAGAAAAACCTGCAGCCAAGACTCCTGAGAAGACTCCAGCCAAGACCCCTTCAAGAAGTCCAGCAAAGTCACCTCAAAGAAGTTCTTCCAAATCAATATGATTTCTATTTACAATATAAATATATTAATGTAGCTATATTACTAATCTATAATTGATTGAGTACAACATTCTGGGTTATTTTTGGTGAAAATAAGGTATTGGGCCTTGGTTCAGGAACCAATTCCCCATTTATAACAGCGTTCCTATGGGAAAATTGGTTCTAAGTTACGGTGTTTCAACTTAAGATGTGGTTTTCAGGAACCAATAGTGTTGTAAGTCTGAGGACTGCCTGTATAACACCTGTTTATGGCCTAAGTGTGCTGTCTCTCTAGTTGTCCTGTAAATGTTGTGACAGTGCTCTCATCACCAGTACTGCTACTTTTGAACCTAGGATCTAAGAAGTTTGCAACAACCTGTATTAGTTGGCATCAAAATTCTTCCCATCTAAGAAAAGGGTCTCACTTCTTTACTTCTTACTGACTTTTGACTGAAGATGCACTTAGATTCTAAAAAAAATATTCGGCTTATTTTAGCCAAAAGATGAGGAATGGCTGGCAAAAATGTTTTGCCTAGTTCAGATACAGTACTAGAATTGATTGTAGAAACATTGGGATCATCAGAAAGGTCTCCAGGTGAGCCTAGAAGATGTAATACAACTCACTTTACTTGATGACACTCACCTATTTCAAGAAACAATCATAATTAAAGATCTTGAAGAGCTTCTTCATTTTAATAAACTTTCAAATGACATCAAACTCCTCATCTAGTTTTCTTTCATAGATTCATAGATTCATAGATTAAGGGTCGGAAGGGACCTAGTAGATCTTCTAGCCCGACCCCCCGCCAGGGCGGGAGAACAACAAAAACCCCTTGAATGTTTTGAAGTTCCTATTTCATTCTCATTCTGCTGCTGCTTAAAGATTTTCACTCGTTTATAGCTCTTTTTCAGTATGTTCAACTTCATGAAAATCATTAAGAAGCATTAATGTTTAGACCATGGGATGTGCATCCATTATGTGGATGTGTCCATGACGATATCCTGCACTGCTTTCAAATTAATAGCACTGTCAGTTAGCAGAGCAAATACTTTGCCACTTCCAATCTTCTCTAGTACTTTGCATATTACATTACTAACACACTTTGGAATGCATCTATTCTCTCCAGTTTAAGTGTTTTGGGGGAGGGGAGCGAGAGAGAGAGAAAAGGGAACTGAAGGGTTGAAATCATAAACTTTAATAACTTCCCCTTGTATATTTAGCTACCATCTGTCAGTATTATTGCTGAAGTGATTCATTGAACTTTTCTTGCACAATTTACATTATATGTTCATATTCTGATCGGAAAAGTGACTTGCTCAAAGAATGTTTGCATTTAATAGTCCAACTGCTGCCTGCCAATAACTGTCTTCAGTGCCCTAATAATGAAATTCCAGTTTTTAGAGAGCATAATCAGTTTTTGTTGATGTCAAAATGTCATCTTGTATATTAATAGAGTCATTGTTAGGAGTGTTTTGGATATGCTTGGTCAATTATGCCTATTCTCCTGATGATTGAAGAGCTAAATTTGAGTGTACAATCCCCAATGATGGCGTCACAGAAAAAAAGGGCTATTGGATTATAGATGTTTGTTGGAAATGCAAACATGGCCCAAGTCTACCTGACACTTGTCTTGACTTTGAAGGCATGGCCATTAAAGTCTGTAAGACATTTCATACAAGGATGGGTTTGGTTATCCTCATAGCATGTGGAGATGCATATTTCATTGGCAGGATTTGCAAAGTATAGACCATTTTTAGCTTGAATGGATTTCAGTGTGAAAATGCATCCATATGTCAGAAGATACTTGCACTATTTTTGCCAAGGGATAATTACAAATAATAGAAACTCCTCTGTGGTAGATTCAGTTGGTTTCCAGACCTTCACATCTTTAATTTGGGATCAGTCCTTCAGAAAATCTGTCTTGGGTGGAAAATGAATGAGCAGGGGGTAGCTTCTGGTATGGAAAGAGATCAAGATGCCTCAAAGCTGAACTGAATTTATCATCATGGAGGCCCAGCTGTGCAACCCAGTGCTGCCAATTCAATAATTCAGGGTCATGCCCAAAAATAACCCCCAAACCCCCGACCAAAAAACAGAAAAACATTGAAAAAATGTTAAGATAATTATGAGACCTGCTTTTTTAGCCTCTAGTAATAGCACTGTTAAGCATTTCTGCAACACTCTCTAGGCAAGAGCTTGCTTTTCTTTGAAGAGGAGCTGACATTCTCATGCAGTCACTCATGCATGACTTCAGAAGCTTGGGCTTTAGGAAAACACATGTCACAATGCCTTTGGTAGAACTTCAAGAGTTGGGAACACCGATGGTTTCCCAGGAAGAGGTACTACCGCACTGCCAATCCTGAAAGCATAAATTTTCCTGTCAAACTGCAAAAAGTTGCTAGATGTTGCTAGGTAGGCTTTCCAAAATGCTAAAGACAAAAAACATCCCTAGACAATTGCCAAGTCTTACACATAGTAAATTGATGCATGTATTTAGTCCCAAGGAATGCCCAATGTTGCTAGGTCTAATAACAAAATTATACAGTTGGTAACACTGAGATCTTGAGAAACAGATTCATGTGTACAAATAGGCTACCTGTTCTCTTTCAGCCCAATTCTGAAAGGGCGCTAGAAATGATATTAAAGAATCCTGAGATGTTGGTATGATCATGCAAAAAGGAAAACCATAAATAAAGTAATTGAGAAGGAATGTTGGTTTGTGTTTATTCTATCTTTCTTTTTTTTATGCCACCCTTCCCAATAAACATTCATGGCAGCTGACAATAAGAAGTCAAAATAACTTAAACACAGAAGAGTGACAAGAGAACAAAAAGAACTTAAAAGGGAACTAGAGTATGAAGACAAAACAGAGACCCACCCTCTTAAAAACATCTCATCCCCAATTTCTCTTACAGCAATTCTGAAAGATGTCTGGCCACAGGCTGTGGTGGGCTTCAAGAGGGAAGGAGGTCCAGAGCTGAGGCACAAAAACAGCCTTCCACATGTTTTTACCAAGCAGAATTGGCATTGCAGGGCATAACTGTTCGGAGAGACAACTTGCAACCTTAAGGGAAGAGGAAACGAAAACTGAAGGGCAAACTTGTGCCGAGAGGTGTGGGGGAAGAACCACATCTGAGAACAAAAGGCATTTATACACGTGATTGGGGAGCAGGAGCTTTAATTAAAGCTCCCAAAGCATCACATGTATCAGCACCCCTGTGTTAAAAAATGGTGGTGAGGGCACTTTAACTAAAGCTCTTTGAATGAGCTTTAGTTAAAGAGACTCTACTACCATTTTCCAGTGTGGGGACACTGATACATGCGACACTGGAGTCTGCTGGAATGCAGTAATTATCATGCTTCAGGAGGCTTAATTAATCAAGTTTGCACTGATGCACTGTAATTACAGCACATCAGAGCAGGCTTGCTGCACATATATAGGAGCCTGCTATAACAGGCTGCCTCAGCATCAGGGGCAGAGCATATGCTGACCAATGGCAACAGGGTAGGAGGTAAGGGGAAAAGAGGAGGAGCAAAGTCTTACCTGCTTCTGGTGCTACAGGGCACATCTACCTGAGATGTTTACTGTGCAGTTGTCTAATTAGCTGCACGGTAAATGTCTTGGGATCTACACATGCGCCCCTATTAGGCTGGAGTAAACTAATTTACTTCGCAGCAGGATAGTACTTGTAAATGCAAGTACTTGCAAATACAAGTACTAGCCTGCTGCAGAGTAAAAAACTCCACAGCAGCACATGTGTAGATGCTGGAGGGGCTGGCTGAGGCATGAGATTGTTTCAGTGCTGGGACTACTTGCTAGCTAGTCCCATGCTGAAGCTCCCTCGTGTCCCAGCCAGCCCTTCTGCAGCATGTAGAGCCTGAGGGTGCAGCCCTAGGCTGGCAGCCTGACCCCCCTGGGCTCCCTGCCAGCCAGGCCTGCTCCACGCCAGCTCAACATACACACGAATAAACTGCGAAGCTTATCGCTTTGGAGTTTAGTGTTCCTGGCAGCACATTCAAATGGTGCTCCCAGGAGTAATAAACTGCAAAGCAATAAGCTCTGTAGTTTATTCATGCACTGTAATTGCACACGCAGACACACCCAGAGTGTAGCATTATAAGTTCGACTGGTAGAAGCCCTATTGGTGGGGGCTCCCTGGGAATCACTCGGTGCCCTATTTGTCTCCATCTGCTTGAAATGCTGTTGGGTGTCGGGCTGCCCCTGCTGTTACAAAAACTCCTGTGGGAAAAGGGGGAAAAGCACCATTTTGCTCATCCCCCCTGCCTGCTCCCACCCACAACCCACATACACTGCTGGGTGTGGGGGCTGTGCCTGTCTGGCTCCTATAGATGGACAGTGCAGGGCTCACCTGTCATGGCAAAGACTCCCTTCAATTGTTGACATCTGGGGCTGGTGCCTAGGCCTCCCCTCAACCCACTGCACCAGTAGTGTTACTGCTGCACAGGAGGTGGCACTCACTATTTGAGGAGAACCTGAGACCTGACTTCCTGGGACCCAGCAACTTTTTCTGAAAGGAGAAAAGAACGGACACAGTTTCCTTCTGGCATTGCAGTTCTTGGGGGTGGGCGGTAGAATAGGGGGTGCCAGCATCAGCTGACTGCCTGGGCTAAATCAGTAGGTCCACCATTAAGTCATAACCCAAAGAAAGACTGAGCCAGGGAATTTATCTTATGGGTTCTGTGAAGTAGTCTAAAGCCAGTAGCCTGCACAACAGCCCTTTGAAAGCTGGCAGCCACACACTGCCAGTTAAGTGCCAGCACTAGAAAACCTAGTCACTGAGGCAAGGATGGTGGCACTGAAAAGCTTGTTTAGAAAATACCAGTGCATAAGAGCAACAGCTGTTCCTTAGAGCTCGGTATCCTTTTCTTCATCCTTATAGAAAGGCCATGCACCGAGCATCTCAGCTAAGTGGAAAAACCCTCCCTGTCCCCCTCCCGTCCTTGTGCAACTTTAAACTTTAATTACTTTGGATATACACATGATAGAAGCAAACTGTAAATAGCAATTGAGAGAATAATTCATTAAGGATTTTTTTTCACGTAATGTAAACTATGCAAAGGGTAAGGATCACAAATGCAATTCATGAAATCACTTAGCAGGAACTGGAAAATGTTTTCTATAAGTTGGAAAATCAGACTGAACAATGTATCATAAAAGATGGCAGTAGTGTTGAAGTCTAGAAATGCAAGCTGTATTGTGTTAAGACTTAATGAATTATGCTTTCAATTGCCATTTACAGTTTGCTTCTATCACATGTACATCCAAAGTTATTAAAGCTTAAAGTTGCACAAGGACTTTATAAACACCCTGTATATACATACATACACACACATTCTCTCTCTCTCTCGCTATCTAGATCTATATATGACAGAGAGAGAGAATACAGCAGTCAATTACAATTTAAATTTTATTGTATTAATTTTTTGCATTCATTTTTCTAGCACTTTCTAGCAGACAAATGAGATTGTAGTTATTATCTGTAACAGCTTCCACAAAGCTGTCTCTACAGTCATGTATCAGAATGTCTTCCACTATGATCCTAAACCCATGAAATGTATTAATGTAATGGTATTTTTTGTTGATATTCTTCTGCTGCAAATTTCATCCCAAGCAACATTCTCAGTAAGTTGAATCCAGCTGCTGGTGTATGATAACATGCTGAGATAGCTAATTTCCTTATCCCATAACAGTTGCCAATATACATTGTTTTATTTATTACTGAGGCCTGAAAAAAATTGTTATTTTTCCAAGTCGGAAAATAATTCTTCAAGTGAAGGTATTTGGCAATAGGCTCTTATTTAATACTTTGTTTATATAGCTTAGGTCTAAGAACATGTTGGCATCTATCTGATTTGTCAGCGTCTACAATGTTGCTTATTCAACTTAAGCAATGATGCATTCTTTCTCTGCTTGCTTTAGACTCCCATTATCTTTTTAATGCAATCAAGCCTCTTTAAAGCAAGCCACATACTAGCTCAGAGCTTTCATCTATTTCCAAATGGCATTTGTCTAAAAGACATCCTAGGCCTTCAAAAAAAAAAAAAAAGCTAAGCATTCTGTTAGCACATTGGCTGAAAGGATGCTATATAGCCAGTTCTGGATATGCTTTATTTATGCAGCATGTGCCTCTGTTGTTTGAATTCTTTGCACCAAGCAAGGTTTCTGGATTTAGTTTAGTTGGCTTTTAGTTTACTTGGTTGCAGTTTTACTTTAATCTCATACTTGATATTCAAGTTCAGGGGTTTTTTTGGTTGTCTAGCAGATTTGCTGATGTTCCACTTTGTTATTGTTCCTATCTGGGTGGTTCCGTCTGTCTTATCTTTACATGTGACACTTAACAAGCCATTTATTTTTGCTATTTTGTACTGCATTAATGTAAAAAAAAAAAAATCCTCTGTGTGCTGCTTGTCTCCTTTTTTCCCTTCTCTGCCAGCTTTGGTATAATGATACCAAGGCAGGGGGTCAGACTCAAATGATCTGTTGAGGTCCTTTCCAACCCTAGTATCTATGAATCTATGATACCTCTCCCAACCACCCACCATAATTATTGCATATGATCCTATATGCAGAGCATTTTATGTTTTTATCCATAGTATCCACATCCCCCATTTGAATTTTGCTATTCTACTCTGCTTTATGGGTTTGCACAAACATTGGTGCATTTCCTTGTGTCTGTAAGCTACTTTTTAAAGCAGCCATGTGCCTGTACCATAAGCTCTATATTACATTATCTCTGGCCTGTGACATCCGAGGGAGGATGCTTTTGAGCACACCTTGTCCACTGGCTCCCTCCCACTTGCACACAGAAAACCTAGATATGCCATAGCAATGCTGCTATGGCATCCACTGTGGTAGCTCTGTCTGGTATGTCAGAGGGCTTCTGTGGCTGGCCCTGAAGGAAATTCACCACAGCTTTCCTGGGTTTGGCACACAAACAGAAGTGGGTTGGCAGGTTATACATAAGAGCATCCCTCTCAGCAGCACTGTGACATACCCTGTGAGGTGGCACAAAAACATGAAGCACATTCCCCAGCTTTGCATGCCAGTAGGCAATGCAATCTAGTGAACGGTGTTAAACTGAAACACTAGACACCTGAGTACCATTCCTGGCTTGTCACTGGCCTGCCGAGTGACTTTGAGCAAGGCATTTAATTCACTGCCCTACATCTCAGTTTCCCTATCGGTAAAATAAATAAAATGTACTTGTATTTTTGGGTGCAAGGTGCTCTGGGTTAGATGCACAAAGGCATCAAGACATGCAAGTCTAGTACTTAGACACCAGTGAGAGCCTCAGCTCTTTGCTCAGGTGCCAAATGACCCCATAAAGCCCCTCAGTACATAAGTTTTACTGGAAGGCCTATGTTCAAGCACCCTGGTTGTGATACCACTTTGTGCCCCAGCTCACTCTACTCATCAGCATGATACACAAGCTAGGCATTCCTCCACCTACGTTGCCTTAATTCATTAGGTGTGTTTGGAACATGCCTACTGATGAGTTTGTGCCCAGCAGTATCTGTGTGGGTGCATCTACATGAGATGTTTATTGCAGTCGCCTAATTAGCACCACAGTAAAGTCTCTACACATACAGCCCTATTAGGCCACAATACACGAATTAACTCTGCCATAGATTAGTAATTGTAAATACAAGTACTAACCTGCGGCGGTCTTTACTGCGCAGCAACGCAACTGTAGACACTGACCAGGCTGGCTGGGGCAGGTGGGTGCTTCAGGGCAGGGGCCGACTGCTGGCTAGCCCCACACCAGAGCCCCCTCTTGCCCCAGCTAGCCCCTCTGCAGCATGCTAAGCCAGCACAGAGCAGCCCTGGGCTAGCAAGCAGCCCACTGATAAAGTATGTCCATTTGCAGTGTTTAAATATGGAGAAAGACACAAAGAAATGGCACAACACTCAAAGCTTTATTTCTTTCATGCCTTCATGCATTCTGATAAGAGGTCCCTGTGCATCTAGACTTTACACAGCCACCTAGTAAGGGGTTCAAG
>NW_017729025.1:112868612-112876615 GCF_001723915.1 Gavialis gangeticus | reverse complement strand
AGAGCACCCTCTTGCCCCAGCTAGCCCCTCTGCAGCATGCTAAGCCAGCACAGAGCAGCCCTGGGCTAGCAAGCAGCCCACTGATAAAGTATGTCCATTTGCAGTGTTTAAATATGGAGAAAGACACAAAGAAATGGCACAACACTCAAAGCTTTATTTCTTTCATGCCTTCATGCATTCTGATAAGAGGTCCCTGTGCATCTAGACTTTACACAGCCACCTAGTAAGGGGTTCAAGATTGCAGGTTTATGAAGCAAGGATGCTACAACCACACACCTTTTCTCCCAGCCCATTCATCTTATGCTGGTGGGTGGGAAAGTGCTGGAATAGAAGCAACTGTCACAGCCCTGGACACTTAGGGCTTCTCTTATACAGTGGGGAATGTTCCTGTGCCACATGCAGCAGGTGCCAGTGCTGGTTTCTGGAACACGGCATTGCCAGGCTGCCTCTACCCATAAGAGAAATAGGGCAGGATTCTGTCTCACTTTGAGATGCTGGAGTGACATTTTTAGGCATCTAAATTACTCCCCGACATCCTACTTTGTCTCATGTAATGGCCTGAATCACGCATGTTTGCTGAAATGCCTTCTGCAGTTTACCATGACTATGTTAGTCAGTGGTGTCTGGGAGGTGTCTAAAAGTTCTTTTGTAATTCAGTGTTGCCATTGCCAGACACAGATTTTGCAAATCCTGAGAATGATAGTAGACAAAAAACATGCATGAATTTGTCCCTCCCATGTTTTGCCAAACATCCAAAAACACCTACCCATTGCAGAAGACCTAGGTTTCCTGATGTCATTTGAACAATGATCTGCTACATCATAGAACAGCTACCTAGTCATCAGGCTACACCTGGGAGTGCCATGCTGTCAAGGCAAACCATTGTGGGGACAGAAAGAAATCAAGTAAAAGGGAGCCTGCTTGTAGCTTAGGGAAGTGGAGGTTGCCTTAGTGTGAGTGTTTGGGGTGTAACCTCTTGCTTCTAGTATTTGTGCATTTTGCATTAGAGTCTTTGGGGAAATGGCTTAAACCCCACTAAAGCAGAAAGCAGACATCTTCACATGGTGCTCTACCTTCTTTACCTACCTGGGGTGGAAATGTCCAGATTGCAGCATTTGCAAAGCTTTCAAAGGGCAGCCCTTACAACAGTACATTTTCATGCAGAAAAGGCTTCTTGGAAGTCATGTGACAGAAAGCCCAGCAGAAAAGTGTGCGCCTATGGTTCAAAGGATTAAAAAAAAGAAAGGCTGGTAGATGGGTGGTAGCTAAGGACATTGATTGTCCCAGTCCATGCCCTTAGGATATGCTGTATGTCCCAGTCCATGTCCTTAAGATATGCTCTACCCCCCGGCCGATTTATGCAGGAAGTGATTTATCCTTTTGTTGCTGACCATAATGACATCTTAGCCATAGGTGAGCCAAAATGAAATAAATAGTATTCAGAGCAAATGTCAGGATCTTAACATGTTAAAATTCTCCATTGGAATGAATGGAGAGTCAAGTATACTCAGCAATCCTACTCTGGAGGAATCCACCTGCTAACTGTTTAAATGAGAGGGAGTGCTTTGTGCCTCTTCAGGGCATGTTTCAGCTCTGGGGCACACAGAAGTTGTGTATATTTAATCTTTTAAACGTATACAAGTCAACATATAAAGTAGAACGATGCCCTGAGTCTGGTCAGCAAGACTTTGTTAGCAACTAACTAACCAACTGTTAGGGGAATAGTATTCTGATTCCCTTTGGTCATTTACATGGCAGGTGTTTTAGACATCCAAGTGGCATTTTTGGCACCTGAATGTCAGTGAGGATTCTACTTCCTGGACCTGTAACCCTGCACACATACATGACAACCTATGTGCACACCTGAGAACAAGCCCCAGAAATAAAATGATGGTGGTGGAGGAGGAGAGCCCACCTATATTTTAGCTCCTGGTAGATGAGCAGTTAGGGCTTTTCCCCAGGAAACTAAAGATTTGGGTTCTAGGCCCTCTTACCCAGAAGACACTTGAATCTGTGTTTCTGATGTCTCAGTCCAGCACTCTAACAACCACACCACACAGGGAGACATTTTTCACGTTTTCTGTAGCACTCCTTTTGAGGTTTAGCTACTGCCACTATCATTTACTAGTCATTAGAGGAAAAAAAATAATGGTGAGCAGATTTCTGCCTCTTAAGAACAAGGCTCTAGGCAAGAGCTACATTCCCACACCTCTACCCAAGCAGCAGCTTTCTCAGTGCTAGGCTCACTACCTTCTTGGTTCCATGTAGCTCCTGATCATGGCTGCCTGGGAAAGAGTCAGATGCAACGGGCACATGCACACATGCAGGCATGTGTGCTTGCAGCAGCTCAAATAGGAGTGGCACAAATCTGAGCCTCAGTGCACGTGCCGGACATGCACTTTGGTGTGGGGCAAGTTGTGCCCCACACCAGAGGGCACAAAATAACCCTGCTCAGCTCCTTCCGGATCTGTAGCCAGGGGGAACTAGAGCCTAGGGCCAGCACCCGTGCTGGCCCCATCGGAATAAAAAACTGCCCTGGCAAACAGCTCAGGGCAACTTGATCCCAGGATCTTCTGGGGCCCAGCCACTTCATATATAGGGACACTAGTTCCTTGTGCCAGCTGGACTGCTGAGGCAGTCCTAACCAAGAGTTCCCTGAACTCTCTACCCACTGCAGCAGTCTGGTGGTGGGGGTTGCTGCCTGGCTATGACCCGCTGCCACCTGCAACAGCATGCGGCCCCAAGGCTGCACACCTGCCAGACCCAGATGGGGACTGCAGGGCTGCAGCAGAGGCATCTGCACCTCTTAGACAGCTGCCAGTTGACTGTGGCTGCACAGCTGGTCTTTATGTGCCACTACTGCCATTTGTGCCACCGCCTTGCCATCTGGGCAGCTATCACCCAGAAGATGTTCTCAATGTGGGGGCCTGCTTTGAATGGTCAAAGCATGTCTTCCTGGCCCCAAGTGGCCAGGAGGTCAGCAACCTCCAGCTGGGTCCCAGGTGCCAGTCCTGAACAGGCTCTTCTGCCTGGGTCCTGCCACTTGCCTCCCTAGCAGGAATTCTGGTGTTCTGTATTTAAAAACTGCAAAATCTCTGATGAAAAAAAATCCCAGACTCACTCTTTAAAATACCCCGAAATCCTTGTTCTTCCACAGTGGAGACCAGACCAACCAACTGACCAGTGGGGCAGTGTTTTATTGGTATATTTACAATGTTAAAGCAATTTGGAAGCGTACCAGTGTCTCTTATTGTCATAATAAAATAAAGTATAAATATCTATATGTTTTGCTGTTTGCTTTTGGTTTTCTTATCATAGAACAATTAGACCTCCCTCTGATGCCTTCACTAGCCAAGATGTGGGGACAGCTGCCCCTGAAGCCACAGCTCCTGCAAGCAGATCACATCCTGTCTGGCAGCTGGGTACAATGGGTGTTTGACAGGGATGTGTGGTTTGCAGGGGGGGGAAGGGGGGGGACTGCTCAGGAGGGGTGGGTCCCTTGCCCCCCCCCCAAGGCACAGCCCACCCACACAGCAAATGGACTACCCCCCCCGCAGGACTACAGCCCCCACCCTCCCACAGCAGCAGCAGCCATGGGGCGCTTAGGGCTGGCTGCTGTCAGAATCCCCCACAGCGCAGTGTGACTACAATCACCTCAGAGCTGGCACCACCTGTGCTGCTCATTGTGGGCATGGCCCAGCTTGGCACAGTGCCACACGGGGCTGTGCACCTTTCTACAGCCCTGGGCTGCTTGGGCTGTCATCTGGGGCCTGGCACCGCCAGTGGGGACTGCACGTTGTGCTGGGCTGGGTCCTGCCTGCAGGGACCCTGAGCACCATCCAGCTGGGCCAGTTCTGTGGAGGCAGGATGCAGCTAGGCATGACATGCAGTCCTCATGAGCAGTGCTTGCCCCCAGGTAACAGCCCAAGCAGCCCAGGGCTGCAGAAAAACTCACAGCCTCACACGGTGCCAAGCCAGGCCACACCTGTGATGAATTGCACAGGTGGTGCCAGCTCTGAGGTGATCAGGTCTGCACCATGCCAAGGGGGGGCCCTGACAGCAGCAGTCCCTGAGTGCCCCATGGCCACTGCTGCTGCAGGGTGGGGGGCTGTGGGCCCTGCAGGGGACCCACGCCCCCTGACCAGCCCCCCCCCCCACACACACAATCCCCCCTACCCTGGTCCCTACTTACTCCTGACAGTGCCTGAGTCCCAGTCACACCAGTTCCTTGCCACGTTCCTGCTTGCCCCAGCATGCTAAGGGTGCATGCCCCTCATGATGGGGCAGCAGAAGCACATAGAGACACTCTGGCCAGAAACTAGAGCATCTCTCTGGAGGACTGGCTTCTGGGTTACCTCAGGGCATGGTCCAGGACCGTGCCCTGCCCCACTTTTTCCCCCCCCATGTTTTTGGTTTTTTTTTTGATACCTGGATATCCAGGTATCAAATATCAAGTCCACACTGCAAATATGCAGCATGGGGTACATTTTTTCACTCGCAGCCTGTCTCTTGCCGTGTCTCAAACTGGTTTGGGATGCTGCAAGCAGTATGTGTGCGCTTGTCTGGATGCACCCAAAGAGGGCAAAAGAGAGGAAATGGGATAACACTTAACCTGTGGTGGAAGCAGGGGTGGGGGAGTCCGGTTAGAGGGGGGTACTGGTTCAAATCCTTGTTCGGTGAGGAAGAAGGGGATGCTGGGATCCCTAGCTTCCTAAGTGGCTGTTCTAACCTAGTAGGTGGCTAAAACATAAATGTGCCTTCCTTCTGAGTCTAACACCATGGGTGTCTGCTGCCTCCTGAGTTGGGGGAGCACATGCAACCAGTGGCTGATCCCACTGATGGCGGGGGAGGTCCAGTTTCACTCACCATGAAAGTGGCCGTGCCACTTCCAGAAGTCCTGTGGCCACTTCTGCTGGCGGCCCTGCTCCCTGGCCAGCGTTCACGGGAGGGGCACTGGTGCTCCCGCCTGCCCTCCTGCCCACCGGCTAAACAGGGAGTGCACCAGCACTCTCAGGGGGTACGCATGTACTGCCATGCACACTCTACATGTTGCCCCTGCCTAACACCTACTTGTCAGGGTTTTGTGCCACCTACATTTCCAGGGCTTAGACTCCAGCATGCATTCACAAAGGACGTGTACATGTAACCACATACATACCCAGTCACTGTGTAGTATTCTGCACATGCTCAGTTTGCATTCATATAGACACACACGTGCACTTGTGTCAACACTTAGGTGCTTACTTGACAAGATAATACTTTATACTTATCAACCTCAAGACATCATCACTGGATATATGTTAAGATTGAAGCTACTGTGAAGATATGGGCCATATTTAATCTCACAAGCCCCCAAAACAGCCTCTTTTCTCACTATCACAGCTGTACTGATTCTGGTAGTTCTGGAGTTGCATTGGAGTACACTGCAGTGTGCATTATACTTTTGCAGAAGTCAAATAAGTAGTATAGTTGGACTATATCCCAACTACATATTTGTTCCTACCCAAGTCACTTGATGTCACAGACTGTTCCTCAAGTGTTAAATATGTCGTTTTGAATACTATTTAAGTCATAAACAGATTATACATGTGATTTTGTATTGTTTCACGCTCTTAGAAGCAAGAGGTTAAATCTAAATCATGCAAGGACTTAGGTAACCACAGAAATCCCACAGACTTTCCTTAGAATTGGAAGGGTTGAAACAAAACCTGCATTCAATACACTTAAAAAAAAAAAAAAACAAACAAAAAAAAAGAGACCTGGAAATTTTGATGGTCATAATTCAGGAAATGAGGGTTAAAATCTGCTGTGGTGATATTGTGAACCTCAACTAAAAGAAAGAAAACATAAGTATTTAAGTTTTGACAATCATTTATGGAAGGAAAAGCACAACATAGTATATGCTGTAATAGAATGTGGTTAGCTTAATCTTTACTGATTAATTATTATAAAATGAATGAGTAAAATCACAGGGCAATTTATTAATTTCTAAACTGAAAAGCTCTGCTTAGTGAGATAAACATTAAGATACTGCAAGCGTATTTCTACTGCTTGTTGTAGAATTTTTACATTGAACAATTAGGACAGTCAAGAAACCTAGCTGCAGCTGACACTTTTGGTGTCAAAATACAGTCTAGAAATTCTCTTCTATACTGACTGTTGTATTAATTTTTGTTTCCCTTCCCTCTCCTGCTCACAAAAGTAATGCCACACTAGCATAGAATTACCATTGATTTTTTTAAGGTGTTGGGAGGAATTGGAATGAATATTTCTAACAAAGTTGAACATACTTCTAAACAATGATTCATTTAAACCAGAGGGTTTCAACGTTTTTTTAATAAGCGTATCCCCGGCACCCACCTTTTAGTAAGTGTACCTCTGGGGGGGGGGGGGGGGGGCATGGTGAGCAGGCAGATGCCAAGTGTGGGGGTGTGGAAAGCAGCCAAATGCCAAGTAGGGACAGGGTGGTGAGTGTCTGAATGCAGAGCAGGGCCAGCATGTCTGTGCGGCCCTGCTTTCACCCTGCCCCGGCCCTGCTCTTGTGAGGCAGCAGTGCAAAGTGGTGGCACTCCATCCCCACCCACCCCCATGTACCCCTGGGACCTTTCAAAGTACCCCCAGGGGTAACCCCGACAACACCCGATTTAAACTAAGTAATGAAGTCTGTGCATATGCACACACGTTTGTGTACAGTAGTTTATCTTTCTCTTGGGGTTGTTTCCAGCAGTTATGAAAGGAGCCTACTACTTCTCTAATAGGAGGCCTTCTCTCACTCAAGAGGAAGACACTGTGTGTTCAGATGAGTGATTCTGTTTGTGCTGACATGCATGGTAGCAAAGATCCATTACTCAAGACTGAAGCAGCTCCAGTCCCAGGCCACACACTTCTCTGATAGCCAGGCTTTGTGAGAAATGGCTGCTTTAAGTGTCTGACTCCAAAGGAGGGTTCAGCGTGGTATATGCCAACAGCTCAGAGCAAAGTGCTGAAGCCCTGAAGGCAGCTTTGCTTTGACATTTCCTACCGTCTATTTTTGGTAGCTTCCTCTGTAGTGTGCTGGCTTTGCAAGTTCCATTCTAACATATGTAACTTCCCTATGTGCTGGCAGGGAGTGTAGTATCTCACACAGGCTGTGGATTCCATTAGGCACTAGGGCTGTGTGAAGCTTTGGTCCCCGATTTGATTCGGTGGAGATTTGGCCCAATTCAGCAGCCAAATCTATGAATCTAAATCGAATCAGGAGACCCTTTAATCTTTCCGAATCAAATTGGAACCCTCTGAATCAATTTGGAGAGATTCAGAAAGATTCGGCAATTCAGACATAGACACAGCTTTAAATGTTTTTTCTACATACCTCTAGGTAACAGGCAGCTCATGAATGCTACGATGCTGGGGTGCATGGAGCATCCCACAGAAGTGTGGGGGGCTCCCCAGTGTGCCTGGCAGCAGATCCAGAAGTGGATCAGAAGCACTTCCAGTCCTCTTCCAGTTTCGCAGCTAAGCACGTGGAAGGACCCCCCCCCCCCCCGCACTCCTGCGGGACACTTCATCCGCCCCAGCACTGCAGCATTCGTGAGCTATGCCTGGTACCGCGAGGTATGTAGAAAAAACATTTAGAGCTGTGTCTATGTCCGATTCTCTGAATCGGCATCGAATCTTCAGATTTGGATTCGGCTGAATTGAATCAGGGACAGTGATCTGAGGCAATGAATGGAATCACTGTTCCTGATTCGGGCCGAATCCGAATTGAATAGGGCCTGCTTCACACACCCCTATTAGGCACCTGTAAGTTGGGCATTATAGCACAAAATCTCCCTTATGAATGGATCAAGCTCTTGCTTCTTTCTAAACATTTTAGAAAACTTGAGAGGTAGTTAGCTGGAGTGTCATGGGTAACTGAATCCAATGCCTTGTCATCAAGATTTTCATAGCCAGCTCATATTGACTGGTTCTTGCACCAGGATTTTGTCAGGTTTTTTTTTTTTTTTTTTTTTTTTTTTTTTTTT
>NW_017729025.1:112839293-112868527 GCF_001723915.1 Gavialis gangeticus | reverse complement strand
TTTTTTTTTTTTTTTTTTTTTTTTTTTAGTTACTATGACATCTTCCTCCTTGTGTTCACTCCATTGCTTTCCCTCAATTTATCTAGAACATAAGGCAGGGTAGCACCTTGTAGACTAACTCATTCCAAAAGGTATGACCTTCCATAATATGACTCTCAGAATGGTCTTAAAGGTGCCATCTTGCCATGCCTTCTGCTTCTGCCCAACTTCAAACTAATACAGCTACCTCTCAGAATTTACCTAGAGGGGACAATCATGCCCCCTGCTGGTTATTCTAGCCTATGAAATGAAAACTAACATTTTAGTCTCTTTTTACAAGCTAAACTCTGCATTGGGCATAGCAATCTTCCTTCTCATCATAGCAACCATTCTCTTCACCTAATCTGGTCTGAATTCATTTTTGAAGGGGTAACCATAATGATATACAATATCCCTGATGAGGTCACACCTTCAAGTCAGTGGCTCTAATTAGAGAGTCTTGGGGCCTTCAAGTCAATGTCACCAATGCATCTTTTCCCTCCAATGAAAAAACACTTGCCAGTACAGCCTAGAATGGCATCTGTCTGTTCCACAGCCACATCACACTGGTAGATCAATCAATTAATACATATAAACCTCTCTATTGTTGCTATTTGATGAACTCCTAAGCCTCATGGACTAACAGTAACTTCTGCTTAGAGCATGATCTTACACTTTGTACAATTAAATGTCATGCTATTTCAGTTACCTTAGTCCTCAAAGTGATTTCATTCTTCTTGTATGATACTCTGAGCTTTTGCAGTATTGGCAATACTTTCCAAGTTTGTGCTACCCATTTAAAGATCTGTGCACTACCTTAGTTACAGTAATTTTCCTCTCCTTAATTAACTGAAGATTTCTTGACATTTCTGGGTTAAGAACCTAGAGTAAAGCTGTCCAGGAATTATAGGCTAGAAAGCTTTGAAGGGGGTTGCCGATATTACCACCTGAAGCATCCTTCCTCACAATAAAATCCTCTGCACATTACAAAGTTCCCTGAGCAAAACATTTAATATCAGTGTACTTCATTTCTGTATTTGTAGATAACACAACATTTCTAGAGAACTGCTTGTAATGTCTTTCATTTGAATGAAAGAGAGGAATGGATTATAGTCTGGAATACTGTATACACACTAGTTTGAAAACTTCCCTTCATAAAGCAATGCTAGTTAATTACATTTTCAATAATAAAAACTCTATTGGAAGGGAGTAGATGGATGGTGCAAGTTGCAGCTTTTCCTGAAGAAGGATAAGAGAGCAATTATAAACATACATAACACACACCTCCATTTTGTCAAATTAGAAATCCCAATCAATTTGTTTTGTTTTTGATAACTGGCAACACTAAATAGATACCAGCCAATAAACAACCTTTCTAATTCTGTACCAGTCACCTTTGCATCAGTCAGGCACCCACTCGCAACCACATTTCACAAAAGAGGTCAGTTCTTATAGTGCCTTGCGCAAATCCAACATGAAAAGAGCCTGGCACATCAGTGAACTTAGAACATGTCTCTATGATAAATCATTTCTGGTAATATTTTAATATTTTCTAGGATCATTGGAGAAAGTCAGAAGGGCAAGCAAAATTATACACAGTCTACAGCAGGGTGGCTAATCTGTGGCACAGGTAGCCACTCTGTGTGGCATGCAGCAGATTGGGGAGGAGACATGCAGCACAGCAGCAAATAAGGCAGGAAGCAGAAAGCAAAGCAGCAGAGGCAGGGAGTGCAAAACAGAGTGAAACATAAAAGGAGAAGGGGACTGAAGTGGCACTCAGGAAGGTTGCGAGACTAATTTGTGGTATGCCTGTCCAAATTGCCCCCCACTGATCTAACCTCACTGACAAATATGTCTGAACACATACAGGGAGCAGTGATATAGCCAGAAGGAAACTATAACTTTTTCCCTCAGGACAATCCTTAACAATTGACACATACGCATCTCAGTCCACACAAAAGGCAAAGATAAAATTAATTTCTAAAAAACTTGTTTAAAAGGAAAGAGGTATTACCACTGTGAAGACTGATCTCTGTCAGATTTACAAGCAGTTCATTAAAAGCAGTTCTTAATGCTTAAAGAAGCTGAGAAATCAAAGTAAAGATAACCTTCAGTTATGAAAAAGTTATCTACTCATAAGTTCATTAAACGCCAATGTTATCCAGGACAAATTAAGAGCTCCTTGCAGAGGTTTAAAATATCAAGGCAATAGGGATATGTAACTCTGCAGTGTTTATGACAACACTGGAAGTGCCTGTCTCCCACGCAACTGCCCACACTAACTTCTAAAGCTATCCAGGAAGCTACATATTAGGATCAGCGTTGCCAGGTCTTAAATATAAAACTATCATATTGGAAGCTCAAAATTATTGTATTTGCTGGAAAACTACCATACACTTAAAATTATGCAAATAAGGATGTAAATAAGTAAGCAAATAAGCACACTAAATGTTTTCTTCTTATTTGCTTTATATTGCACACTGTAAGTTGCCAGTGAGTGAATGAAAACTGGTTTGTCAAAGGTGAAGCATTTCTATCTTCTGAGGCAAGTGGTCATGAGAAAGCATAGTGGCTTCTTAACTTGGCAAGGGAAATACCATGCATCTGTCTCCATGAAGACAGTTTTCCTGAACTGCCCTATGGGAGAACTGCTCTGCTGGCATGCTTCAGTACCTGTCAAGGTGCAGCAGCTTTAAACCCAGTTTATGGAAATGGGAGTCTCCTCCCTTGCTTGCTCCGAGGGCCTTATGGCTGAGGGGAAGCAAAACTCGGGGGCATCCAAACCCCAAGCCTTTGGGCTTGAGCCTGCAAGTAGGATGCCTGGCAAAGGATTTGGAAACATCTGAAGCCCCAGGTATGGGTGGAGGATGTTTGCCAGTAGCAGGGCCACTTACGGTTCTGGACTCTTGGATTTGGAATTAGTTTTGGCTAATTTGGCTTTGGATACAAATTATAAAAAACAAAACAAAACAAAAACAAAAACCCCCCAGCAAGCCCGAAAGTTAGTTAAACCTTCTTGAGACTGACTTGGGTTTTTGCATATAGTGCATCAATTAACTTCCTAAAAAATGATCAAATGTGAAAATGTTGCATATTTTTACTATTATTGATCATACATTATACCATGGTTGAAATTGTTGTAGAAATATTCTAATTATTTTACACCTGGCAACACTGATTAGAAAGTATGTGCATGCAAATATGCAAACATGCACAAGCCCATTCTTTCTAGAGATAGGCATGAAAAAAGCTTGAACTTTGGGTTCAAAATTCAAGCAAAATTTGGCACTTGGCCTGCTTTTATTCTGTACTGAACTAAGCCCCTGTACACACTGAACTTCAGCATTTTTGCAGTCTTTATGAGAAACTTGTTGCATTGGGTTGTTTCTAATGTGATGTTTCAAAACTGGTCTAAGGTTTGTGATGTTGGAAGCAAAATGCATTTAAACTTTTTGTCACTTAAAAAAACCCCTACCCATGTCTACTGAAGTTGGAGGGTCATTTAACACACAAAATGAGTGGATCATGATCACATGGAAACAATCTGAAAAACAGTGATAGATTCATCCTTGTTTTTTGACTTACACACTTTTTCAGTTGTCAATAATTAGTTTAGATGAATGAATTTCTGTTGAGAAAATGCATATTAGTTAAGTATTGTAAACAAATCCAAAGAAATAAAGGTAAAATATGTCTGTATATAAATATTGTTCTGAGGTTATGTCGAACAAATGCCACTAGATGTCAGCACAAGGGAACGTGTTAATATGTGATAGTTTTATACTTCACAGCAGAAATCCACTATGTATTCTATTTTTGTTTAGCTTGTTATTGAAATACAGTACACATCAACTAAGTAACTTGGGTATAGAAATAGATTTAATGGAAATTAACTGAAACTCAACTTATTTCTCTTTTCTTTATATCGTACTTTGTTTGAATTTAAATGATGTTTAAATCAGTTCCATGATTGAGAAAGGGTTCATGAATAGTACCTAATAGCAGTTTGATTTTTCTAACTCTTTCTCAGCTACAATAATACATTATTGACAATACGTTTCTTTCATTTGAGTACAACATGATTTTAGAAAGATCAGGTTCAAAACATGCAAGGCGCACTTTCCCCATTTTTTTTTGTGTTTAAAAGCATCATTTAGCAATATAATTTACTAAAACCTCATTGTTCCGGATTGTACAGTGCTACTAATGTCTCCTCCTGGTTTTGGACATAAGAGTAACAACTGTGTAATGCAGAAACATATTTCAGGAACAATAGGAAAAAACAAAAAACACCAATACAATGTGGATAATAGTAGCAATGATCAAATCTTCTGATTAATTACTTTACCCATGTGGCATTAGGCGTTCCACAGCATGCTGTAGTTGCACAGTGCACAATTACTTCTAATGTGAAAACCCATGAATACTTAGATACAGAAATAATTTTTTCATTGAATCAGTAAAATACATTAAATTAAATTAAAACAAGTTTCTCAATAGTTTTCTTAATAAAGCAAAGTCATTAAATAATTCATTTTGATATTAGAAAAAAAAGTAGGAGAAACAATAAAGAAATAAAATGAGAAATGAGGGAACAGAATAATATCCAAGGGAGGAAAGGTAATAGTAGTTATGACTCTCATATAAATGAGTGCAGTTAAAGTATTACTGGTACTTCCAGTATCTTAAAAAAAACCCAAAACCAAAAATCTTCAATGCATCAAAATTTAAAGATAGAAAAAATTCACAGATAAAGAAAAAGACTTAAAATGTTAAAATTTTCCCACTTTTAAGTCCAATTCATCCATAGTGCTATTAGACTCTAGTGATAGAATCTTTATCATAGGTTTTATGAACTTTGATAAGCACTGCTATTTTTTCCCCCTTTTAATGCTGGTTTTGTCTACAGAAACCCTTTCAGGATTTTACTAAAGTTTCAGAACAGACAAATGACTCAGTGCCTTGCTTGCTCATTGAGACTCATTTGAGAAAACCAAAATAAAGGCAGAGCTCAATTCCAGAAAAATGATCAATGGTTATTTCAAATCCACCTCAAGGCAAAAAATAAATTCTTTCCTTTTCAAAACTTCTATATGAATCTGAAATTCAGTGAAGTATCTTTCAGCATTAAAAAAACCCCAAACATGTTTAACAGGGAAAGGCAAGCTAGAGCAAACAATTTTTCTAACAATCAACTAAATATTAACACATTAGGTATATAAACTTAAAGCATTTTAAGCTTTTTTCAAAAACATTAGAATTCAAGTTTGGCAACTTTTCTTTTTAATAAAAATTCAGACAGTTTTCACTGTTGGCAATCAGAACCACAACCTTAGTGCAATATTATATTTATTTCTTACAGTAATTTTGGTTGCCATACAAGAGTATTAAGGATTGGGGAAAGTGCAAGTTACAGGAGCTTGATTTTTAATCAATTCGAAATAAGAGGAATTAAAGCACAAAAATTACAGCAACATAGATAACGTGAACACAAGTTGTTACACAAACTATAGCGAGAAACATATTAATATCTAAAAAAGAAAAGAAAAAAAATGTAATGGGAAAATTATCAATATTTGTGGCTCATACACATAATCATTGCCAGATCAACTGGGTAATGCTGTTTAAGAACTCAGAAAAATCACTATTTTTATTAACTTAAGTACCACAAATAATTAACGTTTGTGATATGTAAATTCTGTAAATCAACAGTCACATCTAGTCATTTTATAATATATGAATTAAACTTAAAACGTTTCCAGACACCCAGGGAAAGGAGTCTGTGCAGTTATACACAATTTACATCTTGTGAGCTTTTGGTATTGTATACACAAATATTACAGAAACTAGGCATGTAAATGCAATTTATTTAAATTACAGTATATAAACAAAAGTTGATCCTAAAACCTGGAATTATCATAACATATTTCATAGAGCTCTAACACCTTGTTTCCCACCGTCATAGGAGCATGTAATAACAGGGTCTTCCCTCCCACCCCTTACCCCCAAAATTTCCAAAGCTGTTGAAAATACTAGGAGGCAATGTTGTGTCTGTTACTATTGCTTTCTGTAGCAAAAATCAAACAGAGCTAGAGACCAATTCATCTTGGCAGAGGTGTATTTTATTGGTAAAAGTAGGTCCTTTCAGGCCTCATTACCTTTAGTTCATTAAGACACATGTAAAAATAAACAATTTCATTAGCTCTTTAAATGTTTTAATCTCTTTTCTACTAATTATACTGTACCTATTGTTTAAGTGCCTGAAAAGATACATAAGCAAGAAACACACCTGTTTAAGAAAGGGATTACCATCTGCTGTAATTTACTGTGTATGTCAGCACTCATTAAACCTAAATTCAACAATAAGGTTGTGATGAAAAAGTAGCTTAAAAGTATCCTCTACATTTTTTTTACTACCATATTATCTAATGTGTTTTCTGGCACATATTATAGAGGTAATACCAACTGTATTCAGGGAAACAAAAAGGAGCATGGCATTAGTGGTTTACTTACTGAATTCTGTATCATCACCAAATGGAAGACAATGATGGCTGAATTACCATTTTTACACTTTTTAAAGTATTCTATGGCCTTGAGGTGCCATTACTGAATATCTGAATGAAACCGTTGTTCTCTACAACAATATTCATTTAACTATGGAAAAATTCAGTACTCTTGAAGGTAAAATGCCTTAATACTTCAATTTTATTACAAGGTTACTTGGAACGTTCAAATACAAATATATTATAGCAACAGATGTTAAGTCAAAAGACTTGTTCCAGAAAGGGGGAAGGAGGTTGAATAGTAGCTTTTTGTGAGTATCCAATGCATTGTTTACTGTAACCACTTTTGAAGAAATATTCATCCTCCTTTGAAGAAGTTCTAGCAAAGATAGAAAATATAACACAGCTCTGCTGGTTCAGATGCATCCAAATGAGGTTGATTTTAAAAAGGTTGAGACTTTTATAGTTATTCCACAGAAATAGTATTAAACCACAAAAGTTTTTTTGTTTTTCTTTTTAACTTTCTAGCACTGAAGTGGCACAAAGGCTGCCCAGTAGACCAGCCACTTATTTTCTTAAAATATTGTGCTTATAAACTATCTGTACAACTATTTAAACTTGCAGTAAAGAAAGATATTTAAATTGCTAAACTGTATGTACTCATTCTAGGGCTGTTGCAGACCTAATTAGACACTTGGTTTTCAGGAAAAAAAAAGAAAGAAAGAAAGATAGAAAGAAAAAAAAACAAAGGGAAAAAATTAGAGATAGGCTGGACCATATCAAGGGAAGAGAATTCAGGTACCTTTCAAAGTGTGGGAAAACCTGTCATGGTAGGCAAAAATCTGGCTGCCCACACACAGTTTACCTACCATGCATACATTGAATATTATTATTTAGAAAGTAAAATTTACAAAACTTGCTAAATTTAAGATGTGTTGATTTCAAGAGAAGATCAGAAACAGAGAGAAACTTGTTAACTTTTTCTGTTTAAAAAAAGTTAAATGGGCCAAATTTTTGCATCAATGACATGGATGCTCTCTCCTGGAAAAAAAACCCCAGCTCTGCTGAAGAAGCAGCCAGTCAATATTCAACCCCTTTCCTTTCAAACATTAAGCCTTCAAAAAACAAAACAAAACTATGGTCAGTAGAATGGTCACCTACTGAAATATTCATATTCCTATTAAAAGGCCCAAATCCTGATCCTATACAAGTCAGAGGCAAAATTTCTATTAACATCAGTGGGAACATTGAAAAGAAAGGCTAATCACCACTTGAGATATCCATTTAAAACAGTCCCATTTTCTAGTCAGCTACTAAGACCCACCATACATTTAATGAAATCATAGTCAGTCAATGACATGAAGTGCATCCTTTAGATTTTTTTAAGACAGATTTCAGACATGATGAGTCTCTTAAGATCCTGCCTGACATGTCTGAAAATCTGATTAAAAACATCTAAAGAATGCACTTCATGTCATCGACTAACACTATGATACCATTAAAATATATGTTGCGCCTTAGTAGCCATTACCTGGTTGAAAAATGGGTATCTTGAGTTTAAACTAGCTTAATTGTGTTTCACCTTTGACTGAGAATTCCCTTCCACCTACTACAGATCAAGTCCATAGAGCATATGTAGAACGCTGTTCTGCCACCTTGGAAGTGTCCTAAGTGTAAATGCAGAAATAAAGAAATACCAAAGTAAAGCAGAACAAAAGTTGCCTTTAAACCAGAATCCCCAATACCACAAACACCTTTACCAAGAAATCAAGCACCTATATGTGATAAAAATGGTTTAAAAAGTAATGAAGCATTGACCATGCATATATAAAAAGCAAAGCAAAACAAAACAAAGCCCAACATTTTTAGAAGAGCATATGACAAGAGTGTCAAGAACTAAAAACCAGTATAGTGCTTTTTGTGAATAAGTAAAATGTTTATGGTTGTAAATGAAAAAGAAACTTGTATGTTCTGATCCCAGCAGAAAGGCATTATTAATGGATAGATAATACTTTTAAAGTTAACAGTTATCTCTCTTCCTCATCTCTCTCCACACCTTCAAAATAAAATGGTCCTATTAATTTCATTTATGTAGGTTCGTGTTTGGGCATTAAACATGCAGTCTGCATGACCTGAGTACCAGGAGCTAAATTAAACCAATTTCTTTTGCTGGCACTCGCAGGTAGCCAAGGCATTTTAGGTATTTCAGTACCAGCCCATCTCTACTTATGAAGAGAAGTTTGTGAGGCAAAAGGAGCCATTCTTATCTGTCCAGTAGTTGTTTCAAAGCTCTTTCTATGTTCATTCTGTGCCCAACTCTAGTCACTCCAAGGTCTATCAAGTCTTCCTTCTGAAGGTTTGGTAAATGGGTGCCATCTATTTCATTGTCCATAAAGGTTTCTTTATGTTCACCTAAGTTTAGACTTTCCAACCAATCTGCCACATCTGGTTTAGTCCACAGGTGGACAGGCTTAGTTGTAAAAGGCTTATTTGAGATTGGCTGTTGTAATATTGAGGGGGAAGGAGACCTGCTGCGGCCTGTGTTCAAGCCAAATAAGTCCCCAGAAGGAGGCTGGCTGGGTAGGCTAAATACATCAGACAGAGTTGGAGAAGGAGATGAAGCTGAAGCAGAAGCAGTCAGAGGAGCAGGCATGATGTCTTTATTAATTTCTGTTGGTGAAACCACAGGGCTTGGAGCATGTCTTGCTCCTGATGTCCTACTGTCATAGTCTGGGGACCTGCTCTGCAGTGTGATCGGCTGGTTGGTTCCAGGCCGGACAGTGAAAGTGATGGTTGTACTTCGGGTACCTGAGACAGTACTCATGACTTCTGTGCTCCTAAAATGATAAACAGGAAACATTCAGACACACTGAAAACTGAATAAAGCAAAAACAAAACAAAAAACCCCAAAATAAAACAAAAAGGTCCAACCCCCCAAAACCTTTCTTTATCAACAGAGGTAAAATGGCTTTGGAATAATAAAGGAAGTTCTGTTTGTAAGAGATCTGTTACAAATGAATATAATTTTTGTTACAAGGTCAGGTTACAGGCACTAGCACCCGAAAGGTACCACAGAAATCTTTTCCATGAAACACACTCAGTGGTAAGCCATGATTTCATTAGCATGAACACTCTTGCTTAAAAGTGGCTAAAAAAATTCCAGAAAACCCAACAAATTTACATTTTCTTCCCTTTACACGGGCACTATAAGTTAACTCAACATTAAGTGAAAAACTGTTACACATGGCACCTTTGTGTATTAGCTCTAGATAGGACTGGTTGAAGCATAGATGAGAAACTGAATTTCCTCACAAAGCAGACAGGGAGTGATTAGATCTTTTATGCTTGTTTCCACGTAGAATTAAATCAAGATTTCAATTTTGTACATAGTGTAATAAGGCGGGTAAAATATAGTATGTCATCTGAAACAGTTTCTTTCAAGCATGCTATTTATTTAGGCTTCTTTATAGAAATCTAATGTTCAATGGATTTTAATACATTTTTTGATTTTGTTTATACATGGAACAGGTTTCTGAAACTCCCGTCTACACCCGTGAGCCCTGCTGGCTCTTAAGAGCAAAAGGCCAACTTAAGACAGTCCCCATTAAAAAGGCTTCGCTTTTTTAATAACAATAATGAACAAAAGGCTGCCTAATAAAAGTGCCATGTGTGCTGTAGCAGTGTTGATGCTTGAAACAGCAGCCCAATAATGCCCTAGGAGCGACCCCTGATGCCCTGTTAGTTCCTACCCTCCCTGCCCCAATATGCCATTGGGTGCAGAGCTGTGTCTGCTGTGGCAGAGACTCCCTGTGTGGGGGTGTGTAGGGGAGGGCAAAGCACTATTCTGGTCACCCAACTGGCTCCCTATAGCCCAGATACACTGGGTGCAGGACTGTGCTGGCCCAGCTCTCGTGGCTCGGCAGTGCTATGCAAGGCTGCCCCTGCTGTGGCAACGAGGGGAACATCTTGGCCGGGGGGGGACATTGTGGCATCCCCTGAATAGTCGATGTCCAGGCTGGTGCCCCATCTTCCCCACTGTAGTTATGCTCCGGTCCTGTTACCTATCCCTTATGCCAACCTATCACCATTTTTTAAACATTTCCTGCTAGATATTTTCTGTCAGACAGGTTCCTCATTGTAACTACCACAAGGGTTCAACCATATAAAAATTAGCTGATAAAACAAATTTAAACAGCAAGTTTTCTACTCTTCCCAATGTGCTGCTGTTTTGTTTAGGTTTAGATGATCAAAATGCATTCTTCCACTTAAATACCATGTGGCGATAAGTTATATTTCGTCTTTGGTTAAAAGTGAAATCAAAATTTATTACTGGTTTATTAGGCACAGCACTAGTGATTACCTGCCTAATCTTGCAAACTTCTTGAGCATCTTCAACGTGAATTCTCTGCCCTTAATATAGACTGGTTGTCCGAAGAACAAGCCTCTGAAATGCCTGTATACGAGCCAGGAGGCTGCTCTGAAACACTGTAATTACAGCGCATAGGAGCAAACTGAATTAAATCAAGTCTGCTGGAGTGCGGTAATTACCGTGCTCCAGGCAGCCCCCGCATCTCATGTATCAGCATCCCTGTGGTTCAAAATGGCAGTAGGGGCGCTTAATCTAAAGCTCATTGACCTCATTGAATGAGGTTTAGAAGCATCCCCACCGCCATTTTGAAGAGTGGTGACACAGATACACGAGACACTCTGGGCACTTTAATTAAAGCCCCCTTCTCCCACCCCTACCGCATATGTAAAAATGCCCAAAGATGTGCTCTGGGAATTTTCATGCACAATACTAGAATGACTATGTGTATCTTGGAAAAATTGTCTGAATGAAACATTAAGCAACACATACCTTAACTTATAAACCTTAGCTACCATAAGAACTGTTATAGTAGATTTAAGCTAATTGCATGGGCAGTGGACTAAACAGAAAACATCTGGATTAACAATATGCAGTGTACTAACAGCATGCATTAGATCCAGTCTCAATTATTTGACTTCTGCTGAAGCACATGAGCCTCAAAACCTTCATCTAACAACTGAGGAATCTGGTTGTTCCTAGGCACCCAGGAATGAATACAGAAATAAATTACAGGGAGTTACATGAAGGCAGGAATATACTGCTCATCAGCAACTCCATGTAGCTGTCTGTATGCATGCTTATACTCTGTAGAATGAAATCTACCCTCTACTGTACTTTTTCCCCTCAAGGAAAGTTTTTAAAAAAAAATTTCAGTAGCCAACTAAATTCCAAATCCAGCTGAGCCAAGCTCAGTAACTTGCCTATTAGTAACCCTAGACCATGTATTTTCAACTTGGCCAGCATCCTATGTGCAAGCCCCAAGCCCCCAGGCCTGGGGGGTTCAGCTACTCCCCATATCCAGACTGACATCCTACATGCAAGTCCTAGCCCTGAAGGCCTGAGGTTTAGATGCCCCCATCCAGCCTCCTCTTAGCCAAAAGGCCAAGAGTTTTCATCTATGACAAGGTACCAGTTTGCATAGAGGCACTTGCTACAGAGCATCTGGCACACTGTAAATTTCTGCTTTCATTTACAGTAACTTGTTTGTGTGTCCATGCCCTAAGTGTTTTTCCAGAAACGTATCTTAGGCATGTGGAGTTCTACTTCTGTGCCTCTGTCTTGGCAGGGGTGGGTGATCTGGTGCACATCTCCTGTCTAACTTTATTAGGGATTCTCAAGTTAAGTTTGAGCCTAAAGCACACAGACAGCATTGAGTTCAATACAGAACAGAGCAAGCACAACCCATTTCCATTCATATCAACTGTGCCAGAATCACTGGGCCAGTGCATGAATCTGTAAACTAGTAGTCAGGTCATTCATTTGGATATGGGAATCTTGGATTCAGATGTTTAATGTAAAATATTTAAACATTCCTTCAGTCAACAGAAAAAATACAAACAGTCCTCAGAGCAAGAACCAGAGCCAATAAATCATCTCTCAGGTGAGGTTTCCAAGCCATAAAGTAAGTGCCATTGCCATCTCCTACTCCTCTGTCTTAAATGAAAAGTTTGAAAGCAGAAAGGTAAATTTGCACTTTATAGACTAACTAAAGTAGACAGGATCTGATGAAGTGAGCTTCAGCCCATGAAAGCTTGTGATATATTTTTCTATTTTGGTTAGTTTATAAGATGCAAATCTATCCTGCCTCCTACCTGACATCAGACTAACAGGGCTAACTATGTCTCTGTTCAAGTAAAGACTGGGCCTGTCATTCCATTCTAAAAGAGATGGACATAGGCACCTAATTCTAGGGAAGGGCTCTAGGCTGAATCCCAGTCTCACATAGGCATCTTCTAGCTGCTCAGAGCTAGAAACCTGCAACTTGGCACTGTTGAATTTAACACACATCCTTCTCTTTGACATTTTATTTTGGCAGGCTTAGGCCTTTTCCACGTTCTGTGGATGGGCTATGGCAAATAGCCCTGGGTGCCCAGCATAACCAGCACAGATCCATTTTTAGTAGAATGTACGTTATTATTCAGGACCTGCTTTTGCGGATCCTTACTTATTTGTGTAGTTAGTATTCACATGAATAGACCTGCTTATTTCCATCTTAATGTCTTTACCAGGAACAGGCAATTTACTTTAACAATTATGGGATCAGTCCCTTATCTAAAGTGTAGCAGGGGCAATAGTTTTAGAAGTTATACATTACTTCATACTACTGTACTCTGACCAAGATAAAACCTTGCAATATTTTTTGGAGCCTAATTTTTCCATGCCATCCAGGATTTGGTCCAAACAATGATAGGGAATTATAAGAATGGGGGAAGAAACTATTAGTAATACACAATCTAAGAAAAGCAAGTTACTTTTATTCATTTTTACTTATAGTTATGAGATGAAAATCTTATGTCTTAATAAGGCATGACAGGATACCTCTTTGAAAAATGTTAGGATGATGTTCTACTAATATCACCTACTAGGCTAGGGACAGATAATACACATAAACCAGTTTAAGTGATCAGAAACTGGTTTAAACTTGTAACAGAACAGATGTTCAGTGCACATAAACCAGTTTGAAAATAGCTGAAACCGGTTTGAGATGAATCTGGTTGAATATAGTATCAGACTTAACTGACTTGGGTCAAACCGATTTATGCAATGTCTGTCCCAGACCCCTTGCTGGTTTAAGATAAACCAGACTCCCCCAGCATCCCAGTATGCTCTCCAGGCTGGGCAGGGCAGGGCTCTCTGCTCCACAGCAGGGCTGGCCCCTCACTTCTGCTCCCTGATTGCAGCTTTGGCACAGTCTGTGGGCTGCTTCCCCACTCTCCCTTATCACTCCTTGCTAAGCAGGAATTCCCCCCCTCTCCTCTCTTTCTCGATGAGAGGTATCTGTGTATTAGCTAGCAGACCACATGCTGGCTACAGTCCGTGCTGAGTCAACAGGTAGAATCAACAGGCAGAATCAACAAGTAGCTGGGAATGTCCATCTGTTGTTTTCTTAATGGGGTGATAAACACTGTTACCAATTCCCTGCTGGGCTAATCAGAGCATCCTGCCAGGGCCTGGCCATGTTTCAGCTTAGCTCAGTTCTGTGGAAGAGAAGGAAGGGCTGCTCTAGCACCCCCCAACTTCTAGCCTGAGCCACTGCAGGCATGTGCCTGAATTTCTGGGATGTCTGTGCAGTTAAAAAGTGATTTAGCTTAGTCAGGTTAAACTAACCAGTGAAGCCTGAATCAATTCCGGCTCAGGCTTTTTGAATATCTGTCCCGGGCCCTAGGGTAAGAAAAACTTTCCCTACTCCTCCCTCTACTCTGTCTCTTTGATTCTCCTGTCCTCATGCCTTAAAATAACAAACCATCCTTCCCCTTTTGTTTCAGCTGTTACATCTTGGAGACTGCTGCTGTATAGGACATGTGATCACTGTACACCCCACAATAAAGTACACCCAAAAAATGACTAACTACCAATATTTTTTCTTTTAAGAAAAAAATAATGTAAACTGTTATCCTTCCAATAGTAACATTCTTTTATACAACAGTCTACAATGTAGCCATACCTTCAATGTAAGAGATTACATACCACTTCCCTACTGTTCTGTGGTACATTGCTGCAATGGGAAAAATCGAGAACAGTTCAATAAGGAAGTTATGGAAATTCCAATTGGTAAATATGTTACTATGTGAATTATTATAGAAAGGGTGCTTTCTTATGCCTCCTTAAGTCACCTTTTACAGTAAAATGTTGGTATTTTCCTGCCTAAAACCAAATTTCATTAGAAATTATAGGCTGAATTCTCCCCTTTATTGCATAGTTAAAAAGGTGAAAACCATGATAATTATTTTAAATAAATCTTACCCTATTAAGAATCTGCATATGGTAGTATTTTGTTGTAAACATTTACTTGTGTGTGACTGCAATGACTGCAATGATTGCAATGCACATTATGTTGTCTCATATTATAATCGCAATATATAATTACTATGTCACAATGGTGCATTTTCCATGTGTAGCAGCAGAAAACATGGCTTGCAAAAAAGAGTTCTTATTAGCTTATTTTGAATCATACTTTCAGGATTTAAATATACCGTTATCTTTAATTTTTAAAGAGATTCAGTGGCAGACAGCATTTTTCTGTTAAAAAGTCTGTTATGCTCTCATTAGAGCTATTTTTACACTCTGCCTTGCCTAAAGACCTGCACTCTGTGACAAAGCTCTTCCAATAATAATAATAATAATAATAATAATTTTAGCAAAAGATAGAGCCAATACAATATAACAGAACAGAACAGAACAGAACAGTATGAAAGGGTTTTCAAACCCTGATTTTCGAAACAAAATTATTTTGTTTTTGCTACCTATAACCTTGAGATTTGACTCAAGTCCTGTATAAAATGAGGATATTTGAAGCAAGGTTGTACAACAAAGTAGAGAGATTCAAAACCTAATGCAATATTGTGTTAGCCACTCAGATCAGGTCAAATCTCAATGTGAAAGTGCTTGGGTTAGGGGGAGGGGAAGAAAATGAAGCAGAATTTACAATCTGTGTGAGGGACAGTGGATAAGTGTGGACGTGGTAGCTGGTAGAATACAGAGATTTTTTTGACGTACAAATGTCAGCTGCCTAAATATAGCCCCGAAGCCATACAGCTGTTCACTACTGCTAGAAGCTATGTAGGGAGCCCAATGTAAGTAATTGGGAGGGCGGGATCAAGGTGCACAAACTTAGATGTGCATGCCATTTTTTGGCTGAATTAAGGCCTCTGAACGCCTGTATGGTTGGGTATTTAGATTGACCTAACCCTGGTTAGGTGGATCTAAAAGGAACACCTGTACATAACCAGTGTAGTTATTTCAGGAACAGCCAGAGATGCTGTTTGAAAGGAGATCTCTGTTCAGATGATACTTTTTCAGTGAGAACATGGAATACTCATAACAGATTTGTGGGTTTCTGGGAAAATGGACCAAAAAAGCAGGTAGTTAGTAGCAGATGAATGGTTTTTGGCTAGGAAAATGCACTGGGATAAGGGGAAGGTGGATGGTTTCAGCAAGTGTGGCTAGTTTGTTCTCGAGTTGTACGTGAAAAGATCAGGAGTGGGCTAGAACTATAAAAGAGAAAGAATCAAAGCTACAAGCAAGCAGAATATATCAAGAGAGCCTGGCTGCACCTGATAAACAACTTGTAATATTTAAATATAATAATCTCTTATGAACTTGTGACTTGTCTTCAGAATTTAACACACAAAACGGCACTAAGGAAAATCATATGAAACTATTTTGTCAAGTGGACGAGTATAAATTTAATGGATCTCTCATCAAATAGCTCATATTCATTGTGTTTTATGTGGTTAATCCCATAAAAAAGCAGATAATTATGAAAATGGTGAAGTGACATGTCTGCATATGTAAAAACTTGCTGAATCACCATCTGACATTAACCTGCTGAATTGCATTGGCTAATTACTTGCCCAAAACTCAACAGAGGGATCATATTATTGAATAGCCTGTGTAAAATCTGACAGAAATGCTGTGAATAAAAATACTGCAGCAATATAGGTGTGAAGTCATTTCAAAAGTGGAAGTAAACAGCTCTATCTAATAGAATAATTATATGAAAGTAACCTAAGAAACAAAAAACCCCAACAACTACACTCTGAAATCCTAAACACTCCAAACATTTGAAAACCAGACTTCTCCAGGAGCCCAAATTTAGATTAAAGTCTTTGTTTGAATCTTTCTCCAAGGGACTTTTATTTTTAATGTTCTGTAGGTCACAGGTTCTGAAATGGCCACCATATCTGGATTTGCTAAAACTAATCCAAATAGCCTGCAATTTCTAACAAAGATAATAAATTGTGGAACCAATGAGTGACATTGAAAAAACCAGAAAGCACAACATAAACTACGCTTCTTGGTTGTCACTTACTTCATAGCACTTCAGCGTGACCTCTTCTGTTAGCAGTCATGAAAGCAAATAAAAATGACAAAATGGAATGACTGAAACACTGCAAAAAAAAAAAAATACTTACAAAGCAACTGATCCTGTGAAACTGGCCGACAAACAATCAACAAAATTAAATTAAATTAATGGACACAATAGTAAACAAAAGTTCATACACGGACTGTAGGTTTTAAAAAATAAAACAAAACGAAGGGATTAATAACCAGTAAAACCTGTAGTTTCCACATGCTTGGTCATGTGTATTTTTATTTCCTATGTAAACCTTAGTGTTTAGTTTAACTCTGCCTTACCTGGTTATAATAAAACCATATTATTTCTCTAGATAAATGTTATGAAGAATTGAGACACGTGAGAAAATTTGAAACAGGAATTTCATTTGTCAAGTAAAAACATGAACATGCTATTGGTTAATTGCTCTATACAGCTCAATCATCCAAGGTGCATATTCAAATTTTCTTAAGTATAGTAACAGTAAAGGGTACTTGAAGAAACCCAAAGAATCAGCCCTTGGTGCCAAAAAGAACATCAGACCACTCCACAACGCACAGCAAGAGATGAATTATACCCTATATAAAAATTTAAATTGTTTCTTCCCAAGACAAAACAATTTGGTCTTTGGGTATGGAGGCGGCAAAGTACAGTGGCAGTTGCCACTAATTATTCCTTGTTAGCACTGTGAAGCAGACCGGAGCAGTTAAGGAAGCTCATGGCAGAGTGATGCTGTTTCCACCATGGGCTGTGCTGCTGCTTTCTTCTTCCCCTTCTTCACAGCCGCTTCAGTTTATTCTGTGTTAATCACACTGAGATCATTCACTGGATCCTTCAGGTTGTACTGATCATTATGTTGCTAAGCAACTACTTGATTCACAGGCAGACCACACACTGCTCTGTTAACCTGGTTAAAAAAGAGCAACCTCCGCCCCCCCAAAAAACCCTGAACCATTTTCCTGTTTCTTCTATCAGTTCCATGCAAATGTTTGTAGGCTTTCAAATGAATTTATAGTATTGGTAACCTTGGCTCCCAATACTGGTGGGTGTATATGGTGGTGGGCAGAAAATGATGGGAGGAACAAGTAACTTTCTCAGAGCTACAAAGAAGCTTCCTTTCCAAACAACTGATTTGCGCCTGAACATACAGTTTTCAGAGACAGAATTTATGATTGGAAGTGGAAGCTGTAACTATTACTATTTTTGATATTTGGCTCATATAGAAGCCCTAGAACAAAACACTTCTTTTTTGGGGGAGAGTGGGTGAAAAAGGAGGACTCACAATTAAGGTAGGAGAGCTGTGGAATAAAATCAGTTAATGCAGGCAGAAATGTCCACTATAGATTTTACCCAAATTATTTGATTTTGATGTTTTACAGATGTAAAGATGGGACTACAGTCCAGATTCAATTCTCCTAATTATTTACTTAATTTCTTCTTTTAGCAGTATCACTTAAACCGCTGTATCCTTCAAATTCCTCCTCCAAGTCTTTCTACCCTACATTTCTCCTACAAAATAAGGAGACAGAGTTGAGAAGCAGGTGAACTTCCTGATCAAATGCTCTTGTGCTCCATGTTTGTGTCTGTTCAGGCACATTTAAACTCAGTGTCTTGAGGCAGACAGTGGGCCACCACAAATACCCAGAATAAAATTATTACTCTAACAAGAAATAAGTCTAAGTTCCTTCTGGTATTCATTAACCAAATGGGAAATTCTACTCATTACTACAGAATAGCCTCGTCATAGTCCTCATTTATCAGAAAACATATAGAGGTTATATTTCATAATGCTCTTTGACTTACACTCCCTTAATTATCTATTATTTAATACCCCCACCACATTATCTTAACACTTCAATTGACACCGTGAAATGATAAAATGACCATGGCTGAGCTACAGGTATGACAGCTACAAAGTACATAATTAAAGTAAGCCTTATAGATAAGACATCTGTTCTTAGCTGTGCAGAGCTAATTTGAGTAATATCTAGAATCTAGAGATGCTATCTAGGTGATAACTTCTCTTTCTAATACCACATTAAAAAGGGGGCATTTCGGAGGGTAGAATATAGGGTTGTCTAATATTTTGCAATCCCCACCCCACTCCAAAATGAAGTTTTTGTAAAGTATTGTAGCACCTTCATAATACTTGTAATGTCCGTAAGAAAAAAGTCCTGGGTCAAAAGTAAATTGAAATTTAGTTAACAGTTCTGTTGGTTGTGCACAAGCAGAATACTCCAATCCTGACTAAAAGAACTTCTGTAAGAACAGTAAAAGTACTTGTCCCCAAAGTCAACATTTGACTTGAATGTACACAAATTGGCAGAAGTTAAGGTATTGTTCTTTGTATATAGGCACTTTGCAGATTAGAAATGCAGTTTTAAATTGACATTTCTAGACAAACACGCATTATGGCTGGCAAGATGCAAGACAGCTATGACCTTTCTCTGTTCCCTTAGGGTTGCTATTAGACTTTCACTTCTTCTTTTCCTCTTCCTCCCAATCCCTCCTAGAAATTTATCATCACACTTAACACCAGTGGCAAAGCTTCATTAGGGCTGTATCAAGCTTGACATTCTGAATCTGTGCAGAAGCAACAGGTGAGGGGTCTGCTCCCAAAGAAAGACCTCCTGATAAAGATTGCCTCTAATTTTTTTTTGGAGTTCTTCTAAGTATTAACACCTGTAGACTCTACTGCTCCAGAAGACAGAACACTCCCCCCTTCACAGTCCCTATATTGTGCTGCAGGGAAACACAGGTTGACCATGGGCAGCCTGGGTCAGCTAATCAGGGATGCTGTATGCACTGTTACCATCTGTTGCCAAGCAGACTAAGGGAGCACATACAGCACCCTGAGATGTATGCACAGCCCCCTTCTAACCTGCCCACCCCAAGCTGACATGTCAGCGGTGAAAGCTCTCCAGAGCACCTGCATTCAAATGTCTGTACATGTGGCTCAGGGTAAGTTTTTCTATCAAGATAAATGTGGGAGAACTGTCCAAGATTATTTGAATGTGTATACACAGCCTCTATTCAGCCTTCTTTAGATTCTTTTTCTAAAGAAATAGCAGGTTGCAATTTTATCTTATTCACTATTTTTTACTCAGTGACCTACTGAGGTCCCTTCCAACCCAAACAGCTATGAATCTATGAATAAATACTGATATTTTGAAGTGCCCTTTGCATTGGATATTAACATTCCCTGAAGATCATATTTTCAAATTTCATTCTGTATTTTTCTTAGATAAGTATTAATAATAAAAAGACTAAGGTGAAAAATATGTAAATATTTCCTGAAGCTTCCCAAGTAAGCCATTATTTCTAAAAGTCTAGCCACCTATGGGGTACCCCTTCTTGATGATATGCATTATGAAAACTGGTTCCTAGGTCTATAACTTGTTTTAAAAATTATTTCCAAGTTTCACTTGCAGTCTAATTTTCTTCCTTGTGAGAAAAAAAATCTCCATTTGCTTCTATATTTCATTTTCTTCACTGTAAAAGCAGCAGTTACTTTTGACTCAAAGATTTCCAGTGAAATTAACAGTTCTGATTAATTTAAAATAAACATGGATGGCAAGACACACGACTTTGTTATTATTCCACATTTTTGTGTAGCAAGGATCCTGAAGGTAACCACCATCATCTGGAAAATAATTATCAGTTTAAAATACAGAAGATAAATACGTTAAATGGATGAAAATCGGGCACAGTAATGGTTTCTTATGACTACAGGAAAAGAAAGCAAGCACTGTATATTTAAAAATTACTGCAGTTATGAAGACATCAGGAAGAAAATTGTGAGACTCATAAAGAAACGCTTTAAAAAGGTACACTTTAGCTTAAATGGAAATTAATTCAAGTAATCCTTATTTTATGAGTACAGGTTTTCCTGTTTTAAGATATTGCCCACAGCTCAAATGTACCAGTTTCAGTTTCTGCCCCTCTGTTTGAAGATCACCCTAATTAAGCAACAAATACATGTTGGTCTCTTTGGAAACTTTTTACTGTATTTGTGTTGTATGTGTTAAGACCTTTCATTTGAACAGAAAACTTGATTCATATTCTCTGTCCAGTGAAGGCATTCCTGTGGGGTTTTTTTTAATTACCTTTTCATTCCAAAACTGTATATGATTCTTATAATATCCTCTGTGGTCACCAGTTCAGCAATTTATATCAAACAGACACGAATAGTGCAACTGGTTGCCATTCTCAGAAGCCTGAGATAATACTGCTCTCAGCAATCATTTGGTATTAATGGAGCCACAGTGCCATATTCATCATTTCCCTTATGTACCCAAGGAGGGGGAGCCATTTCTAAGCCTGGGGCTACTGCCTACCCAGAAGAATAATTCTAGGAAGATTTATTTGAATAGAATCTTTTTTGCAATTTAGTGCTCTTGCCTTTTTGCATAGAATTTTCAAAAATAATGCAATTTTACCCAGCAGGGCAGGTCAAGCTATTAATAGCACTACAGTCAAAGATGTATTTGTAGGTCAGTAGTTCTATCAAAGGCCAAAACTCTTCATAATATAAAGGGGACATCCTCCCAGCTACAAAATATAGCCCAATTTTTCACATCTCTTTTGGGACAACTACAGTAATCTGATAATGTACATCAGAGATTAACAAAATTAATTTCTGTGCAGATTTAGGATGTATAGTTTTATGTCCCCATTACAGCTAAATCTCGTTACTTATATTTGCTTTAGTAAAATTTAAGTCACTTATACATTTACCTGTGAATCTCTGTACATCCCTATGGCTTAGAGCTAAAATACTCTTGTTCTTTCGGTTTTACCAGCTCATTTATAATTAGAATGAATATGTCCTATATAATAAAACACATGTATACATGTGCAAAGATGCCTGCTGTCCTGTGGGATCTCTTTATTTTAATTCTGTAAGGGTACCTATTGGAAACGGATGGACTTGATTACAAAAATAGTGCTGACCTGACAAGTTCCCTGACCCCATGGAGTTTTTTGCTTTCCCAAATTGTTCAGTGCAAAAAAATTGAAAATCACAATACCAAACAACTTACAGAAAAAAATAACATATAGGGACTAGTAAATTACAACCTTAGGGTTAGTATAAATAATGTGAAGGGTTTTCAATAAAAGACCTTCATAAAATCACATTGTAGCTTATGTCCGAACACACTCCAAAGATTAAGTATAACGCTGTTAATTGAGTGACCTTCCTAAATCAAATGGCATGCTGGAAGTGTGAAGTAAATCTAAGTAAAACGTGAGTCTTTACCACCTCAGTTAAGCAACTGAATAAAATTTCAATAATTTAACTGTTAAACACCAATATGCAAGCACTGTAATATAAATACAATTTTTAGTGAGAAGCCAAACACCTTCTTAAATATAAACCAAAATAATTCCCATAGAAATAACGGATGGTCTCTGGACACGGTGTTCAGAGGCACTGATTGAGAAAATCCAGTTCTAGACAACCATTCCCTCTAACTTTGGCTTTGTTCTGTTTACAGTAGGCCTCGCTGTGCAATAATCAACAATAGAATGGCACCCAACACTTTAACTGCTGTTTCCATGGAGTAAGCATCATGTATCAACACTCCACGTCGCATGGTTTCCTGGTTTCCTTTCCCAGGCAACATTCAGTTTCAACTCTATGAATTTTGCCTCAATTAGGAGTGCAGGATAACATCTTCTTGCTTCTACATTCCTCGAGAATGTAGGTTAACATAGAAAGAAATGATCGTAAACAGCCTGTTGGCTCTGTTGCCTGCTTCGGCTGGTGATTGAATCTTCTGTAAGAGAAGCGCATGCAAAGAGATGGTATTTGAGTGTTTAAAGGGGTGGAATTCTAGAAAGTGTCAACTGAGCCTTGTAACTAGGGGAGACAGCCTCCGTATCTCGTGTATTAGCATCCCCATGTTTCAAAACGGCAGCTTGAACTAAAGCTCGTTCAACCCTGCTGCCATTTTGAAGCACAGGGATGCTAATATATGAAATGCTGTGGCGCTTTAATCAGAGCGGCTCTTGGAGCCACATCCCTGGAGGACATGTAAAAGTGCCCTAGAAGCCTAGAGATGTTGATGTAATAGGAAGCTTCATGAAGTGGGCTTTTTAAAATAGACACTATTTTATTCTGAAACCAGAAAAGTAACAAAAACATGTCCACTACTATATGCAGTACCTTAGGATGATCGTTAGCACATTAACAACTAACATGAAAATAGCACTATCATTATCTTACACTGGAAGCCTGCTTATGTAAATTCTCAATAGTACACTTTTATTTAGTATTTTAGAAAACAGAATAATTTTATCTTGAAAACCAGCATAGATTTTATTTTTAGCTTTGTAGTTACATTTACCTTGTACTGAGACTTGCAGTTTTTGTTCCAGTTGGTGACTCCAGTCCTTCCCCTGGCTTTGAAGATTTCTCTCTGTTCATTTGTTGTAGTATTGAGTTCAATTCACTAATAACATTAGCCTTTGGGCCTGAGAGAATTGGGCTTTTTACCTCCGTTACATCACCCCATAGTTTGGAGGTCCTTTGTGGTACAACTTTAGCCATATTGGGTTGTGCACTGATTGGAGGTGGAGGTGGGGCAGGTGGAGGAATAACAAAGCTATCAACAGTTTCTTCAATTAGCGCATCTTTGTAAAGTGCATTGCTTTTGTTAATTATGGGCTTCATTTTTGGCTTAGGAGGTACTGGGGGTTTGTCCACCAGAAATGTTTGCCCATCTGCATAGACTGTACAGGTATCCAAGTTCTCGCCTCCTTCAGAGGATAAGGTAGAGATGCTGGACACTGTTGAGATAGTGCTGGTTGTCTCTAAATGATGGTCACTACTACTGCGACTGTCCACCTCCTCAATCCCAGAGTCAGTGATGTTATCAAAGCTTTCAGGGGGTGGCAGAAATGAGGCAGGCAAACAGTTTGAAAGACCCACTTGCTTTTTACTATCTAAGGAATTTGTTGCTTGATTGGGGTTAAATGAAGCAGGTGATGGTGTGCCATTCTGTCTTTGCTTAAGTGAGTCCGTTAGAGCAGAACCCGGAGCTGAACGATCATCAGGGATATCAAAACTGTTAGCAAATTCTAAAGGAGGCGGTAATGGCTCAGTAAAAATAAACTCTTCATCAATATCAACAGATGCTAAGGGGGGTGGAGGGATACGAAAAGGCAAAATGACAGGGTCATCAACAGAACTAGCTGCTACAATAGTTTTGCATGGTGATGGAGGTGGCTCAGGTGTAGCAGATACACTTAAGCCACTTTCTGCTTCTTCACTGCCCTCTGGCACTTCAGGTGAAGAACTTTCAGGGTTCACTTCTGCTTCAATTTGCTTTTCTTCATCTTCAGGTGCGTCATCAGACTTTGCTGTATCTACAGTGTGAACCATTAGCAAACCAGCTGACTTCTGCTGTGAAGTATCCACAATATTTATCAGCATGTTTTTCTTTTCTTCAGGCTTTTTCTCTTTCCCCATGTCCGTTTCATACTTGTTCTCTGTCTCTTGCCTTCTCAGTGGGCCCCGTGTGTTTTGTCTGGTAACAGTAGCAGTCACAGGAAATGTAGTTTCAATATTGGGTCTCAGCTTTGTATCAATATAAAGTGGCTTGTTAAGGTCTGCTTTACTTGCTTCTCCTTTGCCTGGAATCTGTTGAGTCTGTTCTTTCATGGCCCTGTCCCTGGCAGAGAGAGCAAGCGCTAAAGGCGAGTTTGGATCTAATAGCTTTCCTGTGAGTGGGTGAACATAATTATCTGAACCTGGCACATTGGTGGGCTTAGTTACCACCACCACATTGTTTTCAGTACCTTTTGGTTTGGATGAAGAATTTACCGTCCTTGCATCAGTCTGATTGCTTGGTTCACTGCTATTAAAAAGATTTTCAGGCTCTCTAGGTGTGGGAATGGGAGAGGGTGACATAAGTTGCCTAAAGCTCTCTTCATTACTAAACATACCTTCCTCAGTAAATTTCGACTGCCGCAGACGGGGTGTTGGGGGCGTTAGCCCAACATCCTCATCTCCTAAATCAGTAGAAAGGAAAGCTGGAGAGTTACGTCTCGCTTCTAATCTCTTTTCCCTGTCCCTTACTGCTCCAGCAATGGCTGCTGCAAATGGACTGCTAACATTTAAGTTATCATCAGGTCTGAGCTGTCCAGGCTGCTCTGAAGACTGAGGGTCAATTTCCATGCTGCTTCCTTGGCTGCTTTTTCCACTGCTGCTGGTAGACGGCTCTTTCACAATAATGGTTGGAATTGGAATGGAACAGGTCTTCTCTGGACTGTCCTCCACATTAGATTGTTTCACTAGCATTCCCTTTCTCCTTGCTGGTTTGGCTGGCACGTACACTGCTTTGCTCGCTATCTTCCCAACTTCAGAATATGGGTTTTCCGGCATCTGACCCCTCTTGCTCCTAAAATTAGCCTGAGTTGCAGCATTCCTGCTGTATAAATCCTCAGAGTCTAGAGAATAACGGTCTAGTTCTCTTCTGTAATACATTCCTTTCTCCCTTATCATGGTTCCCATATTTTCAGGTCTACCTGAAGAAACCTTTGAACCTGAATTCTGATTAAATGCAGGTTTAATTGTTCCATAACTTCTTGATGTAGGAGATTTGGGTGAGTTGTACAAGGAGGGAGAAGGTGGTGGTGGTGAAGGGGGTAGAGACTGTGGGGGAGGAGGGATATCTTCAGAGGTGTCTGGCATTGATAGACTTCTGGTAAATTTCAGCATTGGAGGAGCCAAAAACTGCCGCTCTTCTTCTGTTATTCCTAAAATAAAATAAAAGAAGATAAATACAGCAACGAGTTTGAATGTGGCCCTTTACTGAAATTCATTGTTATATATTATTTTCACTAAAGATGCCACGTAAGATCCTACAGCATATTTTGCAAGGCACAAAGCATATCAGAAATAATCAAAAAGGCTGGCTGGCTGTTTACTGCTCATTACAATTCTTTTCTCACTGAATTTCCACAAACCTACAAATAGAAAAAAGATGCTACAGGAATAAAATTAAGCTTATTACTGAATTGCAGACAACTGCTTTTGTTTTACATGCCATCAGGGCAAACATATTTCTTGTCTCAAAGATTTGGTGGTTTTGAAAAGTGGGCAAAAACTGCTCAGAGTAGTATTAAAGATGTTGTATTTATGTGAGGTAGATCCATAGAAGGGCAATTTGGCTAACTAACTTTACACTAGCACAGTTTACTTACACTTTATATATAAAAAATATTTTAAGTAAAGATGATCAGAGCTAACAAGAAATGCATCCAAAACTAGTGAAATCATCACCAAGTGAAAAAGGGCCCAAGATTTTGTTCCATTTGACCGGCAAAGTGGCTACTGAAGAACATATAGCATAATAGGATTTTCATATCAATCATACTGTCTGAATAATTCTTGGATGCAGCTAATTTACCACAACAGGTATTTTCCACGTTTTTTCATTCTTTCATTGGCTCCCTTGTTAAAAATAACTTAACATAGGCAGGGATCAGATTATCACCCCATAGCAACTACCCTGAAGTCATCAAAGCAAAAGCTGTAAGATGTTTAATGTAAATTGATTTTGCTCTTGAACTTTAGATCAAAATTAATAATTTGCTTAAGCTGAAGAAAATTGGACCAAAATACTGTACAAAACAACTGAAGTCAATAAACATGTTAAGCACAATTTGAATTAACATGCAAAATGGCATTTTACCTATGGATTTTTGTCTTCTCATTGTACCCCGAGGTATACCTAGAAAAGGACCTTGTGGACTCCCAGGTACAGTAGGTGGCATCACAGCAATACCCTGTCTCTCATACATAGACTACAAGACAAAAACAATACAATTATGTGCCAATGGGCTATATTCAAGATGGAGAGAGGGAGAGAAAGCACTGACTAAGAAAAATAATTCTTCTACTGACCCCATTAAACCAGGGACGGGCAATTATGTTGGGTGGAGGGCCACTTACTGAGTTTTGGCAAGCTGTCATGGGTAGCTCATGGGTAGCCCCACCTCCTGCAGGTGCCCTGCCCCCTGGTCACCATCTTGTAACTGAAAGTCCCTACCCCTAGCCCCTGACCTTTGCCACCCAAAGTCCCTCCCCTTGTCCCCAGAAGTACTCCTTTCAGCAAGGGGTTTTGCCATCTTGGAACCAGAAAAATACCAAATTATATTCTAAAAAGCAAACATCTACTGCATGCATTAATTTGATTTCAAAAAATATTATTGTCCTGATTTGCATACGTCTGCATAGCATACACAGAAGTGATTGCACAATAGCTTAAAATGAAGTCTTCCTCTTGTATATTGTTGGGAGCTGTGGGTGTGTGGGTAAGGATGGGGTTTGTGGGGCGCTGTGTGGGGGAGGGTGGCTGGGGTGTATGAGGGGGTGTGGGTGTAGGGTAGGGTTGTGCGAAACAGCTATGTTTTGATTCGGTTTTATATTCGGCCATTTTGGAGGGACAATGATTCATTTTGGTGTTTGGATCACTATTCTGTTACAATTCGGCCAAATCTGTTTTGGAGTTTCGATGCTGTTTCAGTGATGCAGCCATATGCTATAATGAGGAATCACCAAAATGCCTATAACTTAGTCATTTCTTGCCTCATTTAGATGAAAATTGCAGGAATGGTAGCCCCTTCTGCCAAGTTTCAAGGAGATAGGTGCAGGAATTTTTGGGAAACTGCACCTCAAATCGTTCAGAGCAAAACTCGTGACGTGTTAGTGGGAAGGCAGAGTGGGGTGAAAACTGCAGGGATGGTAGCTCCTACTGAGGCCATGAAGCCTGCCAAGTTCCAAGGAGATAAGTGCAGTGGTTTTTGTGAAAGTGCACCTCAAACTGTTCAAAGCAAAACTAGTATCAATTGCTGGCAGTGGCAGCATACTGTCATCCCGCATGCAGATCCGGAGGCCCGCACAGGATGACAGCAGGTATTGGAAGGTACGCCGGTGACAGATGGCAGACACTGGCCAGCTACAGACGTCAATATCAGAGCAGTCCTTCCCTGCCTTTTCCCTCCTCCCTCTTCTTAGTTTCTGTTTTTCTGCAAGCCTGGCTCTGAAACTCAAAAATTTACCACAATGCTTCAGATGGTTAAATTTTGTTTTGGACATGGTGGTGGGGTGTGCGTGTGGGACTCACCGTATGAACACACACATACACACACTGCCCCAGCCTACACACACACATGCATATGCTGCCCCTGCCACCACACACACACTGCCCTGACTACACACACAGACACACTGCCCTGACTACATGTGCACACAAACATACTGCCCCTGCCTACACACACACAGCCCTGCCTACATGCATGCATTGCCCTGTGTACACACACACACTGCCCCGCCTACGTGTGCACAGACACACACTGCCCCTGCTTATGCACACACAAAGACAGCCCCTGCCCATGCACAGACACAGCCCCTGCCTACACACACACACACACAGTGCCCATGCCACCCCACACACCCACACTGCCCCGCCACCACAGACACACACACCCACACTGCCCCGCCACCACAGACACACACACCCCCACACTGCCCATGCCTACACACCCACACCGCCCTGCCTACACAACACAAACACACTGCCCGTCTACACACATACACTGCCCTGCCTACACACCCACACACACACTGCCCTGCCCACACACACACTGCCCCCGCCCACACACGCAAACTGCCCCTTCCCACACGCGCACACTGTCCCTGCCACCACATAACACACACACACTGCTCCTGCCTACAAACACACACACCCCACAGCGCGCGCACACACACAGAGCCAATACACACACTCACACACACAAAGTCCCTGCACACACACAGCCCCTGCCTACACACACACACAGCCCCTGGCTACACACACACACGTGCACACACACACGCACACTGCCCTTGCCCCCACACACACAGCCCCTGCCCACACGCTCACACATGCACTGCCCCTGCCCACACGCTCACACACGCACTGCCCCTGCCCCCCCCCACACTACCCATGCTACAACACACACACAGAAACACACTGCCCCTGCCACCACATAACACACACACACACTGCTCCTGCCTACAAACACACCCCCAGCGCACGCACACACACGCAGCTCATGCACACACACACAGAGCCCCTACACACGCACATGCACACACACACAGCCCCTGCCACCGCGCACACACAGAGGCCCTGGAAACACACAGCCCCTTGACACATGCACAGCTCCAGCCACCACACAGACACACACTGCCCCTGCCCACACACACACACACACACACACACACACACACTCCCTA
>NW_017729025.1:112827884-112833306 GCF_001723915.1 Gavialis gangeticus | reverse complement strand
TCTGTTGATGCAGCTGGGAGCCAGGTGGTGCTGGAGCAGGGCAGAGGCAGGAAGAGAATGAAATGGCTAGAGGTAGGGCAGAACTAGGCCTCTCTATTCAGCTGAGGACTCCCCCTGGGTCCTGCTGCCCCTGGCTCCTGTCAGCTTTGACAGGCAGCCAGGAGCAAATAAATATTAATTTCCTACTCTTTTTAGGGAGCCTGTCAGCCAGACAGAATGGCCTGCCTTGGCGGGCTGGAACTGGCCTGCAGGTCATATTTTTCCTGGCCCTGCCTTAAACGACTTTGTTATTCATCTTAAATTGTCATTGGTCAAATTAAACACAGTATATTTGGTATACATAATCTTAGGAAATTGAAAATAGCCGTGTTTAAAATTATGGTATTTAAAACAAGAAAAAAACCCAAAGTTTGTAGCACATTTTACAAGCAACTGGTTTTCTGCTTAATTCTCTCCCCAAACCAGTGCCACATTCTGCACAGCTGTTCAAGTCATGTCAACCCAGAATCTGGTTTCAATGAACTGTTGAACTGCTGAGAGGATGGGACCCAGTATGGCAGAAGGCTCAGGCCAGTGGGGGACATCAGGGAGTTGGATAGAGAGCAAGCACATGAAGGGGAGGACCTGCCGACTACTGCAGGTGTCCCCAACTGACCTGGGGGTGGGGAGAAGCTTCTGGGCTCCGAGAGGATGCAGGGATTAGCTGTACAGGGAGCTGAGATTGGCCAAGGACAGCGGTGACAGTGTACAGGTTCTGCCTTTTAGTACCTACTCCCTGCCCACCTGCAACCTCCCCTACATGTCCCTGCCACACCTAGGTGTCCCCCACTGGCTGGGAACAGGCACAGGAAGGAGGACCGATCATGCTACCGCTGCTGTCCTGGCTAAGCCCGACACCCCACACAGCTGCTACCTGCAACCCACACCTGGAGTGGGGCTCTCCCTGTGCCTGTAGCAGCCACACATAATGACAACAGTGTGGGGCAGGTTTCTCCTTCCAGCAGCTTGCTCCTGGCCAGCAGAGAGAAACGCAGGGAGTGGCAGGAAGAGGAAACCAGCCTGCTGCCACTGATGTTTCAAGCCAAGCCTGGCACCCTGCAGGGGGAGGGGAGCAGGAGTGGCTCTGGGGCTTCCTCTGTGCCTGGGTCACTTGGGGACAATGACTGCAGTGGGGACAATTGCTGCACCACCCCTAGATCTAACCTTGTTAAAGTCTCAATCCACTACTCTAACCCTAGATGAGGGTTGTGGAAAGTACAGCTCCGGGGTTTCCAGAGGAGTCAGGAATTTGCAGACAGGGCAAATGGAGGCACAATCTGCCATCAAAATCCAGGGCAGAGAGTCCTGTTTGGGATGTGTTGGTAGCAGGGGGTGGGCAATGGCTGCATTAACCTCAGTGCCACTGCTTGCTTTGCTACAAGAAACCCCATGGACCCAATCTGGCACCAGACTCCTCTGCCTGAGACCATCCCTCCTCTCTCTGTTTATTTTCTGCCTCATGAAACAGTACTGATGTATTCCAGCTTTGACATTTCCCTATGATCAAGAAGTGGAAAGCCTCTGAATGAAAAGAGATGCTACTTTAGACAGGTAGGCAGTAAAAAACAAATGCAGCAGAAGATGAGGGAAAACATTTTCTCTTATTTAAAAATTTTATGGGGGAAACCAACTCAAATCTAAAGGACATTCCCCCTCTACAGTCACTGCCTCTAGTTTTTAAAGATTTAAAATTTCAAATCTATTTAGCTTTCAGTGCCTGAATGCTGCTTCCTCCCTTACCTATTTTCCCTTTATCTTGTCAAAACAAAACTAAATCAATATTTCTGGGAATAATTAAACCTCAGAGTGGGACAGACCTTCAGACTGGTTTTACTGTCAACTATTACTAGGTTTCATAGAGTGGAAAAGAAGAAAACTTTTTGTTGGTGAACATGTAGCCATTTTGCAACTATTCCTTTATTAGTGCATAAAAATGCTGTTCTTTTTCAATGGTACCAGCTAGCAACATCATAACCAAAAGCATAAACCAAAAGCAAATACTTGCTAGCCACCACTCACATTCATATCAGTAACGGAGGGAAAGCATCTACTGGAAGGCCGCTGTTTAATAGTTGCCACCCTTGAGTCCACAGTTGCATTGTCTGCAATTCTTGATGGCTTGGAAACTGGTACTATTTCATCCACTTTATCTGTAACATAAAAGCGTTCACTAAAATAAATATAATTTGTCCCAATACTGAAAATTTAAGTATCGCAAGGTCAAAGGAAGAGATTTACTTTTCAAAAAAAAAATGCAAAGAAAAAGGTTTTTTTTTTGGCATTTTAACAAGGCAATGCTTGAGCATCATAAGTCGTGCAAGCCGAGCACTTTATACTGCTGCTACATAGCATGCATGCTTTAATTTTAAGCCTGCATGCATTTAATGTTTACTTAGTGTGACTCGAAAAACAATCCTCTTCTTCAAACCTTCAATATGTGAAGGGAGAATATCTATATAGAAACGGAAAGAAGACCTTTAGAAATAATGTACCCGTAGAGCACTGTTTCACATAGCGATAAGCAGACAGTACTAAGCCACCAGAATTTCAGTGTTATTTTAACTATAACAAATACTTCAAGAGTGCTCTTTCTACTTATTCTTCTCCAGTAATTACTTTCTAATCTATTTATGATCTCAGACTATTAGGTAAAGGCATTTAGCATTACTGAAAACTGAATCACGTCTTTAAAAAAATTAAACTGTTAAATATGATTTTTTAGATGTTTACCATCTGGGGCAAAAGTTATATTGAGCTGTGGCCAGAAACTGGCAAGATAGATTAAAAACTCAAATCTGAATTGAAGCTTGGTTGTTGAGAATTAGGGTTTTGGTCTACCCTCTATAGTTTTGACAGGATTCTGGTGGTGATGTTTCCATCAAGATCCCTCAAAGTTCATGAGATTTTGGATCCCAAGGTTTGATTCAGACCATCTTCAATTGTGACTACAAACAAAATGAGCAGTCATTAAATGCTGTTATAGTTTTAAAAGTTGCTGAACATTTAACACTTTTCTACTACATTCATTCTAATTATTTCAAAGCACTATACAATCAACTAATTAAAACCTTCAGTTCCCTTATCACTACTCCACTTTTTACAGATTGGAAAACTCAGGCACAGTAATTCAGTGACCTGCCCAAGGCTACAGAGTAATTCAGTCTCTGAACTAGGACTAGAAGCTAAACTAGTAGCTAAAAGTTTTTCTCATCCCATCTTCATTGCATTATTTGTCCCTATGAAAGCATAGACTGCAATGGCACCACATGTACTATCGTAAATTCTGCAGTCATGTTAAGCTAGGCTGGCTTTTAGTTTTAATTCCTCCAAAACAATAGGATGCCAGTCACCCAGGCTATGTGCACTTATGAAAGTAACGTACAATTTGATGCAGTTCCTTAGCCTACTAACTCCTCTAACAGTAGGCTTTCACAAACTGAAATCTTACAAAAATTAATAATTAAAAGCTTACTTTTCAGGAATTAAGTATAGGACGCCTGTCTCTCAAATATCTGTTCATTTGTTTTATGGAGAAAGGAAAGTCTGGTCATTAGGTTATTACCAACTTAAAACAGCTTTCCAGTGGTCTAGAAGTTTCACCACCATGCAAAGTATTGGATGTGGGTATTTGAGCTTGATCCCTCGCTGAAAAACAGCACACTCTGGGCCTGGGGAGCGTGGATATGGATGGAAAGTGGGTAGAAGGAAAATAATTTTGGTTTTTTCTAAACAGTAGCTCTATGTTGCAGATTCCTGTACTGCAGGAATGGCATTTTAAAACAGGGGGAGCTAGGGGAACTATATTCAATCTTCTCTGCTTGAGAAAATTGTTGAAGTGAGAATAAAGATTTGTGGATCCCTGGATGACAGGCAGAGGGGTCATCAAAAGAAAGGTTTATTTGATCAGTAAGTTAATTCATTAGGAAAAGTGTTACTGTCCAATTTCAACTGTAGTGTTAATTTTTGTTTGACTAGTTTATTTTCTATATGATGGATCTTCCGAGGGGAAGAGAAGAAAAAAATAAGTCAGATTCTGAAAACCTTTACCAATACACAGAAATAGGAAAAAAAAAATTTAAAAAGCATTTGATAAAATTTTAGCAGTAATACAAATGCTGCACTTTTCAGAATTATATATTTGCCACCTTCTGATGCATAAAAGGCATCAGAAAGTCAAGGATTTATCCTTGAACATTAGAGCTATATCACAAAGATATGGCTAGACTGCAATTTCAAACTCGGGGGTGTCTGAAAAAAAAAATCAAGGCTTCAAAGACTTTGTATTAGTTCTCTTTAGCCCTTATGGATCACCCCGGAAGACCAAATGTATTGGTCTGCGGGTTCCAGAGAATAGGGTGTTTGGGGGATTGAACCACTAGTCACTCAAAATCTATAAGTAAGAAATATAAATATGCCATATAAAATCTCATCCCCTTTATTTTGAACAGACACATATAACCATACACCTCTTCAGACAACAAAAAAAAAACTACAGGGAAAGAATGATGAGGCTATGACAGACACTTGAAAAGCATGAAAGTATTTGTTCAGGGAATGAAACATACATACCCTCCAACTGTACTGATTTTTTTTTTTTTAAGACAGTACTAAAAGTCAGATTCCAGTACTGAATCTGACTAAAATATCAGTTGGTACAGATTTTTCTTTTTTAAACAAAGTCTTATAATACTACCACATCAACTTGTTGGAAACTTTCTTTGCGATTTTATAGCTTCTTTAATGTTGTCAGGTCCTCAGTCTTTCTCGCCCTATAGCTGGTCTCATTCAAACAATGCTTTGTTCCTTTTCAAGTCTAGCTGAGAACTGTTGAAGCAGGTTGGAGATGGGAGTGGGAAAATGAATACTACATGATTAAGCTGTTTTGCAAGAAACCTTTTAGGGGTTATTTCTAGCTATCAGATAGTAGTTCTAATAGCTGAACTGCTAATGCCACCCAGTTTGTTCTTTTGCACTCCTGCCTTAGATTTGAGAACAAAGGGAGAAAACTAGGATGGTGTCCTAAAAGAACAAAAACTTGGAAACTTCAAAAGCACCTCATCTGTGTGTGCGTGTGTGTGGCAGGGGAAAAGAAGTTTTACTTAAAATGAAACATTAAGAAAAGGAAATAAATAAAAATAACTTATCAGCTCTTAAGTTTATTCAGAATTTACATGAAGGAAATTTAACCATGTTTTAAAAAAAAAAATCTACTATAATTCTCCCTAAAGACCAGTATTTCATTGTGCTGATTTATCATGTGACAACTGATAGAAATGAGAGTTTTCTTTACTGTCCATCTAGCTTGCATATCTGGATTATGCTTGGGGGAAATTTGTAAAATACAGATTAGGCACTCGGTTCCTATTGACGTGCCTCGGAGCTG
>NW_017729025.1:112807150-112822884 GCF_001723915.1 Gavialis gangeticus | reverse complement strand
AAGGCCCAGATCCACCACACTTTTAAACTGATAGCACTATGTGAATTAATACATTTTCTTTATACTACTATGTACATGCTAGCTAGGTAACTGGCCTTTGGTAGGAATGTAGTGCCACTTCAAACTCATCCAAAAGAAATAAACAGTAGATAACGTAGGGATACATTTTCACTTGCCTATACCCTTAAACTAGTTGTTCATACCTACAGTAGCAACACGCAAAGCATATCTGCATGAGAAAAATATTTTCAAACGATGGACACACTAGAACCTCCCTTGTGTCAGGCCTGCTAATGAACTTCTCCCCTCAACATTTTCGTGGTCTTACATATTTTTGCAATATTTATTTTTGCAGCAGTGAGAAGGGGACTTACATGTTTGTACCAGAAATCAATTTATAAGGATACCTATATACACAATTTGAACAAGAGAAAACTCAAAAAAAGTCATACATTGGGCACAAACAGAATACAAGTGGAAACATTTACACCTGGCAAGAGGTGTGTTGGTGGCATGGCCAAAGAAATGCACTCAAAACTGAACATTAAAAGGAGTGCATTTAGATGCAGTTAGTTATGGGGAAAATAGTTTAAACTAGAAGATGTACCTGCTAACTGCCTACACCAGAGGTCAGCCCACACCAGCTGTTTCATCATTAAACCAGTCATTTAGCAAAATATTGCCACAAGCACACACGCACACTTAAAAGAGCAGTTTGTGGCTGGTTTGCCCACTGGCGAAGTGCTTCCTGCTTACATTTTGACCAACTTCAGTCACCGGGAGTGAGAAAGGGAAGAGAAGGCCTTTGGCTCCCTGGACAGAGCACAGCCTGAATGTATCTGCAGAAGAGGACTTTTAGGGCTAAGATTGACTTTCAGTATTTGTCAGAGGAGAAATTCAATACAGGTTTGCCATACAAACTCTTCCAAACCATTTCATGTAAGGTTACAAAGGGATGTAGGGAATCAAACACAGGAGCCATGCTACACCTGTGATAATTACAGTCACCACTGGTCACGGGCCTTTTGGTAATGGGATCCTTTCTGAGAACCATCAGGGATATCACATGTATAAGCCAGTCTGATGCCTCTGCATGCATATAGCAATTTGAGTGCCACTATATTAAATTCCCCCGAGAGAGGCAGCACCAACAGTCATAAAAGAATTTTATCGCAAAGTGTATTTTCCATGTGCCCTGCAGGCTACCAATTGAAAACCAACATAATGCTCAGGGCACCTGCCCCTCAGGAAATTAGATGGTCAAAAGGAACAGGAAAGAGTTCTGATTTTATCAATGTGAAGATCATCTCTGATGCAAAGCTCTTTATCACAGACATAGTAGCACAGTGCCCAACAGCATGTCATAACGCTTACATTCTCAGGTGGTTTGGCTGCTGGGTCAACACTGGGATTTTTTTTAAAAATAATTAGTATCTGTGATATTACTGGGGACAGTCTTCCCCTGCATAATATATTTCTTGCTGAAGATGGTCCTTTATTCCATAAAGATATTGGCTAAGACTCCTGATCCAAATCTCCAGACTCTCTCAGAGGAAAAATTATAATGCTGCCCACCAAGCCACCAGATCCATCATAAAAAGAAACTTTGAAAATGAGAGTCAGGCGCCTAGATAGATCTGGTGGGACATTACTGTACAGGCCCCCAAAGTTATGATATAATCCTGGCAACACTGCTTATTAACATAGCCAAGACACGTGGATTAGCTCCACCTGAGGGTCTAGAGATCGATTTCATCAGACCCACAGAGGATAAGAATGATCATGATCCATTACAGGCTAACCCCAACACCTCAGGCCGGCATGCCAGAAACACCAGGCAAAGACTGATAGAACACAATTTCTGAGGCGAATATTGCCAAGACCTGCATACTTACCACCAAGTCCAGAATGCTTGCTCAGAGGGAACAGGGATAATGGAGAAAGAAAACTCAAAAAACAGCTGCCTCAAGAAATGACTTGTATTTGTAAGAAAAGCAATGAATGCCTGGCACAGAGTAAAAAAATGCTCTTATGAGGCTAAAGTGAAAGAACAGAGGCAAATGTTCTTCAAATACCAGCAGCACACATTGTTAACAATGCAAGTATAAACTACAAAATGTTAGACTAATCTAGTCAGCCAGAATACAATGTTAGCCAATGTAGAAATGGTTGAACTCTGCCACTCATGGCCTTATGGCTAAGAATTAAAAGGACAGGCACATAAAAAAACCCCTAAAAATCCTATCACTAGTGTGATTATTTTTTCTTCCCTCCCCCTTTTGCCTGGCGAGTGGGCATGGGCAATGAGGCTCTCTCTGTTATGGCTCTCTGCATCCGGCCACTGCGACAGGGCACGGTGGCCTGCGGTGGTTCTCGAGAGTCACTTGTCCCTTCATCCCCTGGTAAGTATACAGTGGAGGCTGCCACTGCATCCTCACCAGTCCATGTTGAGGCACAGGTTAACTCAACATGGGGGGTGGCTCTTTGGGAGATACGTGTTTCAAGGACCTGTGTCCTTGGCTGTTTGAGGAAAGCTAAGATCTCAGACAGGTAGTTATGGATGGCTCTTGTGGATGTAGCCACAATGCCTAGCTGCAGCTCCATGCGGCCCATGGACTGTGACATGAGACCCATGGACTGTGCATGCTCCCTCTTGATATTTTCCAGCAGCTGCACAATCCTACTGTTGGTTTCCATCAACAGCTTCTCCCCCTCTGTTAGCTGGGGCTGCCCTCTCCAACCCTGATCCCTAGCGACTGGCTGAACACCATGGCTCTCTTCATTCATTTCATTATTCCCCTCCTCCTCAGGAGAGTCACTTTCAAACTGAGGAGTCCTACTGAGAGATTGATCCCCAGGAGACTGTATGTCCATGGTACACTCTGGAGTCCGCTCTGGTGTCTGAAATCCCTCAAAATCTTCCCCAATGTTGCTGTGTGTTTCAGATGATGACAATGGCCACTGCCAACTCTCCGTGGTTCTGGCTGGTGAATCTTCATCAGAAGCAGGCACCGAGGATTCCTGTTCTTCTCCAGGCGTGGATGGTGAACTCCCTCTCTGACGTCTGGATTGTCCCGAGGATCCAGGAACCTCCCCATCTTGTTCCCCAGTGACATCTGGCAATCAAATAGAGGAGCAACAACCACTGTATCTGAGGCCACGAGGATGGAGGAATCTACATGCATGGACAACACATAGAAAGAAGCCAGTTGGGAAACCAGAGTGTATGTGTTTGGGCAAACAGAAAGGTAGACTAAATTTTAGTGGCTGAACTGGGCATGTGGCAGTTGAAGTAACTAACCACTTTATATAAAAATACACACTGTCCTGTACCCATAACACACACAACTGTGCTGGATCCCAAGGCATGACTACCAATTCACCTCATTGTGACTGTGACAGGAAATGTCAGTGAACCTATCAAAAAGCTCACCTATGAATTGTAGTGGTGTCAGTCAGAAATCCCTGGGATGAGCTCAGGGTCAATTGTCCAAATTGAGCCTCCTGTGGTGTCAGAGGTGCTCCACCACTGGCCTGTGTAGTAGCCCTTTGTTGTTCTGAAGCACTGCTGGCTATCTTCTCTTTTGTCCGACGTTTCATGTCACGCCACCCACCTCCCCAAGCACTGCTGCAGAGCGAATGTAGTTGCTACAAGCATTTATCCTGTGAGCAATGCCCTCCCCAATCTTTTCTGCATGCAGTGCAGCTTGTAGGTGTCTCCAAATGGTAGGTTATGATGTCTGAGGACATTGCTCAACAGGATGTCCTTTTCCTTTGGAAAAAAAAAATCACTTTGCTCTCCCCTGGCTGTCTTTTCCCTTGCCTGAGGACATTTGGTAGAAATGTGGGAGTAAGTGCTTCTCTGTGCACAATTTAGTGTGCAAGGAGAGATGGTTACATATGCTAATGAGGAGGATATTACACATGGATTTATTCTGAATCCTCCCCTATATAAAAATATACCCCAGCAGCTGAAAATGACTAGACTTTGTGCTCACATCAATGACATCTCATACTAGAGCATGATCTGTTCAGCACCATTTCTGATTACATATACTGAAGGCATAACTCTCACTCCTAACAAACAAGAAATGAGTCCACCTTTCATCTGGAGGGACAATTTGGCCATCAGAAATTAATCTGTGAGGCCAGGTACAGACATTACACCTTTATGGTATAAGTGATCGGAAACCGGTCTATACCCGGAACAGAACAGAAGTTCGGCATACAAAACCAGTCTATACCCAGAACAGAACAGAAGTTCGGCACACGGACTTGATTTAAAAATGGCAGAACCTGTCTAACATTTGCTCTGCCCACCTCCCCCCCCCAAAGGGCGAATGAGTGTTCTGTTTGCTACCGATCTAAACTACGCCGCTTACAGAAAACCGCGTAACTTAGATGGATTCCGCCTTGGGCTTTTTGAATGTCTGTACCTAGCCTAACTGTCCAGGTGAAGACTGCAATTTTGTAGGCTGAAGGAGCCTGTTTTTCTAGCTCTCAGGCAAGGGATATGTGGGAGCAGCACTATACTCAGAAAGACCAGTATCTAAAGTGACAACATGTGTTGATCATCACTGACTAACTGGCATACTGTGTTTTTGGTGCTAGGATGTTTGGAATGGTGGGTCTATGTCATACATACTTGCTGGCATTGGAATCGGAATTTTTTTTCTTAATGGAGTCCATTCTACTCTTTGATATAACACTAGATGCTGCTCTTATGAACTTCATTTCAAGTTGTACATTTATATCTGAAGGGTGCTTTTGAGGTAATAAGCAGAGGGTTTTTGGTTTTTTTAAAAAAAGAATCAGGCATTTCTGGGATAATATTTTTGTTCTTACTTTTGAGGCCCTCTGACAGACCCAAGGGCCCCTCTTTTACACATTAATCCATCTCATAATATTATATCTATCTAAAGGGATTCAATGTAGTTAATGCTTTAATATAATTATGATTTAATTTGATTATTTTTATGCTGAGAGCATGGATACTATTTGTGCATTTAATAATGTCATTATTTTAAAGTATTCACATTCAAAGTATTCACGTTCTGTCTGCATTTGATCGGACTGTCCAGTTGCATGTTTTATGGAAAGTGAGGATGAGATTGTATTTGTAAAAAGGCATGAGCTCCTTATGGAAATGAATTTTAGGGACAAATTGTCATGCAATCATTGGCTCTTCCACTGCAGGGAAATTTTGAAAGGGACTTTCTGATATCATCCCACTGTCATACCCGATACCTCTTCAATTCTATTCTCCCTTCCTCCTACCCCAACCCAACTTTGACAGCCATAGCTGTGACCTTTGTAACAAATATCCTTTAGCATCTACCATGTAGAACCATGATATTAATTCTTAACAATTCTTTGCTTGAGTACACATGAAAAAAAAAGAACAAAAAAAATAAAATAAAATAACCAGGGGAGCTATTTTTACCACACAGCAAACACACATTCCAGTTAAATTTTTATGGAATCAGAGAAAGATAAGGGATTATATGTTCTGGTTTTGTCACTGGTATACAAAATATCTTGGTCATGCTTTCAACATGTCAAAGTTCCTGACAAGCATTCTGAACATATCCCACCTAACAATGGTACTGGTCAAAAAAAAAGAAAAGAAACACAAAAAGGCAAAAACTGAAAAAAACCCCCCAACAAACCATACTAGTTTGTGAATATCACTGAGTTTAGTTTGTTATGATTCATGGGGTCATATTATTTTTGTTATTCATGCATAATTGTGCACCTGCCAGAGGCCGATATTGTGGAAAAGCTATTCAAATTTTTGCATGAATGTTTATTTCTTTAAAAATAAAAACCATAAAACTCTACTAAGCATCATTCTCATAATTAAAATATTTCCAGTCTCCCAATCAGGGAGCTCAAACAATAGCATCTGGCATAGGTGACCAATTACACAAATGACAAATATGCTAAAGCAAACACTTTGCAAACAACCTATGGGCAGAAAGTTATTTGTGGAAACTACTGTCGAATACTTATGAATAATGAATACGTTCACAGATATTTGGAATAGGTTTTCTTAACTAGATGTTAATGAAAAATGGGATTACTCACAACTAATGTGAGTTATGACCAACTCTAGTAACAAAGAGTTCAACCAGTAACTATGTTTACATAAGCTTTATTAAATATTGGTATGGGGCATGGGAAAACAAGGCCACATTACAGGCATGGCCATCACAAGCTTTCATTTGTTGCAGAACAATCATGGGAACTTTGCCTCGGGGTCAAAGGCTGACACCATAGTGTTGTATTTATCAATCTTTGCCCAAGAAATCCTTTCTTGGGTGACCAAAGGTCACTCCTGGTAAATTCAGACTGGAATTTAAAATGATAGCACCAGCTGCTCTGTTGATGTTGTAGAGAAGGCATGGCAATGGAAAATTTAGTTTGCCTGGATATTGTACTGCTCACCCAGAAGACTAGATTGCTCACTGCGCTGACGCCTGGTGACAGCAAAACTAAAGCCAAGTTAACTTATAGCTGGACTCTCTTGACCCCCCCCCCCTTGGCAATGGGCTGGCTCCACAGAAGTAGCAGTAAATGTGCCAGGTTACTGGTGCAAGTTGGTAGAGGTTTCATAAACCCAACAGTATTCATTAATACATCAACAGATTTTTAATTGGCTTAAACAACATTTCTCTCTTTTTAAGCCAAGTTATAAGATACAGTGGGTACTAGTACGATCCTGTAACTTCCCTTGGTGGAAAAAAATGGAAAAGGAAAGAACTATCCAGGCTCCCTCTGACCTCACCAGTATTTTCCATCCTGAACCTGTGCCCATGTCAGCCAGTTTGCTCACAGTGGTATGGAAAACTGCACAAACTAAGAGCTAACATACTTCTCTCATAAGGGCATTTCATTTCTTGGCTGCATATGTATCCCTTAGGATGTTAAGCAGCAATCTTTCATAGTCTCCTGAGTTGTGGACTCATTCCTTGTCCCCAACCCTACAAAATAATTTTAACTACAGTTTGTAAGGGAGAGAGAAAGAAGTGTGCAGGGGAGAAGTGGCAGAGGTACTGAGGGTCTGAGTTCGGGGCCCACTGTACATTCAGTGCTTGATCACATATGCTGAAGCTATATCTATAGGTATATAGACAGATATGTATATATGGATATACATAGATATATCTAAATCTACATCGAATAGCACTTTGTTTCTTCTTATTGATTATAATTTTGTCAATAGATCCATGGTGTCTTTAAGGTGGCCTGCGTGACAATGTTAAGAGTCCCTTCTACCCCTCTCCCTGATACAGCCAGAGAAGTCCTCTGTTTCAGGGACAGAGGTCAGGACTGGCAAATTATACATCTGTGCCTACCATGCTGACACATTCACGTGAATGTTGCATCTAATCAGCTTTTTTCTGAAGTGGCTGATTAATGTTGTAACGTCGTTTGGTAGCCAAGTGACAGGTTTGTTATTTCTTTTATGCCTACACCAGTTTGCTTATTCCCAGCCCTGTATGCAGCAAGCTGTGGGCAGGCCATCTGTTAAATGATGCCAGAAGTCAGAGCTACATCAGCCCTCAACTGGATGGGTAAACTCATGGATCTGGAATACTGCTGCCTGGGGCTGGCTCACTGCACCATGTAACACAACACCGTACTTGCATGGTGAAAGTCCTTCAGGCTTGTTAGTAACCACGTTTTAGGATGCTGAAAATGATTTAGTATGTTTTCTGGGTTGTAATCCACAGAGAACTGTAAGGCCTACTCAGTTGTAGGGACAGAGGACCAACATAGAGGCCAAGAACAGTGGGCTTTGGATAGCAGAAAGACTTTACGGACATCAGAGGTATTCATTTAACTTTTTTTCGTTGGAGAACACTTGAGACTTATTGCCTGCATTGTGCCTTACCTGCCACTTCGACTGGCAGTTGATCCCTCCCCTGAGATGTGCTGCTCTTTAAGAATCCCTCCTTTTGAAATCCCACAATTTCTTTTCAACTCTGCTACTGGATCGTTGCCTTTTCCATTATCTTTCTTTCCAGTTTTCCCCACAAGTGGAGCTGAACTTCTTCCCGCTGACAAGTAGGTAGAGATGATGCTTAGGCACACCATGTGTGGCCAGGAGCTCAACTACAACTGTGACAGCTGGGGAGCTTCCTGGGGCCTGCCATTGCTGCTCTGGACCTGGGCTTTTGCCTGTATCTGCATCATGACTTCTGTGGCAGGTGCATTTTTCAAACTGCTTAGGTACCAAGGTGATAGATGCCTTGTAAATACCTAAGATAGATAGAGAGAAACTGCACCAGGCACAATCAGTTACACAAAACTTAGCGCAATGCCAATTGCACCTATGTGCTGTGGTTTTACACACCTTTTCTAGTATCTGCAATTAATCATACAGTCAAACATCTGGTGTATAAACTATTTCCTTCTGAAAACTGATGGGCACGCAGTGACTTTGTTCTTCCTGCCATGTCAAACCTTTTGTGCGTTTAAAAAAACCTAGCTTTTAATATACTGCACACAAGTGCACACAGGTATACACATGGACACACACACATTTGTTTCACTGTCTTTCTTATGTGAGAGATTGGAAATTCACCTTGGTTTCGTCACTTCCTTTAAGATTAGATAATGTGTATTTTCTTGTCATGGAAAAGTACTGATTGTTCTTTGTCAAATGGTAAAGGGCATAAAGGCAGTGGTATTATCTACCACCTCCTCAGAATAATTAAGTGCATCTAAGCAGTACTGGCATTAAAGGAATACTCCATTTTATATACATATTAGAAGGCACGTGCATTCTTTAAATGTATTTGTCAAACCTGTATGTATCCATTCACCAAAAATGTAACAGCTTTGATGCAGTCATTTTTATAACCTTTGAAAATATATTTAAAAAATATGTTTGGGTTGTTTTTTAGCATAGAGATCAGAAGCTAAGTGGGTACTATCTGGGCAAGCAAAGTACAGTAAACATGAGCCAGTCTTTACCAACTTGTTTGCCTGAGGTTAGGCACCTAAGTAAACAGGTAGCATGACCGAGGTATGGAACACCTGTCATCCTGTTGTGCTTCTTCCAGATTTTAGTCTCCTCTTAGTGGAAGGAGACTAAAAGATCTTGGCAAAACAAAGGATGAGCAGATGTCTATGTCAACTAACGAACACATGTTGGCATGAAGGACGGATGGGTATAAAACTGGCTGTTGATTAATTCAGACGGGAAATTAGGAGAAGGTGAGCAGAACAGTGAGTTTCTGGAACAGTTTTCTAACAAAAAATCCCCCCAAATCCCCAAGCCATTGTTTAGATGGAACTTGGTCAGGTAATGAAAGTAATTATGATATGGCGGGTTGTAATAGCAGTGAACTTGACTTGATGACCCAGGCCCCTTTCAGTCTTATATTCTTAAGCACTTCTGAAAGTCAGTCCACACTCTTGCAGTGCCTAACAATATATTTATATGACTAATTTTAGTTATCCACCTTTGAGTATACTGGCCAAACAAATATGATTTGGTATACAAAACAAACCTAAAGGATAAAATAGAGCAAGCCAGACTGAGGTATCACCAGCCTTTTGGTGCATAAAGATAGCTTCAAATCAAAACCCTGGTTTATAAATTCCACCTTAAATATTGAGAGGCAGCTTTGAAGTTTGTGACCAACTCTAGTGATAAGAATATAACAAACAATTCAAGCCACCAAAACATACCGTACAAATATGTCAACTTTTAAAAACCCCCAGAAAAATAAGACTGCTTTACGTTTCCTATTTTCATTTCAAAATTAAGCCCAGGTTCATAACTAATAACAACTCAAAATCATTCCATAGTGAAGAATTTATCACTATGGTTGTAATTTAATTTGGAACCAACTTGAGTCAGTTTTGCAAGATGTGTCATGTGGGCACACTGTAAACAAAACAGTTTACATGATCATTCCTGACATATACCACCAAAAATCAGAGTTTTTACTGTAATGAAAATAATATGCAAAAATGTAACTTCAGGGGGCAGCACAAGGAAAACGTAATGTAGAATGTAGTCAAGAAGTGTACCTTATTTAAGAATTTAGTTATGAAAGTAAAGATAGACCATCCAAAAAAAAAAAAAGTTCTCTTTTACGAAAACTGGATAGAAACACAGAAATCTTTGGGGATAACTCAAGTTACCCTATATCATTATACTGGAAGCCTGAGAAAAAGAGAAAATATATAAAATAAACAGTAAAAAAAGCTTTATTATAAAGAATCTCTCAACATAAATCAACACCTAATATCTATAAACATCATTACATGATTCACAAGAAGCGTTTGGCACATACTCACACTGCAGACAAATCTAGATTTTTTGCTTCCAACCAAGACTTATCTGTGCTTTTGGGATTTAAAACACTTTCATCCCAGTGCATGAGGCATATTTGCATATTATGATCATACCATTAAAAGATAATTCAAAGGAAAGCAGAAAGTAACTAGTGCTATTTTTGGTATGTTAGAATCTTGTTGCAGGCCCCATTTTCAAACACCAGCTCTTTAACAGTATGTCCAAGACCCACACAAAAACACACAGGCATATACATTTGCCTGCAGTTCTGAAACCTTAAAATTCAACCTACCTTGCAAGGAATTTCCTACCTTGCAGGAGGAATGATCATTGTGTAACACTGGTTCCTGTTTAAGAAACAAAAACACAAAGCACAAAATATAATCAAAAAAACCCACTTTCATCCTGTAAGCCAGGTGGAATTTTAAGGATTGAGAACAAGACGTGGCAATTTGAATGCGTTGTTTGAGAGACAGCATTTGAAAACTGGGGCTCAGTCATCCAAACAAAGAAACAAAATGAGGGTGGGGGTGAAAGGGAATAAGTTGTATTTTCCTTATTTATCTTCCCTAGTACATGCACTCATTCTTCACACCAAGGAATGGAAACCAAACACCCATGAATTATAAAAAATACATTTATTTTGAAGTATGTAAGAAGATAATGAACATGGCTTTAGGAACAATTGAAGAAAAAAAGAGAAATGGCAGGAAAAGTGTTGGGGGGGGATTTTTATTTCATTTTTTAGGGGGGTGGGGGATGAGGGAGATTGCCGTTCATCTCCCTGGCTCCTAAAAAAGAGAGAGAACATATTAAAAAAAATGCTGGAAACATTTCTGCTCATGCAACCCTATCAGACTAGATACAACCATGCAATTCTTGGTGTTCATCAAGAACCCCTTGCTTTGAATAGGCTAGAAGACATTCAACTGATAGTAGTCTATTAGAACAACACTTCACTCATAAATGCCAATGTATCCCACTCATATGGATCCAACCACCATAAAATGTGCTTTTCCTTTGAACACTTACACTTCCTTTTCCAGCTTCTCCTACACCATTGCTTTGCATGGATGGTGAGGAAACCTTCTTCAATTATTGTTCTGCAGCAAAGAAAAACAACTAAGTGCCTGTCATCACAGAGCTACAATCTTAGGAGTAATAGATTTAGCTATGTTTTTAGTAATAAACTCATAATTTGTGGTCATCACTGACAGTTGCATGCCTATATAGAGATATAAAAGTCTCAGGTCTATCAATACTCTTGCCAGCGCTACTGGTGGCCATTTTTTGGTGCCCAGCTGGAGAGACATAGGGCACCTAAGCTGTTCAGAACCACAGTTTCCTATATACTTTTGACCAACTGCATATACAGATTAGCATCCCAAATTACTTGAAAATGGAAAGCAAAGGCTTTTTTCCCCCCACAAACACTATATTCCAATATTTTCCATTTACAATTTGGACACAGCCCAGTCCAGATTCTATTCTCTTCTACCCTGGTGTGAATTCACAGCAAATCTTTTGGAATTAGACTATTCACACATGGCTGCACTGATGAAGAGGGCAATACATTGGCCCCATTTCTGTAATTACAAGAACAGAAGCCTAGGAGTTTGAAACCCCTCCATCAAAAAATCATTGCTGCATATCCTTGTGAAGATGGCAACTCAGTTTACTTGTTCTATTGTTTACCAGCTAGCATTTCCAACCTATAATGAAAGTAGGTTACTTACAAGCACATCCTTCAGGTACTCTTCGTTTAACCTGGAGCTGCAGTGCCTTTTTATGTTTTTTTATCTTCCTGTGTGTATTGTCTGGTAAAGGCCTGGAAAACCATCTTCCTATTTAAAACTGCTGTTGGTATTGGAAAATATCAAGGACGTTGGAGCTGTGGATTTTGCAGAAGCGGTGCTCTTGGTACACACACTGTAATCCTGCAGATAAATCTCCATCATCAATTCCATCATGTTGGAATAAAAAATGGTTTCTGATCCAGGGCTTTCTGTGCACGATTTCTTCAAACAAAGGTAACATTTTAGTTTCAACCTCTGTTTGGCATTCACATTTATTTGCTCTGTGATTTCATTGTTTCAGATGCCACTGGAGTGTGACACCTTTGAAACAATGGATAAAACAGAATGGGATGGAGTGTGGATGTTTGTTGGAGAACAGAGACAATATTTCCTTCAAAAGCCATCAACTGATATTTTTCTACTAAATAAATACAACTACTTAAATGTCAGATGCAAGATACCACAGTCATCTGCGACGATGATTGACAGAAATTGCATAAATGTCTAATTTGGTCAATAGTAGGGAGAGTTCTACATTTATATTTGCTATTTATACTTCAATCCATATCAAATCCCAAATACAGTTATTAACAAAATAGAGATTTTCTGTTGAAGTTGATACAAAAAATACCCAACTCATATCTAAAACTGTCTAGCTACTACCAACCTAGTATTTCTTAATCCAAATGTATTTTTGTCATTTATTCCATTTCTTGCAAGAATAATTTTTTTTTTTGTTTTTCTCCACGCTCTCTCAACTTCTTAAAATCTTTTACACTACTGTTTTTCATTCTTGCCTATTCCAGTCAAAACAACATCTTACTGATCTCTGCAGAGACCCCCAAAATGTGAAGTTGCTTAGTAAATCAAGTTCATTCCTGGCTATAGAAAGATTGAGTATGAAACCTTTAGATTTTATATCTAGAGGTTGCACCTAGATTATCTACCTTTTCCTTAATAGTTGTATCGAAAAAAAAAGTCCAAACTTCAAATAGTCCAAATAAAAATTGGGCAAAAAGAAATCAAACAACTTTTCACAAGGCACGTATGAATGCCAAATTTTTAGAGTTCAAGGTTTTTTTCCTTATTTTAAATATAAATTTTGAGCTTCCACTCATACTTGTATGACTTGAAATAGAGTGGGGATGAAAATTATGATGGGAAGCAACATACTGAAATTCAGCATCAATGATTAGTTAATAAATGGAGTGCTATACTATGAAGAACTTTATCTTTTCCAAATACTATATTTTGTGCAACTCTTACTATATATTATTTTATGTTTTAAATTTTTAAAGATTTTGCATCTTTGTTTTCATTTTCTGCATGAAAAATTTATTCAGCAGTACATAGTACAAGCTTATATAGCCTAGCTGTTACTTTGTAATCTATATCGCTCTTAAACAGTGATTGCTGCAACAAAAAGATTTGTTAGATTTCAGGCTGCCACATCTACTCATTCAATAATTCTTAAAACACTTACAAACAAACAAAAGAAAAAACCCAGAAAGGACTTCTTATTAATAAAAAACCATCTATTCTGCAAATGTACATTTCAAAATCTCTTCCTCTGAACTGGATATCTGTTGTGAGGAGAAAAGTATCAAAGTAGTTGACTCAATGTCATTGAGGTTTTAGCCATCTGCAGTATGCTATCTACAACAGAAGATACAATTGTGCCAAGGCAATCCTCCTCTGACACTTTTAATGACAAAGTGTTATTATCTAACTGAGATCATGCTGTGAAGTTTCCATTTCAAATGGAAAAATTCAATATCTTCAATGCTTTAGGGTTCTTAGTTGTAGGGCATTTGTACCCGAAAGCTTGCAGAGAACAATTTTTCCAACTGTTTAGTTGGTCTAATAAAAGATATCGCACCTACCCAAAGAACATTGTCTGCCTATTACTTAACTGAAACATTTGGGTATGGTACTAAATGATATGGCTATCTGAATAAAAACAAAAATCAATAGCCTTTGCCTTTGACCTCACCAAAAAAACTACAACCAATAGAAAAACAAAGCTGAAAAACAACACAGAACAGAAACCCACCTGAAACAAATAAAAAACAAACAATAAGATTCTATAAATGACTATGTTCCCTAGGGCATTAAGAAACATGAATTCAATTCTGTTATTCTACAACATCATTCATATAATAAAAAATTGTTATACCAAAATAAATTAAAAAATAAAACCTCTACCAGAAACACACTAACAAAAAAAGGTTTTATCGCATGTGAATGAACAGTTTCTAAGTTATCTTGCTCTGAGGAAAGAAAGTACCCATAGTTGGAAGTGCTGCATGCTATTAACAAGATCAACATGAGAAAAAATCTGGATATATTAAAATAAAATAAAAAGCAAAAACAAAGAGGAAAAACCCCAGGTAATTACTGTGTTACCATAAGAAGACAGAAAGAATAGTTCACTACTGAAGGGGCATCTTCCTTCACTTTCAATTACCTTAATTTCTTCTACTGATTATGCCATCAATTGTTATATGGAAGTATCACTCAAAAAAAACTCAGGGGGGGGTTGAGGATTTCCTTTGGGCAAGGTGCTTTGCAAACATACAATGACACAGTCCCTGCCCAAAAGAGCTTACAGTCTAGGAAAGCAAATAACATACAAAGCGAGGGGAAAGAAGAATACAGCCAAACGCAAACAAATATACATCTACATTTTTTCTAAACTGTTATAAAAGGTTGACTATGCCTATCTGCCCCTCCACTTAGCCATCACTATTTGAATGATTGTTTAATAGGCATCACAGCAGATGTGGGTTTCAAGGAGAGATTTGAAGGAAAAGGGGGTAGTGGCCTGATGAATCAGTTCAGGGAGGGCATCCATGCATACGGGACAGTGTGAAAGATGTTATATTAAAACCTGAAATTGTGTAGAGCAGCATTTCTTCAGGTCAAAGTTCAAGATGTATGTGTGAGGTCCCTATTTTCTGAGACAGGCTGTGTAGTTATGTGAGTAACATTTGGCCATTACAAGGGTAAGCGAAATAACTGATGGAGGACTACACTGAATTCTTATCAGTTGCCATTATTTCTCAGTGGCTGCCAGTTAGCACAGTAACTGTGACGAGATGATATGGAAGGGTTTGGGAAAGAATCTGAGACAGAATAAGGGAAATGGGGGTGGGGATGGAAGAAAGAAGACAAAAGGAAGAAATGGGGAAAATATTTTCAAATGTGTTCTTCTGATTGCGTTAGGTCTTTATGTGTTTGCAATTTATCAGCTAAATAAGTAAAAACATATACAATATTTAATGTACATTTGACACCATAAAATAAACTGGACCATATGCCAACATATACAGTTATGTTATTATCCTTCACTATGGAAAGGTGAGAAACAGGTTAAACAAGAGACAAAATGCTTCCCCTTACCCTTCTTCTTCCGTACTGAAGCCACAGGTAAAACATGCGGCTGACTCTCACATTGAATGGCAACCCAGACTTCCCCTCCACAACTTCAAAGGAGATGACCCTCCTCCAGGTGTCAAACAATTATCAGGAAGCCAGCTCCTGCATCAGGAGTAGGGCATATTGTCTCACCCCCTTCCCAGGAAAGACCATAGCTCCAGACCTTGCTTCCCTCCCCCCCGCTG
>NW_017729025.1:112773078-112802150 GCF_001723915.1 Gavialis gangeticus | reverse complement strand
CTTGGAAATAGAAAGGGAATGAACTGTGAATCAATTCTGAAGGTAAGCCCATTTTAAATGCTAAATCCTTGTCTGATTTTTGAGCAAAAACATTTTTCTGCTATTCTTAAGAGGTCAGTCTCTCCCTGCCAACCTGGATTTGCATGTACTTTTCAAGCCACTTAGCATTAGCTTCTTGGCATAGCCCAGTTTATTGGGGTTTAGATTTTGACTATGGAAAACTGTTGCACTGTAAGACTTAGATGTCTTGGCTCTGTATGAGATTTATTTTTACAAATGTACAAAAATATCCAAAATGGTTACTTTTGATACATTAAAAGGATATAAATTTGGGGAAATTTTCATATCTTTGCTGTTCAAAAGTGGAATAGAATCATAAACTCATTTTATATGCCATATTTTGGATTAGATCATTTGAAGGTAAACAATTGAGGTTGCTAAGAAGTAGACAGGACACTGTGTATTACTATGAAGAAGAGAATAACTGAAACTATGGCCATACAAACAGAAATAGAAGAGGTTCAGAGACAGGCAACATAAATGACTGGGAAAAACTTGTATATGGAGAATTGAAAAACACTGGGATTGCTTAGTTTAGCGAGGAGTAAAGGAATACACAAAACGAATTGGGACTTCATTTTTACCCTTTCTTGCAATACATAACGTGGGACCATTCCACTAAAGTAACAGGCCATTACGTTTAAAACTGATAAAAGGAAATACATTTGTACACAGCACAATCAGTCAGTGGAACTAGCTGCCACAAGACATTATTGAGACTATAAGCTTATTGGATTCAGAAGGATTACACGCACACACAGACGAATGAGAACATCCAGACTTTTTTGCTCGGTTTTTTTTCTTTTTACACACATATATAGTGTTAGCCTTATACAAAATATACTGTAAAACATACATTTTGTTTTGATATATACTAAAAAAAATCTATTTAGTTAATATCTATATTAAATAAAAACACATTGTGGGCATTGCCATTCAGTGTTTACCATCTATATATGTGCACACATGACCTTGTACTTCAGGATGTAAATCAGCCTCTTGTCTGATGGGGAATGAAGAAGAAATTTCACTTATAGGGAGTTTGTTACCCATTATAAGCCTTCTTGTACCAGTCACTCTCCATAACAACTAGACTAAGAGGCCACGTAGCTGAAATACCAGTCCCCCTGTCTTTGAAAGTGGCAAGTGTTTTTGCATCACAGAAGTGACGTCTGCAGTCTTGTAAGGGAAGAAAAACTGTATGCTGTGCTCTGGCAGCCTTTTTGGAGGACATTTACCTCTGGAGCAAGCTTCAGCACTGTTCTTCAGACCAGTGAAGTCATGTCAGTCTAAGGTTTGTTTAGCCTTAGTGGGACAAAAGAATAAAGGGAAAATGTATGTTCCCCCCTAATGGCCTTTTCTTTTTAATGAGGATGCAGGTAGAATACTTCTAATTAGGAGAGTTGCTGATTAGAATGCCAACAGCCATAAAACACCCTACCAGGTTGAGCCAGTTAGACTAAATACTACAAATTAAAATATTCAGATACTTAGCTAGTGACTGTGTTCTTTGCTGTTCCAGTGGTGTAACTAATTTTTATTTCCCTCCCGCTTCAGGAAGGGCTGGGAGTAAGGAATGCTCCCCCTTTAGGAGAGAATGCCTCAAGGCTGCACAATGACAACTTTTTGAGCCAATTACAAGACTGTTCTTTCAGGGCTCCTAAAGGAGTCCTCTCCAGTGCTTCATTGCCAGGAGGATAGTATCTAAAAATGTCAGAAGAACTGTAAAGGAGAAATACAGGGATATCCTCAGGCTTTGAAGCAACTTGATAAAAGGGGAAATAGTTGCCTAAATAATTATTCCTTTAGGTAGTTGTGCATGATGAAACCAGAATAATTGTAAATTAAACAACATTTTAATATTCCATGAAAAAAGCCACAAAAGGAGGTGTATTTTACATTTTTAACCTTAGAAGAAAAATATGGGTAATTCACAGACAGTAGAAAAACTACAGTCAACCATCTGAGCCTATGACACAAAATAATCAAAAGCAACAAAGTTTTGAGATTTGCACATCTCTGATCTTAATTGAGTTTTAAATTCCAAGAAATAATATGAATTAATGAGAGTAAAACTTAATCAATTTATTTGATTGCTATACCACGCAGAGGTATAACACTCAGGGACCTATTTAGTTTCTCTTTCCTGGTCAAAATCCCTACTGAAAACCAGGTGAGTTTTGAACCATTAAGAAATGGATATGATTGCTCTTTTATGATAACATGAGTGCCTTGAAACTACTGTGTTTGCTTTTTAAAGATGATTATCTACAAGACTGGATTCCTTTCAGCTGACCTTCATCTCAGCTAATATGCAAAGAAAATTATTCTGAAATCTATATAGTTAATTCCATGTAGGATCACAGTAAGAGAAAGAAGTGTTCCATGAGATACTCAGACTCATTACTTTGCAAGTATTCATTTTTATAAGATATCAGATAATAAACACTTTATTCTAGCCAAGGAGTTGTATACATCTCGGCACATGTTTACTTTTTGCCTTTTGAAAAAAACGCTTGTTAGTCTAGCCTACTGAAGTACCGCTTTTCAATGATACAACAAACCCTGTTCTTTTTATCATGCCATGTTATCTTAATCTGAAATTCCCTGAAATACACAACAGCCCGTAGCTGGGATGCTCACATATAAGTCATTTAAAACTAGTAAATTAAAGACTCATTATGTTGCATTACCAAAAATTAAAGGAATTAAGATTATATCCAAGCCTAGAACTGAATAGAATATTGACATGTACACCACAGAATCTAATAAGAACAAGATGAGGTTGAGGGTGTACTGCTTTAACACTGTCAGCTTTTTAACAATGGCTTCTGGCAGCTTACCTTTATCCACTAATGAGAGGCCACAGAAATTTAAAATAAAACAATATTAGATGAACTGAAAGATTCAAAAGCAAGATAATCAAATATGATACAGCAATAATTTTTAGTATGTGCCATAGTTTGATGATGCAAAAAAAATGTATCAACATTCTCTTGCAGAGCAGTTAAGGCTCACACACGCATACAAAAAAACAAAACAACCCCCCCACTACTTCTCATGCAAATCATGCATATTTTGAACTCTTCAGAGACGCAGCATTCCTAAAACCTTTTCTGTACAAGGTACTCTATATAGGGTGCAATTCATTTAACAAAACAAAACAAAATTCCCCCAACATTTTCTTTACAACCCCATTAGCTCAGCATGCTTGTTAAAAAACACATCCTTACCAAGCTCTTCAAGCTCTGAGGTCATTGACTTAGACCGCAAGGTCAGTGCAGTGGTTGGAGCTCGCTTTGGAGGAGGTGGGGCTTTGCATTAAACAGAAGGATATACAGTATAAGTAAAGATACATCTCCAAAGCACTGTATATTTCCCCTATACATTTTTTGATTCAGACAAAGATTTAATAGCAATTGCATGGAATATGCATGTCTCTTAAGTTTAAAATAGGGCTCCTATACATTAAATAAAGTAACAAATCTATATACATAATAATTCCCTTGGGCGGGGTGGGGAAGGAGATGAGGGACCAAAAACAACATCTCTGAGGGTTTTAATATACTGACTTTCTAATAATTTTTTCCTTTAGCATATGTTACTAGATAAAATGGAACACTTACAATAGGATGCTTTAGAAAACTTTCACCTTTAGCATTTCTACAAATACCTCCCACACAGTTGCATCACCCTTTCAAGCAGTAGGACAGTGACACGTATGTATTTTACACCATGTCCTACATGTCACAGAATCATAGAAAATTAGGGTTGGAAGGGATCTTAGGAAGTCATCCAGTCCTACCCCTTGCTCAAAGAGGACCATCCCCAATTAGATCATCCCAGCCAAGGTTTTGGCTAGCTACCTCTTAAAAACCGCTAAGGATGAAGAGTCCACAACCTCTCTGGGTAACCTGTTCCATTGTTTTACTACCTTCCTAGTGAGAATGTTCTTCCTAATATCTAACCTAGCCTTCCCCTGCTGCTCACAATCTCAAGATGTTAAATCAATAAACTATAAATGAGAATGTACAAGCTTATCTCAGTGGTCAGGATAAAGCATGGGGGTCCTCAGATTAGGACCCAAACTATTTAAATCTTTAGAGTTCAGTTCAATTATCCAGTACTGGACCTGCAAACCAGTGTAGTCTTTGTAAAATTGATGTAGAATGTCTCCTACAGCTAAACACTGCAAGCTAAGCATATCATTAGAGATTTTTTCCCCACGAGGGGTAGTTTCTGCATGGTTTTCATAAAGGTAGCTATATTGTATGGCACAGGAAAATAAATCCATCTCAAAGTCATAAAAGGGAGTCATGCCAAATGCCAAGGGGAAAACCTAAGGGTCCAGGCTATCTATGAGAACATGAACAATTAAGTATTCTGAAATTTCTTGAACTATGATGCTGCCTGAGAAAGGGTGGCAAACCAATCCAGAGGACACACAGAATTCTTGCCATATTCTCTACAGCCACTAGCGTTGCCATCATCCTATCTAAATTAACTTCAATCACCTCTGTGTCATTCAACCCTCTCTCAGCTAGTCACCAGGTGCATCTACATGAGACGCTTTACTGCGTATTCAACTAATCTAATGTGCCGTAAAGCATCACCGTCTACATGTGTGAAGCAATTAGTGTATAGCAGATTAGTCTAATGTACTGTTTTCTAGTATCTGTAGATACAGGTATTAAAAATCAGCACATTAAACTGATGCACCATTACACTGAAGCATATGTGTACACATTACTCCCAGTCAGCCTAGGCACCGTGAGGCTACAGGGGGTGGGAGAGCTGTCTTGGCTTGGCAAGACACCGTCTCCCAGCCACATGGAGACTGGGACTTGTCCTGATCTCCACGGGGCAGCGAGAGCTATTCTGGCTGCCAGGCAGCTGCCTCCCAGCCTGATGGAGATCAGGATCTATCTCCACAGGGTAGAAAAGCAGCTGTCCAGCAGTGGGGACAGCTTTCTCTGCCCTGCAGAGATTGGGACCAGCCCCTGCGCCACTTGCTAGCCCAGGGCTGGCAGTGGGTGAGCCTGGAGCTCCCTCTGGCTGCTGCAGGGAGGCAGAGCAGGGCAGGTGCAGCCCTGGAGTGAACCACTTCAGTTGGGAGCAAATTTGCTCCTGATGAGTACATGTTCAGACGCACTCTGAACATGCACTCATGCATGCGGTGCAGATTAATGTGCCTGCATTTTCTATGCGTTAATTGCATATGTAGATGAGCTCACAGAAAGCAAGATATAGCTGTGCTCAGGTTCAGTGCTGTGTATGTAAGTTAAGGAAACAGCAGAGTGGACTGCCTCACTACTTCCCCCTGTAACCATAGGGGTGTTTTTAACAAGCATGAGGACAACAGTTCTGTGGATTTCAAAAAAGAAGCCATATGGTTACTCTGTATAAACATCTGACCTTTTGTCCATCACCAGGAAGAGTTTCGTAGCCCAAAAGTTCCATCTAGGCTCTGGGCCTTCTTATACTTTACACTGTGAGCTGCACAAATGTTGATCAGTGTTAGTGACAGCTTGGGTTTGGAGCAGTCATGCTGAATGCCAGCAGGGGGCTGGAGGACAAAAGTAAGAATCCCCCTTCCCTTCCTGGGCTTCCCCCCTGTACCCCGCACTTTGCCCCCTGGAGCTCCCTGGGGTTCCTCCCTGCCTCCTGCCTCCCCCCGCCCTCAGGCCTTCTTTACTTGTGGTTGCCTGCACTGTCTGTCCCAGGGGAGCAAACAGGGAAGGTTTAGCTTGCCTGTCCACCCACTGCTGCTGTCCTGCTGCTGCTTTCCAGGCTCAGAGAACAGGAGCCATGGCTGGGCAGGGAGGTTAATCCTTCCCTGCCTACTCCCGTGGGACAATCAACATGGGCAGCTGCAAGTAAGTGAGGGAGGAGGATGGGGCAGGGATTAAGTGGGAATCTAGGGCGCTGGGGATGGTGGAGGGTGGGCAGTAGGTTCGGTCCAGGCCAGCAGGGGTGGGAGGGCGAGTACGGTGTTTACATGTTTACACTACTGTATAGCTTAGAGTGGCTACACCTTAGTGTAACACAAGATGGGTGGCATGGATCAGAGATAATCCCACCCTGGAGTGGCATAAAGTTTTGAGCTGGCTAAAATGCTTAACACCAATTTTAGGTGTAATGTGCAGGCAATTGAGGGGTTAAGAGCTGCAGGAAGTACCTTAAATGTTACCATGTAACATTCTCAAACTGAAGCCATACATTACAGGAATCAAAGAAATCTGTAATCTCTTGGTGATTCTTAAATTCCCTTGAAATCACCTTCCCAATAATCTTGCCCACAACAGGGAAATTACAGACAAACATCATGAAGGCTCCTTAAACAGAGGTCTAATGATATTTTTTCTTTTTTGAGGAAAGAACTTGTTCTTCCTTTGGAAAATATTAACATTCTGAGTCAACTGTGTTATATGTACAATTTTCCTTAGTTATGGGAAGAGAAGACAATCTCTGGCAGCAGATAGAGATGTCATGAGCATTTGGAACATGCCAATAGTAAGAGAAAGCAATTCTGCCAAAAATAATGGTATGAAAATAAATAAAGTATTTTTTCTTCATTTCAGCTACTCTAAATTTGAAACAATATTATGATTAGTAGTATTACTATTTATTGATAATTTATTATTAGATTATTAAGAAGCAGGGTAAATAGCAGTGGTGCTTGAAGAGACACATTTTTGAATAGTAAGTCATGTAATATGACTGACATTTTTGTACATATTCCTAACTCCAAGACTACTGCAGTGCAGGGGAGAGCCACGCCAAATTCTGCCATGAAGATTGCGTGGTCTCTATTGTTTAATAGCTAGGAGCACTTTAGACAGATGTCAGCTGCTAGAGTGCAGTACCACCATCTTGTTGAGAACTGGAAGGTCATGGCCATGAACTCGAACCAATGACTGCTAGAAGTGGAGAGCTTAGTGAACATGACAGTAATGTAACTGGGGGAGGAGGAGAAAGTCGGGTTTTGGAGAGAAGCAGTTACCCCAGGTGCCAGCTAGGAGGGAGAGCTAGGAACTTTATCTCCACCAAGCCTCTCCTGGGGGTCCCGGCAGTGGCAGGGAAAGCCTTGCACTGTCCCTGCCACCAGGAGCTATACAGAACAGTGCTGTATTAAGCAGCATATCTAGGGGTGAGGGAAGAATGGAGGATGCAGAATGATTGCCCCTTCCTCTGAGATACACTCCCCAGGAGCCCTTGTAGCAGTGAGGGAACCCCTGCATTGCCACTGAATTGGGCAACACAGTGCAGCACCATACAGTGCATCTGGGGGACAGGAAAGCCAGTGGGACAAGTCCCTCCCTGAGTCACTCACTTTGTTCCCTGGACCTCTGAAATGCGACACCCTTGTATTGAAGGTAGCAAGAGTCTCTGTTTAATGGAAATTATGAGCAGCCAATAACACCTGCCTGACAAGGTCCTAATGCCACTTTCAGTTGCGCAAACTTTGGTTACCCTTGAGCAAGTGCAATTACGAAGTAAATGAGAGCAGTTCTACTCCCCTTCTTTGGAAGAATAAAAATAAATGTTACAACTCTTAAGGGTGTAGTCTAATCTCAGTACATGGGGTGTCCCACATTAATGTCCATTTAAAGCGAAAGACAGTTAACACAAATACCTGTACTTTTAAATGAAAACGCCTCCCACTTGGCACCAAGAAACTGCATTCTGAAAGCAATTTTAACAAGCTGTTGTTTTTAAAGCTGCACCAAGCTATCCTAAAATGTCTGTTCTGTTACTGAAGCATGCACATCTCCACAGGCAGTATGACGGGGAGTGCAGCACCCTTTCCGCTCTACAAGCCCAGGAAGAACCCAGTCTTCCAGCTTCAGGCTAATTTTAAACACTATGCACCTCTAATTGTATCCTTTTCTTAGTGGAATTTTATTCTAAATATTTTTCTTAATTTTCTTGCATGTAAAGATGATTAGGATGAGGTTTTACAAATGGACCCAATAGTAAAATGCTCAGGTGACTGCAACAGAAATAGTCACAGCCAAACCCGAGTGTATTTGAAAAGTCTACCCACTGAATACATCACTGTAAATCCTGCAGATGCTTTTAGGATGCTCTTGTTAAAAGGCTGGCTATAAGTTCACAGAAGCACACTGCAGAAAGACCTGTGCAGATAAACTTTAACAGTGAACACAACAAGGACTCAGTAACCTTTTTTCTTCACAATTTTACCTTAAAAAAAAAAAAAAAAAAAAAAAATTAAGTCTGTCTTCATCAGCAAATGTCAAGTACTCTTAAATTAGACAGTGAAATTAGATAGTGAAATGCTGCTTCCCAATTAAAAGGAGGCATATATAATGTGGAAGTAACTGAAATAAATGCAAAATAGTCTCCAGCCTAAATTCTATTCACCTTCAAGCAACACCAGAAAATTTTCAGTTAGCAAAGAAAAAGATATACCTTTCTTCCTGGCGGTGTCATCTGGATCAAGACTCCTGGTTACTGTAACAACCTTAAGAACTAGATGATTGCCCCCTTGTCGAATCATGTTTACCACCTGCCTGTGGCCAACTTTCACTACATTTTCATTGTTAACCTACAAGGAAAAAAGACAAGGAAAAAAAAGAGAGAGACAGACACTTTTTAGATCAAATATAGAAAAATCCTATACCACCAATTTTAAAATGGAAAGGGAGAAGCATAGAAAATTATAGAATTTGAATGGACTTACTTAGGTTTGCTAATTATTTACTTATACAATATCAGCAAATATTTATATTATTTCATTTCTTTAATATGCCCACTAGAATATTTATAAGCATTTCATTTACATTTAGATCCAGGATCCTTGCAAAAAAATCTGACTTTCAAAGGCACTTCTATTTTATTTCCTATTTGCTTCCCAGCATTCTGCCTTTCCTTTATTACCTCCTCAAGAGTCCAAGGTAATGGAAGCACCTGTGGTTAGGCTACTACAATCCAAAAGCATTTCCAACATATAGGAAAAGTTACCTATTGTGGAATCTGTTTCAATGGAACATTGTTTTCATATTATTTTGTTGGCTTATTTTTTTTCTTAAGGGAAAAACCTAACTTCAAATCATATTTATACAGTTATATTGCAGGGCAGCAGCAGAGGATCCTGGCTAGAACTAGTGTGAAAGAAGGCATGAGCAGAGGGACAGAACTGGGTAACCCAGTAACGAAGGCACTCCCCTAGGACAGTGATCTGGGTTCCAGTCCCTGCTCCCAGTTTTATTTCACACAGTACAAAATGTATAAAAGCAGTCCTTCAAGTGCCTTCAAGACTGGGCTAAAGATTTTTGGCTTCCTCTTGTTTTCTCTCCGATTTATTCTATTTCACATTTTTGGCAACTCAACAGAATGACAGGAAGGGCAGATCATTCTAGCCTACCATGTAGCCTGGTGGGTAAGGTACTTTTCTGGAAGGTGGGTTGAATCCCCTCAGGCTGAGAAAAGCCTAAAACAGAGGTCTTTTGGTTTCATTATGACACTTATGTAAAACAGTGGTGGTCAACCTTTTGGACAGGCATGCCACAAGTTAATTCCCAAACCCTCCCTGAGTGCCACTCTGGTCCCCACCTTCCAGCGGTATATTGGATAGAGTTTGCATCCTGTGGGGTACCAGAATGGAGGCAGAGGAGCTTGAGTCTCCAGTTACACAGAGCAGAACGGGGAGGCTCAAGCTCCCCTACCTCCATTCTGGTGCCTCTCTTGACTGAGTACCCGGGGCTTGTGTGCCACATACAGCAGCTGCCTTGCTACTTGGGGTATGTTTGCTACAGGTTGGCCACCACAGTGGAAAAGGTGGGCACCACTTTTCTTCTCCTGGTGTGTTTTAAAAGAAAGCGATGAGATATTTGTTTGCTAGGGATGAAGAGGGTGCTTACATCAGGAGGTGGTTTCAACCCGTGAATCCTCATCAGGATGCCTACCCGAGCTGCAATTAGGCAGCTGAATTCAAGAAAGAGTCAGGGTTCAGAATAACTCTTCTTTGAATAGCTTCTGCAGTCTGGCATCCATTACATGTTCACCTTATTCTTTACTTGTACCATTTAGGAACTTGAGGTCTGTGATTTAGGCACTTAGCTCCAGGTTTGGAAAACTTAGTTATAGCAACACAAACTTTTTGGACCTAGGCCTTACTTTTTTTTTTTGGAAAAACAACAACTAAATGTTAACTAACATCAACCACCAAAATTATTTCCCTTGCTAATGGACATTTAAAATAAAAAAGCGAGCTGATGATAGATACATTTGTATCCTTAGAACAGATTTTTTAAAATTATATTCTCTGGAAGATGGAGACAGGGAATCCTGATACATTGGGGGGGAGGGGGGGGCACAGACTCCCCTCTGCATGTACATTTTTGTACCACATCTACATGCAAGTCCTAGTAGAGTCTGCTTGGATACAAGTAGCAGGTCCTAAAAAAAAACAAGAAACAAATATAGCAGTGCGGATATCCAACCAGTTTCCAGTTTAGGATAGTAACCTTAAGCTCACACTGCTGGATAGCAAAGAGACAAAAGTCTACTAAACACACAGTACTTACAGGAGACGCCACCTACTCAGAATATGAACTAGACACGTGTCATAACATGACATTTTTGATAAATATATTTTAACACTATAAAATATTGCTTCTTCTGACAGCTACTTCTGACACACAAGACATTTTTGATTTTGCCTTCAAAACAACACAAACTGTGGTTCAAGAACAACAGAACTGCTATTATACAGAATCATAGAAAATTAGGGTTGGAAGGGACCTCAGGAGGTTATCTAGTCCAGCCCCCACTCCTTTGTCCAATTTTGTCCAATTTCTAGTCCAATTTTCACCATTACGATAAGCAAAGAGTTATATCACTGAAGTTTGAACTTAAAATTTGTTTTGTACCATACTGAAAATTTTTTTTTAAGTGGACAAGATGAACTTTAAGAAACAATTTTAGCTTTGTGAATTTAACATTTTACCAATGAGTAATTATGAACCAGTAGCTCCAAGAGCTGAAATATTGAGGTCAGTAAAAGCAACCGACTGAATGTGGCTCAACTGCTTCCAGCATACAAGAAAATAAATGGTCCCTGTAGACTACTATTCTGTCTCTTGACAATGGCCAGCATTATGGCCAGATGCTTCAGAAAAAAAGTGCACAGAAACCTTTAGTAAGTATTATGGGATAGCCTCCTTAGAAAAATGTCTTTCAAAACTCTGTCAGTTAAAATGAGCCAGTGCCCTGAAATGTATTATTTCCAATCTAGCACATATAGGAGTTTGATGGCATCCATGCCCAATCTTCTTTTTATCCACATTTTTTATCACCCATACCTTGCAATAATGAGTTCCACAGGTTAATTATGGGAAGTATAAAAATGATACATCTGATAGGGCATTAAGACCTATTAAAGTTGAATTACATGAACATTTATTATGTTTTCTTTTCAGAAGTACCACGCCACTAAACTTAACACAGGGTGCTTTTGACAGTGGCTGGTAAGAGCTCAACACAACATACTTTTCAGAATTTGACATTAACCTGGACATTGAATTCAGGACTGACCAACAACAAACCAAACCAGACCTTTCTCACCTGTTTATATATGATCATGTCTAATTCTGTGTGCTACCTGTGTTTATTGCATTATTTTTGTTTAAAATTTATAAAGTATTAGAAATAACAAAAAGCAATGGTATTACTAAAATAAATGAAGTTACAGAAACATTAGACTTCTATTAGTGTGACAACAACTTCACTACAAAATCTCCAAATAATTATTTGAAATATTAAGTTTCCTATGTGCAGTGCTCCAATCCATGACCCCCCCCCAAAAAAAATGAACCAAAAATTACATTAACTAGAGCAAAATGGAAGAAATGAGACCAAGTTATAAAAATAAATCAGCTGAAAATAATGTTTACTTTTTATTCAGAACAGCCAACACACACCTTTAAAAATTATGAAATAAAAATATTTGACTGCAGTATAAAGGAGCACCCATACAGATCTCTCAACCGCCTTCCAAAAGCAAACTCAAACATACATTAAAAAAGAGTTTGACCTTCATATACTCCAAGTAACTGGGAATTTCAATTTTAAACTACTCTTACACACAGCAAAGTTTGAGCAAAGTTATTGTAATCTGGAAGAAAAAAAGAAAGGGCAGATGCCTTCCAATTTAACAGGCCTCTCCCCCTACAATATGAAAACAAACTTCCCAAACTTTTCACTATTTAAATGAGGGAAAATGCACTTACTAAAAATAAATACATTTTTTTTTCAAAGAAAGGAACAATCATAGTACAAATTTTCAAATTACTAGCCAAGTGCTGTGCCCCTAAGCCTGACTCTGCCTGGACAGAAGCTTTTTCATTTTATATGAACAAGTATCTGTGTAATATATCTACTGACAACTCATCCTTATAAAAGGTGCTGACTAGTAGGGTGGTCTCCCTTCAGTGATGGAAGCAGCAAAGTATTAAACTGAACATTTAAGGCTGAGCTATCATCTATAGTATCTGTGTTCTTTGGAGGACATGACTGAAGTCACATGACAAAATCCACTATAAACTTTCTCCATCTTCCTAGCATCTGGTATTGACTGCTATCTGAGACAAGACAGTAGTCCAGCTGAACTACTGGCATGTGATAGGGTAGCTGCTGTGTTCCTAAATATATTTTATAAAATGGAATAAAGCATTACACTTCCTAAGAAGCTCCTACTACTAAATGAATCAACACAGTAATTCCTGCATTACAGAAAACAAATACATAATTAGAATCCATAAAATGCATTTTAACTGGAGTTATTTCTTTAAACAGAGTTAGTCAGAACCAATTAGAAAATGTCTCCTAATGTTTTCAGGAAAAAAAATGCAGAGCTACAATAAAGCAACAGCACATTAATCAAACATATGCACACTTTACTATAAAAAGTGATAAATGGAGTATGCAGTGCACCATCTGCTGGCATTATGATGTGCAATGATGTTATTTAACTTTTGGAGCCAGAACAAATATATACAAGGCATATATTTTTTAAATGGTCTCAAACACAATCTATAATTGAATGTGTACAATGGGTTTGTTTAAAAGCCACAGATATGACATTAAAGAGCTGCTGAACCTAAAAGATTTCTGCTATAATAATATAGACATTGACAGGGGATATAAAGGCAATTTGCTTCTGCAAAATGTGTATGGAGGGTATGGTGTTTAAACACTGTAGAAACAACCAAGAGGTATCTCACCTCTATTATTACTAAACCAATCAGAGAAACTTTGTAGACTTGCATTGCACATAAAAAGGTAATTAGTGACCGACTTCAAGAGACCAGGATTTCACGACTAATTTTCTTCTGCCTTGCAGTTTGTGCAGTCATTTACTCTGATGCAAAATGAATGCAGAGTTGGTGTACAATGGTACCCAGTCAGAACTGTATGCACACACTTTGCCTGGTCCTTAAATAACTTAGCAGGGAGAGGACAGCAGGGGGGGCGGGGGGGTGGAATCAGGCTTAAAACATTATTCACATGGATGAAGACTGAGTTATTTCCAACCAACCCAGTGATAACTGTGTATTCACTTCTACAGGCTTGAACACAAAGATGCAGTGCTATAATTTGAATATTAATACTGCCAATAAAATTAGCAGCAAGTCTTCCCAGTAGTTTTAATTTGATATTATTGCTGTAACACTTCTGCAGGTATAAGTAATTTGGTGATATTGATTCTTTGCGTCTATATCAAAGCCTTGGCAATAAATAATCCCAGATGACTACTGCAGCTCTGCACCTTGTTCTCTAAAACCTGACTGAAGAAGGTAATTATTATAAATCACTAAAATACTTAAATATATATTTCACCTGTGCCAATTTCTTTAACAATGGCATAGAAAACTCTAGGAGAGGGGATTAAAATGCAGATCTTGGTGTTAAATTTAATTATGTTCTCTGCCATATAATAAATATGGCTTTTTCTTGCAGCTTCTCTTGTTGAAAAAAAAAAAAAAACCCCAACATAAAATAGTGATAATTTCATACCCAATGTATTTTGTAGGTTGTGAATTTTGTATAAAAAACCTTAAAGCAACATTCAAGAGGGAGCATATTTTTGTTTATATGAAATTAAATGTAGGATTAATGCTTGTATCTATAGGTAGGTCTTTCAAAATTGCACACTCAGCACATGCAGGTGCTTCAGGGCATGAGACAGGAGAGCTATGGCTTCTCACAATGAGCTGAGAAATCTTTAAAACAAACCTATCTTTTCACACACAAATTTGCACAGTGGGATAGGAGACAGCATGTCACAACAGCACTATCAGGTATATTCAGGTAATCATAGTAACCTCTCAAATACCAGCTTCTACATGAACTACCGATGAAATCAGCAGACAATATGCCCTCAAGTGCTAACAGCACAAAGATGAAACATAGCTGTCCTGGGCAGGAAAAAGTTCTGAAAGATTTTGCGACTCATAAGCAATTATGCTGCCTTGTGGATATTTTAAAGGATAGCTGTATGTCAGTAGGGGTCTTTGGATTTTCTCAAACTTTGGAGGAGTCTAGGTCCCCCAGCAGTCAGGGCTGTCAGGATTAGTGGGAAGGCTGATTTCTGAAAATATTGGCATGTAACTAAAGAACTACATGGCAGTGAGATGTTAGGATAAGAAACTTTACTTGTCTTTTTGTTTTGTCTTCAAATTTATGGCCAGTTTTTCTTGTATAATTTCTTTCTCCTATATCATAAAGCCTTTTTTTTGTTTCGTCTCCTTACCGAGTGCCTATGATAAAGAGTGATCTCTGGGCGAATGATATTCCAGGCTAATTCATTTTATGGAAAGAAGGGGGGCCTAAAAAATTTATTTCACAACACAAAGAGAATTCACTTCGAGCTGGCACAGATTCCCCTGCTGCAGCTATGGGGTTTGGTATAAGGGTAGGGAGCTGAGGTTTGTGGGGCTAAGGAGTTATCCCAAGGCAAACCTTGGTCTCTTCCCTGAGACAAGCAGCAGGAAAAAACTCAAAGCTTTTGGGGAGAGGCCATGAACGCGTCTGTGACGCTGGTGGTTGAAGTAAAGTACTTTGACAGTTTACAGCAGGGGTGGGCAAAATGCAGCCTGCGGGCCGGATGTGGCCCACCAGGCCATTCTATCCGGCCCACGGGGCCCCTAAAAAATTTAGAAAATTAATATTCATCTGTCCTGGGCTGCCTGTCACGCAGCCCTCGATGGCTTGCCAGAACTCAGTAAGCGGCCCTCTGCCCAAAATAATTGCCCGCCCCTGGTTTACAGCCGTAGTGAAGGTCACCTTTTGTTGAAGGTACATCGACCCTGAAATCCTTGATAACACCGAAGTCTTCATACAAGAGCATTCTCAAGGAACGCTTCTTACTGTCTTTGGTGGATGATAATCTGGCCTCAAGTACTCACTTCATTGTTACTTCTTGGTGAACTACAGAAATGTGGTCTATCTGGGCATGACACTTTCAGTCCTTTGGAAACAGAAATGCCCATTAGTACAGGATGCTGTAGCAAGTTTCTTCTTCAGCCACACAAGCTACTGCAAGCACATGAAATCTGTCTTTTGATCTTTGCTCTAGCTTGTCACAGAATGCTGAATCTATTCTCAAACTTGCATTGCAAAAGTATTCTATGGTTTGGGTCCAGGTAGCTAAAAAACCATCTTAAACTCCAGGAGCAAGACTGTGGTTAATAATATATGGTCTTCTATCACAGTGGAACTTTCTATGCTACAAATAAAGTTTGCCTACGTGGGAGATGGAGCTTTGTCAAGAGCCAGTCTGAGATTGTGGAATGTACGGAACAGGACTCAAAAGACCACTATAAGCCTTGCTGTCTTCTGCTCTAAGAGTAACGTCCATTCCTTTGGCCTCGACTACTTAAATGTAAATACACAGCAACATTTACATGAAAAAATAAACCTGCCAAAAACAAAGCAAAACCCTGTCTGGAGAGGATGAAACAACCACCCCTACATGATAGATGTACAGTGACATTGTGGAAGGAGCTCAAATACCACTGTAATGAGTACAAGAAATATAATGATATAAAACAGAATACAATAGTACTAATATAAATTAAATTTCACTCACTGAAAAGTAAAAATCATGTTTTATAGAGGGACATAAGATATACAGTTTATAGATTACTTGCAGCCAACTCATTTGCGCCACTGTATTATTTTAGATATAGCGCTGTCCTGCAGCAAAGAGAGCCCAAACAAATTAGAAAGAGAAATATTAGCAAGCGTATAACCTCTAAAATGTGTGAATTCCTTTAGCTGCATTAGAGTGATGTTGAACTACTTCAGACAACTTTCGTATGGCTGACTGAAACAGTCTGGAACTAGCAAGGAGCCACTGCATTGAATACACTCACGTCTATGGCAAATTGCAGTAATTCAACCCACTACACACTGCAAGACCTACTCTTAAAGGGAATATGTTGTTAAATTTATTTCTTGCCCTGGGCCAGATCCAGCCTAGGGTACAATGTGGCTTCAGTGGCAGCAACTCCGTCTCTAGGCTGATGCAGGTGGCAGTGGCGGTAGCTCCATCTCCTGCTGCATGTGTTTTGTGCTGCAGCAGCAGCTCTGGCACAGAACGCATGGTAGCAATAGCTCGAGCTCCAGGTCTAGCCCAGGGCACACGGCAGCAGTGCCTGAGGAGCTGGGGCTACAGCACTGGCAACAGGCAATGCCACATCCACCAGCACCCACAATCCCTAGATTCTAGGATAGACAACTCCCTCCTTCCTCTCAGCCATGCCCTCTAACTTTGGTGGCCTGGTGGTAGCCTGGTAGTCCAGATAAGCACCTTTATGGGCCATATCTGACCCACGTTGCATGTTTGACACCCTTACTGTAGGGGATAAGTAATGACAGCAGGGCTACGGGCAGTGTTGCCCAGGCACAGGAAGGCAGGGACAGCGTGTGCAGTGGGTGTACTCTTCACTTAGGTAATTAAGATGCCACACACAGCATTGGATCTGTGGTACCATACGATTCAAAAGCCATTATTACCTCTTGCCCCAGTTTCTCCTAATTCATTGCAGAAGGGGAAATCAGATTTAAGTTCTGACTGTGTACTGAATTTTCACTGCAATTGTTACTCTATGGCATTCTGTCTTAATGTGCAACAAACATGTTAGCACAGTTGAGGTAGTTAAACACCACTGAATAGCCCCAATATAATGAAGGCTAACATATCTGAAGCTTTGCTTGCTTGCCTCCTGGTGGGGCTTTTCAATCATGCTCACACTTAATCATTTGGGCTAATGCAATTGAGACAACCCTTTTGCCTGACGTATGGTACCCTGGGAAGTGTCTCTGAGGAATGGATACTTAAACTAGCAATGATAAATGCAACAACTTCTCATGCCAAACCAAAGATGGTGCGTATACACACCAGAAAAACTCAAGCTTACTGAGTTTTGGCAAGCCATTGAGAGCCACATGACAGGCAACCAGGGTCAGATTAACATTAATTTTCTAAATTTTTTTTAGGGGCCCTGTGGGCCAGACAAAATGGCCTGGTGGGCTGCATCTGGCCCGCGGGCTGCATTTTGCCCACCCCTGCTGTAAACTGTCAAAGTACTTTACTTCAACCAACAGTGTTGGGCTCCATACAAATAAAAGACTCAATCCTCATCATCTACATTGTAAAGACAAAGCAGGGCCTAAATATTTCTACCACTGCCTCACTGTGGGCACATCTACACAAGACATTTACTGAGGAGCTGACTAGTTAGATCCACAGTAAAGCATCAGCATCTACACATGCAGTGCTATTAGGTTGGAGTAAACTAATTAATTCTGTTATAGGATAGTACTGCCCAACACAAGTACTATCCTATGGAACAGTTATTTATTCTGCTGCAGCACACAGGTAGGTGCTAACCAGGGCTGCCTGGGGCACAAAGGTGACAGTGGAGCTGCCTGCTGGCTGACCCTGCACTGTAGCTCCCTCATGCCTAGGCACGCCCATCTGCAGCATGTTTAGCTGGTTCAGAGCAGCCCTGGGCTGGCAGGCTGACCCCCAGACCTCCCTGACAGCCAGGGCTGTCACCCCAACACAACATGCTGCAGTCCCAGGCACATGTGTGAACACTGCACCTGGGAGCAATAAACTGTGGTGCAAACTGCACTAGAGTTTATTGGGTCAAATTAATTTTACGTGTAGATACTCCCTGTATGGTGTTAGAAAAGATAGCTAAGCTTAGGTAGGACCATGCATTAGTCTTAGGATAAAAACACTTGTTTAAACAAGTTATTTGAGAAATTAAATTCAGGAATGCTTGTAAAGTGTTTGAAAGATGAAAAGTGCCTTCTAAGAGCAAAGTAATAATAAAGCAATTAAGCTTTTCTGGGGCCCATACCCAGAAGCACTGCATACAGAAGATGATGTTATTAACAATCTTCTTCCCATAGCCAATGCATTGCTCAAAGTTATCACAGCACTTTACAAATATAGAGAAAGGCACACTCCCTGCCAGAAGAGTTTATAACCTAATCCAAGTAAGAGGAGAAAATAATGTACCAAGAGTTTAAGAGTGGGAAGAAGAATAGAGGAATAACAGTTTAAGGAGAATCTGCAGGAAGGAGAGAAATGACACTTGGACAGATGAGTAGAGAGAGCATATTCCAGCTGGGAAAGGAAGGGAAGAAGGGAGACTGCAGGGAGGTACAAGATGTGGGCTTTGCAGAACACCACATTTTAATAGATTTCCCATACATGAAGATGAGGGTTTTCAGGTTACAGCTAAGAAGCATTCCAACAGTTTTTGCTCTGATAATAGGCAATCTTCTAATTGGCTGCAAAAAAAGAAAATTCCAATTTGAACATCATCATATGACAGCAGCTGAACAAGCTGGAACAGCATCACTGTAGCAGCCTTCCCGTAGGAGGGTGCAAAAGGAAAAAAAAAAAATCTACCAGAGAAAGAGACCTTTAAGGATTTCTTTTCTATTATTTCTTTTTAAAATACATTTGTGCGAATTCCTTTCAAGCATCATGAAAAGAACAGCCTGATGACATATACTATTGCCTTGTCCAAAAACAGACCCTTCTCTCATCTGGTCATCCTTCCAGTAGAAGGAGTGCTCAGTCATTTGCCTAAGCATTTAGCTAATAAGACCTCAGTCATTTCTCTCATGGTATTATCACAGATACACCTGCTAGCAGTTCAGTCAGACATGACTGTAAGCTGCCAGCAGTTTCCCATAACACCCTCCCCCAAATGTCAACTTTGCTGGAAACATGTAAAACTGTTTTATATATTATATATATTCACAATCAGCCATATGTAGTCATAAAAATCAGTTTCTACCCACGCACTTAAAACAGACTAACTCAGTTATTGTGATCTCTATAAAAGAGAAAAGGTTTCTTATTTGCCATTTTACGATTGAGAAACTGAGGTACAGAGACCAAAGTCACACAAGAAATGTGAGAGAGCTGTGAACTCATCCCAGGATCACCAGGATCATTGTTTAACCACAAGAACACCTTTCCATTTAAAAAACAAAAGCCTAAGATAGCAGCTGGTTCCAATTTCTTCATGGTAACCCATTTGGTGACCCATAGAAACAAAGGACTTTAAGGAACCAGCTGGCTCATTGAATCTATTCCCCTGCAACGTCAGCCATCAATTCAATAGATGTTATGTCCAACAGGATCTATAGGAATATCTTCTCCAGCTCCACCCACACTCTAACCCACCCAATTGGTTTAAAGCATGAAAATCCAGAATTAAGCCTGGAACACTTCCTTTAGCCAGTCAAGCTTCATTTGCCTTTTACTGTCATTACTACAGCCAGGTACATCTCTGCCACAGGCCACAAAAACCCATCATCTGCAACAAGAGAATATAGAGTTTATGCTTCTGCAGCTCCTTTCCAAAATGTATCCCAGAAGGCTCAGTAATCTAATCTCTTTTATGATTACTAACCAGCCAATAGACTAAAAAAGAAAAATAGGATTGAGTTTGGGAATAGGGACAGAGAAGAGGAATGCAGAAGTTCCAAAACACAAACCCGAAGATTCACATTTGCTTGAAATGTCTGTAATAAGTTATCACCCATCCCAAACCACCACAAGACTTCTCACCCCAAGAGTTCCTGTTTAAGGTTCATTTTTATAGATCTCTTAGATTAAATTCAGAATAGATATGCTGTACACAAATCAGAGTCATAATAAAGACTGAATTATGGGCCTGTATATATAAACCTAGTTATCCAGAGGATGCTCTTTTAGTTAGATTGTGTTGTGTGAGCCAAGCCACTGAAATGAATGGATTTCCTGTGTGGCAGCCTAAATACTAAAACATGGTAACAGTGGCACATAAAATCTATAATGCTTTGACAATTCTGATGAGCTTACACAAATACTAAATGAGCTGCAACAGAAACAGAAGAAACACTGCTGAAGCAGAGAGTTCCAACCTATTGGACCTCAACTGATAAAATGTTGAAAAATTCTTGGAACAAGAAGTTATGCATGCCTATGTAACAAAGTACCAGACACCATAGGTAAGGCAACAGACAATCAATATATCCTTCTCTTACTGATCATCACCATTGTATGCACACACCACCATTAAATCTATGAGTCATGATTGGCAATTCCATACATGCTGTTTACTTGGAAAATATTCTGATAATGCTGTTTCAAATTATAAACAAACATTGGTTGAGTCATTAAAAATAACATTTGGAAACTCAAAACTGAAACCTGTTTCTCTGACAGATTTTTTATATCAGTGAACTTTCTCATTGTTTTGTTTTTATTGGATAACTCAAGTGTTGGACTGCTCAAGTCGGTTTGTATTTTCTTCACATTTTTCTCCTTTGAAATATTTACAATATTTTAGAAAGATCTTTGCACAGAATTACAGGAAAGATCATGAAGGCCAAAATTAATTCCCCTGTCCCTCTACTTTCATTTGGGGAGCCCAACCACTATGGCAAAAGGAACCAAAACCTAAGATATGTGGCATTGAGATCAGATGGTTTTGTACTGACTCCTTTCACTAGAGTACTTGAGTTCTTCCAAAAATTTATAAGCGATATTAATCATTCCAGGTAATCTTTAGGACACATAAGGTGTCTTGTCCCAATTGGCACAAGGCAGCCCCCATGCATCCCCTGGAACCAGAGGCTATTGATGGTGACGCTGTGACTGGCTAATTAGTTCTGCTGAGAACCAGGGGCTGTCCTAACACATCTCCAATACTTCTGGCTCTAGAGATAGCTTGCCCAGAGCTATCAAGGAGCATCTCTACAGGCTGAGGTCTACATTGCGAAGACATACTACAGTTTAGCTACTTGAATGCTGTGATCATCTCTCTCAAACTAGGCTACATAAAAACTTGTCTTGACCTATAAATATTATGGATTTTAGGGTGACAGAAACATAGGACTGAACAGGTCTTGCCTGCATCACCAAATCTATTGTCTCTGGGTACAAATAGTCACTGCCCTTTGTTGGCACTGGATATATAACCCAAATGCCTTGCTCTGGGTGGACCCAAACCCTCAAACTGACCATGACCTCTCCATTTGATAACGGAGGCAAATTTTATTGATACACAGTGATAGCAAATAAAAATAATGCAAACAATTCTATAGCTACCAGTCCCAGAGCTCACAGAGTCAAGGTACATCTGGCCAGTACATGCGCTTCACTTTGAGGTTCTCTCCTGAATGTCAGATGTCAGCAGCCTGGAGGTCAGAGGCTGAGGCCCACCTTCCTGCAGTGGGGTGGGTGAGATGGGCTGGTGGTGCACCCTCTGTCCATGGTGGCTGGGATTCCCCTCTCAAGGACCCTTTGGTGCTCTGAAAACCCTCCTTTTGTATTCTTTTTCTCCTCTGATGACTCTTCATCCTTGGGGAACGATGGTTGCTCTCCCTGTGGTCATCATACTGTCCATGTTCTGCCCTGTCAGCAGCTTCACAAACCCATCACATGCACACATCCTGATTTGGTTATTTTTGGTGTCCTCCTAATTTGGTCTGTCCCCACAAAACCAGAAATCCCAAGGCATTGCAGCTGGGCACTGTGACCTGGCCAACACTGCGGAGTCCCTTATCTCTGTTATAGTACACTGTTCATGTTATGGAACAGTGTGGTACATGTCTTCAATTTCCCAGCCTGTGTCTGCTTGCCCGTGCCGGACACAGTGTGCCTTGAAGGAAACTTTTGTCACAAACAGGCTTTTACAAATCAACTAGGGCTGTCAAATGATTTCAAAATTGATTGTGATTAGTTGCGCGATTAAAAAAATTAGTCACAATTAATTGTGATTTTAATCACATAGCTAAAAACTTAAAAATATGCACAGAAAAACTCAAAGTTATGCAAAATTATGCAGGTGCTTTGAATGGTTGAGGGTGTGTGTGTGTGTGTGTGTGTGTGTGTGTGTGTGGAAAATTTGTGAAGGTGTGGGGGGCTGTGTGTGGGGGGGGGTTTGGAGCCAGAGGAGGGGGGTCCCACATACCCTGTTAGGGTGTGGGGTACAGTGAATCAGGAGTGAGGGGCAGCAGCAGTGCTGGGGGGGGTGCTGTAGCTTGGGAGTGAGGGGCAGACAGACACGCAGACACACACAGACACCACCCAGCAGGTAAGTCTGTGGAGGGGAGGGGCATGGGAGAGGGAAAGGGCAGGGGGCAGATCAAAGCTCCCATGGTAAGGGAAAGAATGGGACAGGCAGGGGCAGGGTGAATGGGGCCACGGGGCCAGGGAGAATCATAGGAAGGAGCTGTGGCTGATTCAGGGGTGTGGGGGAGGCATGGGGAGCATGCTGTGCACACCCCTGGGGGAAGCATAGGGAGCATGTGCCCCCCTGGATTTGTGTACATGGTAGAGGTGGGTTGCTGCTGCATGCTGATCTCTGTGCCCTGCTGCCTTTGCTCGGGGAGCCATGTGATGTCATGCTGTGTCTCCTGCCACTGGGTGGGCAGGGGACACAACACAGCTAGTGCACAGCTCCTGGGGCAACAGCAGTGGGGTGCAGAGCCCCAGATAGCAATGGCAGCTCGCCTATGCCCCACGTACAAATCCAGGGGCATGTGCCCCCCATGCCTCCCCCCTGAGGATAAAGATAGTGGTGGGAGCAGCCGTCCCCTGCATTCCCTGGATGAGCCATGGCTTTGTCCCATGACCTTCCCTGGCCCCGGGGCCCCATTCACCCCAGCCCCTGTCCCTGCCCCTGCCTCATTCCTTCCGTCACCATGGGAGCCTTGATCTGCCCCCCTCCCCTCAATGCCTCTTCCCCTTCACAGACTTTCCTGCTGGGTACTGCACCACATGCTACCAGACTGCTTTCCTGGATGCCTGCAGGTTGTGGTTGTGTATCTGTCTGTGCTGCTCCCCTGGAGCTGCAGCTGCCTGGAGCCTGTGCCCAGGCTCCCCTAAAATCCTCTGCACTGTCACCACTACCCACAGGGTGGCCTGGAGGCAGAGCAGTACCCAGGTGTGGGCTCCAAAACCACATGTGATTAATGCATAAAGAAAATTAATGTGAACAATTAATGCATTAATCACATGCATTAATTAAGATTAATTGACAGCCCTACAATTAAGCCTTGCCATTGTCCTGGACCATTGTTCTAATGCATATTTACTTTACCTACAACCCAATTCCCAAAAACAAACCTCTAAATACCATTTTTTTGCTATCACCCTTGTACCATCATAATTTTTTGATGGTAGTACAAGCTGTGAGAAAACAGATATTTTAGCCCATTGTTAGTGTTTACGTGCCCAAAAATGTTGCCATAACCAAGGGTGGTCACAGTTTGCAATATCTTAAATGGGAGGACTTACTGTATGCCACAGGAATTCCCCTACAAGGCCTGTAGGGGTACTCCTGGAGCATGCTTGCAGACATACCCTGCCTCTCCTCCCCTCTTCCTGTATGGGATTCCTGTGGTGTGTGTGTATGTATTGGGTTGCCACACCCCAACTCAATGCTTGACACTTGGGGCCATTGTCCAGCAGGATCAGGCCTCTGAAGCCCTTGGGAGCAGCAGGGGCTCAATCCTATGGGATAAGGACTATGGCAACATCTGAAGAAACCAAAGTAACAGACACATCCCCATTTTTAAATCAGAGTCTGTTTCTAATCCCGGTGTCAAAAAGTTGTGTTTTTAACTCCTTTCACAGCCCTGTCAAACTCTTCACCTTCCTTGGCATTTACTTCAAATGTATTTATAGAGAGCAATCATAGTGTATTTATAGAGAGCAATCATAAAGCCTCTCAATATTTGTTTTTCCAAGACACTTTGCTTCCCATTCTCTTGATCAACCTATTAGCTGTTTCCCACACTTGTCCCAATTTGAATTCTTTTTTCCTGAAGGGACCAAAATTTTACAGTATTTTACAGGACATCTTGCCAATACCTTGTCCAATGATACTGATATGTTTGTCATCACTGGCAATGTTACACTTGATACTACATCGTCATATCACATTAGTAGCTCATAATTATCTTCCAATTTACTTAAAAAAAGAAAAAAAAAAAAAAAAAAAAAAAAAAAAAAAAAAAAAAATCACACAGGACATCTTCGTCCTCCTCCATTACTTCCATCTGATGAACCACTAACTCATAGCAGAATTTTTTGTTATTAATTCCTAAGGCCATAGCCTTGCACTTTTTACCTTTAATTTTCTATTAGTCTACTACTCAAAGTCCACTGAAGTTTTCCTCATATGAATAATACTTCCATTCTCCCCATATAGGAAACAGCTCCCAATTCTGTGTTAGCAGCAAATTTCATTAGCATACTCCTACTTTTTGTGCCAAGTTCACCAGGAATATAAATGAATTTGTTCCTAGGGCCAGTGATTGACAAACACCACTATTAGCCTCCTCCCAGCTCAGTAGCTCTCCATTTTGACACAACCCACTGTTGTCTCTCTTTATTTAACTTACAGTTCACATATTAATCCCAACCAGTAATTTCTTGTGTTCCACTGTATTGAAAGTTTTCCTAAAGTCCAGCTAGACTAGGAGGTTGTTAATGGGGTTTGGGAGGATTGGAAATCAAGGCCGGGTTGGGTACAAGGCAGGGAGCAGGAGTGGGGTAGGGTATAATTTTTTTCCGCTTGCTTCTCTGCCCAATTTGCATCCACATATGCCAGATGGAATTTCCCCCAACTATTAATTTCCCTAAGGAATTAGTGGTTTACCATGGATTGTCAGTGCAAGGAAACTGCCAGGAATTGGAAGAAGGTTGTAAGCATTAATGGGAGGAGACAGAGGGGCAGCAAATGCACCCGTTGGGGGCCTGCTGGACAGGTGGAAATATGCCAAGGACAGAGGTAAACATCTTCAGGCACAGGAGAAGGCATTTAGGTCCTGTTCCTCTGGTCCTAGTCTCCCTCTATCTCAGGGTATGTTGGGGTCTCCACTGGCTGTGATCCCATCACTAAGGTCATCCGAAAGCAACCTCCTGTACGTTCCATCTATGAATCAAGTTCAAGTCAGGAAAAACAGATAAGAGATCATTCTCAATAGTCGCTCCTCAACATATCATCTCCTTCCCCCTTGATGTCCATAAGAGCCCAGGCCTGGATATCATCTTCTTCTTTTGGTGTAAAACCGTTTAAGTTGGGCAAGCTTTTAGCAAAAATAATTACATTTTCAGTACTGCTTTATTAACTTATTATTTTATCTGTTTTTATAATTGATCTTCTTTCTTTTGTAAGTTGCCCTGAGCCCTTTTTGGAGAGGGTAGCACCAAATCAAATAAATAAAGTACTTCTCTTCTGTCATGAGTTCACCCTGCCATACATTCAATATAAAGCATAATACAAATGACCCACAAAGATATAGTAAGCATACCACAAAGATATTCCACATACAATGATATTATGCATTGTATGGCATAATCATGTTGGCTTTAATGCTTGGCTGGGTTACTATTTATGGCATGATATTCACATCCTAAATCTTATTCACATCCTAAATGTAATGTGTGCCAGGGCCTATAGTTTTAAAAGCCCCAGTGCAAAGTCTTGTTGCTTGGTTTATCTGTCATGTATCTAGCTGCAAGTATTTTAAATCAGGTTGAGCTCCTGAGCTGCTAAACATACTTAATCCTTCTTTTAAGTTCTACGTGATTGCATTGCTTGACACACATTTGCCTGACGTATTTGAATTAGGTACCAGAAGGCAGATTGGCATTCTGTTAAAGTCTGCTTTTGTTTTTCTGCAAAATAATTATATACAAACACAAAGAAAAAAAACAAAACCAACAACAACTAAATATTTTGGAGTTTGGATGCTTCATATATGTTCCAACTTAGAATGAAGGAGAGCATATCAGAGAACTGAACCTTAATGTTTACTTTCTAAGCAAAAAGCTCAGCCATACTTTATGCCTAAATAGTGGGATGCCCTGCAAATTCCTAAGCTACAATGAAATATGACAATAGTTATTTAGAGTCCATCTCTCTCTCAAATGTTAGCAAGATGCTTGTCTACGTGACCATAATTTCTTAACTGGTGTCACCACATGCTGTATTCAGGATTTTTTTAAAAATAATTCTCATCTAGCATCCTTCTCTTTTGATTTTCTTAGAGATGACATGTAATATCAGAATTGCCTACTTAATGAATAATGGATTTGGTTTGGTGTATTCCTCATCAGGTGTCAGCAAGTTGTATAACACTAGCTTTCCCCCCACAGAGAAGCCCACTCCAGTCCTCTCAAACATACAAGCCATGAGCCATAGTCTAACCTGTGAACTGATCAATTCCCACAGGCTTATTCAGCGTATATGCAATTCTTCACTTGCACTTAACTCTCATGGAGCAGTAAAGGCAGTTATGCAAGCACTGAAGACTTCAGATCTCTTTCACACAGCTCTTGAGTGTACCACCTGACAGGTATTTACAAGAGCTAAAACCTGAAAGTCTGAACACATCTATTTTTAAAAATTGTACACATCTATTTTAAAGGCCTTTATGCAAAGAGTTCTTTGCATATAACGTCAATATGGTGCTCTTTCTTTATGAAATAATAATACAACTTAAATATTCATTATCCTGAAATGAGCTACAGTAATCCAGATAATATGGTTGGAATATGATGTCATAGAGCAATGTAAAATGACTTGTACTACATGCTATACTGCTCTATTTCTTCTTCTTGCGCACAGTCTCATTCATTGATAATAATGTTTCTGGCTTATGGATAAAGCGGTCTTTTGTTTTAGCTGTGGAAGAACATGGATTTTGGGGTACTGAAAGAGTGAATTTGGGATTTTTTTTTTTAAATCAGAGATTTTTCAGTTTTTAAATAGGGAACACCAAGATTCCTGCTAGTGAGGCAAGTGGCAGGACCCAGCCAAAGGATCCTGCTCAGGGCTGGCACCAGGGACCCAGCTGGAGGTGGCTGACCTCCTGGCCGCTTGGAGCTTTCCATCTATATATAGATCTTTCTCTCTCTAGATCTAGAGTGAGAGTGAGCGAGCACAAGCAAGCGCGAGAGCAGTTGGGCAATGTTTTATTGCTATATTTACAATGTTAAAGCAATTTGGAAGCGTACCAGTGTCTCTATCATCATAATAAAATAAATTCTAAATATCTGTATGCTTTGATGTTTGCTTTTGGTTTTCTTATCACAGAAAACTTAGAGCTCCCCCAACCCCAATGGCTGCTGCCAGTGAGCTGTGGGCTGTGTTGGGGGGCATGTGGCCCTGCAGGGGGCAGGCAGGGGACCCACCCCTTCTGAGCTGCTCCCTCCACCCCTGGTCTCCCACCTCCTCACAGCCCGCCACCCCCTACATACCTGGAATGGAGCCCAGGTCAGGTCACTGCACCCTGCATTGCTGTGTACTCTGCATGGGCAGGCAGCATGCTGCAGCATCAGGGCAAGGGGAAGACAGAGCTGCTCTGGTTGGCTACCAAAGTGTCTCTTTGGAGGGCCTGAGCCTCTGGTTGCCTCAGGCATGGTCCTGGACTGTGCCCTGCCCCATTTTTTTGTTTTGGTGTTTTGTTTTGTTTTTGATACCTGGATATCTAGGTATCAGATTTTGAGCCCACACTGCAAATATGCAACACAGGGGAGTGATTTTTTGTTCCCAGCATGCCTCTTGCCATGTCTCAAACTGCTCCGAGATGCAGCAAGAGGCATATTCAGGCTTGTCTGGATGTACCCCATGAGTTTAGAGTTACAGAACAGAGAATTTAGGATAGCTTTGATGTTATCAGCCGTAAAAACCCATACAGAAATATAACAGAAAAGTGTATTTTATAGGGAGAAATGCAGACTATTTTGTTTTTCAAAGAGATGAAATGCAAGAAAATGAGAACTAGATACAAATACTGGTTGTAGGATGCCATGGTTTATTCAAATATGCAATAAATTTTGCTCATGAAAGAATATGAGCAGGACTGCTTTGAGTCCAGATGCACGAACTTGAGCATAAGCATACAAAATTGAGTTGTTACAGTTTGATTTCCCTTATACACACTCCAGGCCTTAACATTTCAAACATGCCTTTCCTGAAAAATGTTTTATAAGGTATACACTAGTTACAAGTGAACATCTGTTTCCATTCTGTCTCATCCATTATGGGCTTGTCAGGACTATACACAACATATCTATTGTTCTCTACTGTCTGTGGTTACAGGATTATTGCGTCATTATGACTGCTGTTTGCACAATGTCTCAAACAGCACTGTCACACAGCTGATTTGGCTTACCAGATCTAGTAAGACTTAGAATCACAGAAACACAGGGCTGGAGGGAACCTGAAGAACATCTAGCCTAACCCCCATTTCAGGCAGGCTCATCCCTGTCTAAGGTTATGCACTGTCATTTAAGAAGCCCAAGATGGGTTCATACCAACTTACACAGGTTTCTCTAAGCGAACTAGTTTAGTTGGTGAGAAACCAGAACACAAGTTCACCCTTTGCACCATGGGCCAATCCCAGCTGTGCTGGCTTGGGTCAGGTGGGGGGGGGGGGGGGGGGGGGGGGGG
>NW_017729025.1:112763963-112772799 GCF_001723915.1 Gavialis gangeticus | reverse complement strand
GGGGAGGAGCTGGGGCAAGGGGCAGGTGGACCCCCCTCCAGTACACAAGCACTGCTAACAGCCAGCCTCTGGCAGGAGGTGGGGCTGGGGAGAGAGAAGCCATGTTGGATGTCAGCCATAGCCAAGTGGCAGAGGTGGAGAGGGGGAATGGGTTTACTACATGGACCCGGACCCAGGCCCAGCCCCTGTGGGGCTGAGGGGATGGGCTGCATTGACTCAGTTCTGTGACAGCCTGAAGGTGGGGCCCTCTGGGTGCTAGGCTGGAGCAGCTAATCACAGGAGACTGCTAGCATGCTTCCCTGCAGGGGGGCACGTAGTGGGGGACCACAAAGGAGTTGGGGATGCCAGAGGACTGCAAACTAACTTGATTCATTACAGGATCCGATACAGAAGTTCAATGTTCTGCACTAACCTAATTCACACAACTCTGATACCATATCTATTCACCATGATTTAGTTCAGGTTCCATCATTTTTAATCTGGACTACGTGCCTCTGTACAGTTACGGGTTTGGTTCAGATGCTGATAACTTAGGGTGTTTATACACATGCTCTGGGAGGTGGAGGGCTCCAAGAGCCACTCTAATTAAAGCATCCAGAGCACCACATGCATCAGCATCCCTGTGCTGAAAAACAGTGGTGGGGGAACTTAAAGTTAAAAGTGCCCCCACCATCATTTTTCAGCACAGGGATGCTGATGCACATGACGATGGAGTCTGCTGGAGCACAGTAATTACCATGTTCCAGCAGACTCGGTTAACGGAGTCTACTCCGACACATTGTAATTACAGCCCAGCAGAGCAGCTTCAATGTACATGTATAGGTGCGGTTAGTGAGGATTATGTAATGTCTGTACACAGCATATGCCAGCTCAGACAAATGTTTGTCTAACAGCCACTGACTAACATTCCACAAACTAAAATCAGATTACAGATTTTGCAGATTGGGCACATCCATAAGTCTTTGAAGGACTAGGGTCTGAACCTGTGGGTGGGCTTCTCGTAAGAAGTCATTTATAAAAGAGGATAAACGTAAGCTTCACTACTATCTCTTTGATACTGAACTTACAAGCAATATGAACGTGTGGCCTCCAGCTTTAAAAACAGCAAGCAGACTCCTATTAAACTGCTGCCACATGATCCTATGCTAGTTGTTATAAGAATTTGAATTACCCCAAATTAGTATAGGCCTTTGTATTTTCAGAGTCTCAAATATTGTAAATTTGGTATAAATCCTGATATATCTATATATATATCTATACACATATCTATCTATCTATCTATCTATCTATATATCTATCTATATATACACATAGATATATATCTATATACACATAGATATCTATATCTATATCTATATCTACACGTCTTTGTTTGCTTTAGATTCTCTTTCTTGACCAACTTCTATGTTTAGATAGACCATGGACAAGTGAAAAAAAATTGGTAAAATATTTAATACTACGTATTAAATTGTACACTACAAAATTGCATACTAATCCCAAATTCAAATATAACTCAGTATGTGGCCTTGTGCAGAACATTTAAATTCTGCCTCAGTTCTCTTATCTTTCAAACTGGGTTTATATAATAAATGTAATAGATTTCATAGACATTAGGCCTGGAAGGGACCTCATAAGATCATTGAATCCAGCCCCCTGCCCAAGAGGCAAGAAGTCAGCTAGGGTCAATTTATCATTACACACATAATGAATGAATGTAAAGTCCTTTGATATCCAGTATTTGCACTGTATATTTTATACATGAACCAAGGGGCAATATTCCATCACCTCTGCTTTGCACTTTACTTCTTGAGAAAAGTTTCTGATACCAGTGGGAGATTACTGGAATAATATTCAACATGGAGTTATGCTCTCAGAATCTGTTTTTATTTTTATCCTTAATAACCCACACAGAGAACTGGAATTCTTTCCCCAAAGATCCGATAGGGGAAGTATAATGAGTTTACTTCCCAGCAGTTTTTTTAAAACCTAGTACATCACACAGCGTATGCAACTAGTATACAATATAATATAAAATAATAGTAAAAGCAAAGAAGCATTGATATTAAAGCTAAACAAGTGTCAGCATAATGAAAAAACAGACAATTTTAGAATACTTTTAAATGAGCCACTTGTTAATTCGCAAATTCCAGTTATTTTACAAGGAGTCTTCTAGTTATCATTTTAAAGAGCAATGTTCTAATGTACTTAATTAAATCAAACCGACTGCTCCTCTATCACGTCAACTGACAATACAGATGCTGTAAACTCTTTCTTATGAAGCAAGGATTTATTTTGGGTTATTGAACAATGGTATAAGAAGTAGGAAGAAAGGAATTCTCAAAGCTTTCCCATCACAGTGGATGAGGTTTTTATGCAAACCTTTTGTTAAGCTCAATTATATTTATTTGTAAATAGTTAAAAGTGGAATTCTATTTTTACGTGATTCAATGACTCGCAGGACATGAGGAAACTGTATTGCCTTCAAAGCATCCCCACCTAGCCTATGACAGAAGGCTTGTCCTGAAGCAATATCCTTGCAAGTAAAAATCAAAACAGTCAAGCAGTGTTTTTGCTGTATGCATTGCTCGAAGTCTGCATGAGCTTGCAATGCCTCACGTAACAGTGCCAATAAGATGCTGTAGCTTATCCTTTGGGAAAGATTTCTCCATAGCAACACATTCAAATTCTGCAGCTAAGCAAGCCTTGAGCAGTCTCCTTTTAACCTGGCCAAAAGGAAGCCCAAATCTGAACCTTCCAATATCTGAAAAGTTCATGGCAACAACTATAGTGCTTCACTTGAAAAAAAAAGTTTATATAACACAACATCTTTGAGCAAAGAATAGAGTTATTCACTGGTATTTTAGGAAGGTTCTGTATATTTAAAAGGCAACACTAGAAATGGAACAGCACATAGGAAGTCCATTGAAAAACCAGGACAATTGAATTACATAAGAATACTTACACACCAATACTGGGAAAGGAGAAAGGACTCAAATACAAAGGAAAAGAAAGGGAGATTTGTCACTAAAGAATTAAGGGCTTCTCCTGTGGTAGAAGTGTCATGTTTTTCTCACCTTTGCTCATTAATAAAATACATATATAGTAGAATGAAAAATAGGAAAAAAATTCAACAATTAGTATTTTGCTCCTCTTAAACCTTTAGGTCTTACATCAAAATATTACAGCGATTAAGGGCATGTCTGTGTTACAATGGTGACATGTCTCAACTGAGATACAAGTGAGCAAGACCCACTTACCAGGTCTGGATATATATGGGAGCATTCCCCTGCAGCTGCTTTCATGTATGCTAGATACCAATGCATCCAGCGACAGGAATTTAAACGAAAAAGAAAAAACAAATAGCAGATGTACAAAGACCAAACATCAGTCAGGCTAAATATTCCATTAAGAAGTTCCCACATTCTGTCCAAAAAGGGAACAATAGCCATATAATGACATTTTCTTGAGTGCTCCCATCAAATACCATATATCCAGCCCCATAAAAAGAACTCAAGCAGCAATACCATGAAAGAAGCCAGAGGAAAAAAAAATTACCTACTGTAACTGCTGCACTCATGTCTAGAGAGAAAGCTGCAGCCAGGCTGCACAACTTCTGAACACCTTCTGACTGCTTGAGGAGCCTTGTGTTCCTGGATAAGTACTTCAGGAACTTGATAACTCTCCAACAGGATGTCTTGTTAATAAAAAAACACCCCTGAACAAACCTTAATCCTTTAATTAGAAAAATGCAAATAAAGAGGCTATAAAAGAGTTTAAGCTGTTCTAAAAAAAATGATACAAGTAAATTAAGGAAAGGAAAGGAAAGTCAGACTTTTGTTCCACTACAGAACCTAATGGGAAAGGAATAATTACATAAAGGTTTGAGTGCCAATAGGATACAAATGGAGAGACATGACAGATTTAAGAATATACATTTAATTACTTCAAGAGCTGCAAAAGAAATGCCAAAACATACTGCAGCCTTCAACAATTTTCGAGTACGAAATTTATATTTGCTTAGTGAAAATGGAAACAGGCTTTGCTTTACAGCATTAATGAAAATACAGAGACTGCTAGCCTATGCAGCAGAAAGTGGAAACTCAAGATCAACACAGAAAGACAGTGAGTGACCCTGTATTTCCACCATATCCATTTTTTAGACAGAGACTCATGTCCAATTCAAAGCTACTGGCATCACTTTGGATCACCTCATCATCCACAAAGACCACCTCAAAAGACTGCTCACAGTTAAAAGCAGGAATAACCTGATAAGCAAACTTATCAGATCCATTTTGGGCTCAGAAGCAATAGCACTATTAAGTTCAGCATTTGCTTTGTGCTATATTGTTGTATAATATTGAGCAACAGTTTGGTTGAATCCCTGCCACAGTAAGTTAATTGATGTTTGGCTACACCAAACAGTAAGCATCACAAGTTGCATGCAGCCAACAAATATTAACTGGCTACCAGTCTTGTCCAACATAATGCCACCAAATATCAAGTGACAAGTTGCTAGAGACAGCAGAGAACATAATGAACAAAATCATAAGCTTCCTCTGGACAGGTGACATATGTAGTGCTCCCCGCAACTGTTTTATCAAGAGGACACGCATTTGTCTATGCTGCCCACCATGCTTCAGACAGATGCTATAGTGTGATGGAGAGCAGAAGGGGTAAAGATCTGTCCCTGTAGTGAAGAATTCATTTCTCATCACAGAAACACTACATACCCATGCCTCTTATATAGCTTGTATAGAGTTCTATTTGGCTTAAAGAGTTAACAGAACTAATTCCCGAATCATAAGACCAGATTGAAATACTTCCATACTTTGAAGAGTTTTGAAAATCAACAGGAAAAACATATTTGCCTTGTCTGTTAAAGAGAGCCTAAATAAACACATATTAGCTTCTAAGTCATGGAACTGCTGTGCAGGAAATGGAATAATTTAGCAACATCACAGACCAAATAAGGCAGAAAGTCATGGCTCCATATGCCTTTGAGGGATTTAAAGCATTCAGTTTTAAAGAGGAAAGATCAGTACCAAGAGGATGAAAAACAATAAGTTGACACTGGTAGCTTAAAAAGAGAGAGAAAAAGTGGTGATGGGAAATGAACTCATTGAAAAGATGACTTTTGCTTCCAGAAGTGGATAGTTAAGGCACTGTTTCCCAGAGGATGCAGGCATCAACTGTGCCAAAAGTGCGGTCCCAGAATTCATGCTGGCATGATAACAGAGTTTCTTGAGTTTATCAGGCTCAGTTAGTGGAGTCCTGAAAAGGAAACACATCCCAAACAATCCATTCCAACCTCCAACTCCTTATGTTATATGACCTATAGCACTGAATTACAGAGGTGGTTAGCCACGTTAGTCAGACAGAAGGTAGGGCAGGGTGGCACCTCAGAGACCAACTGGTTCAGAGAGGCATGAGTGTCTGTAGGCAGGAATTTACTTCATCAGATACTATCTGTTAGAATTTGACAAAGTAGGCTGCTGCCTAAGAAAGCTTATGCACCTCTGAATCAGTTGGTCTCTAGGGCATTTATACATGTGCTCCAGGAGTGAGGGAAGTGGGGCGCTTGCCACACAAATTATGGGAAGTGATTCTTCTCCTGCATTGGTGCAGCCTCGGCTGGAGTACTGGTGTCCAATTTGGAGCATGGTACTTCAAGAAGGACGTAGACAAACTGGAAAAGAAAGTCTAGAGGAAACCAAAAAATATTAGAGGGTCTAGGAACCATAACTTACAAGGGAAGTTTGGAAGGACAAAGATTACTTAGTTTGGAGATAAGGAGACAGAAAGGTGATTTGATAACCATGTTCCAAAACAGGGGCCAGGACAGAAAGCAATATGCTTAAATTGAAAAATGTAATTTACACTGGATATGAGGAAGAACGTTTCAACTATGAGGTTGGTGGTATTTTGAAAGGTTGTGGAATCTCCGTTAGTGGATGATTTTTAAGCGCAGGATAGACAAACATTTATCTGGGATGGTTTAGGTAAAGAGGTTCCTTCCTTGGGTAGTGGGGTTAGACCAGATAACCTCCTGAGGTCTTTTCCAGCACTATTTTCTATGGTTCAGAGCTCTGAGATGCAGACTTACTGATTTTGTTAAGGGCTCATTTCTGCTCCTTTTGAAAGCAACTGTAAAACTACCTTTCAAATTGGCCCAGTGGTAACCGTCAAAATTACTAGGATGGATTTCCTGAATTCTGAGCCTTTCTTGCAGAGCTGGAGTCCTACAAAGTTACATTCACTTCAGCGATAACAGTCATGATTTACAGGTTTAAGTGAGAACTGAATAAGGTCCAGACTTCATTGGTGCATCTCATGCCACTCATCAGGTAAGCTCTTATGATGAGCTCATAAGAAAATATGGCTCTGTTGTCTTTAGCCAAAAGGATAAAGTCCCCAAATAGAAGGGTGAATTAGAAACATTTGGAAGGATGCTTCAGGTCGCAAATAAAATTTGTGTACTGACTTCCTCCTTCTTAGGGGATGGGGAGGAGGGGCAAGAGACCAAACTCAACAACATTCAATTCAATCCCATACTGAGAAAATGAGGTACTCTGCTTTTCTTGCTTGGTGCTTTGTTTCCCAAAGCATAACCATAGGTATACATTCTTTAAAAACTCACTTTTTTTCTCAGCTGTCTTTGTTTAAATATTAGGCATCATGCTCATTAACAAAAAATCATAGTACTCAATGTGAATAAGTCACCTATTAAGTTTCCTTCATGTGAATAAGTCACCTATTAAGTTTCCTTATTGGAGCTATATTACCCAGTCTGGTATAATAATAATAATAATACTACATTTTTAAAAATAAACACTGTCTTAAAAAGTATTTGCTTATTTTAGAGGCAAGGATTTTTTCTGTGATATCTTTTACTGGACCAACTGTATAGCTGTGAGAGATATTAGATATGCTTTTAGGCATGCCCTTTTATCCATTTAACACCTCACCAATACCATACCATTAGACAAATAAAAGATCTCACCAAAAGAGAAAAAAAGCCTTACCTCTTATATTTCCTGGATCATCACAGCTACAGCATCACGCCAGTATTATCTGCTTATTCTCATTTATAAATACATTAGCTTACTCCTGATGCAACTTTGACCTACCTCCCCATTTAGCCTCCTTGCATACAGCTAGCCCCAAGGATAAGAGAGAGCACCCAGCCCAAACCACACAAAACTAGATTTTTTTTTCTCCCCAAGGGTTATCATGTAATTTATCAAAGAAAGATGATGAATCTTATTTGACATAACTGCAGCCCATTTGGAGGCATGGGGGAGATCCAACATGGCCCAGGGTTAGGATTTAAAATTCTATGACAATAACTAATAAAAAAGCTCTCTGAAACTCTTATAATTTTAGAGTTATTTTATCTAGTAAATGGCAGAAATAAATGGTAGAAAAACCTACTCAGATATTATATTTACATCAAGCATTCAGTTACCTAGTTTTACTTTCCCACTGTCACATAGAAAGAAATATGTTTCAAAGGGAGACAGTAAAGTCTAATTTAACTGGGAAAATATTTTCAGGATTTGCAAGTATTTTTATTAAAGGCCAAAGCCAGTGAACAGCACTGTCTTTGTCTTTTGTATCTGAGTAACGATGATTCATAGACGTCTAAAATAAACAAACACTGTTTTTTAGAATGCCTCTTAACCAGGGTAACTGCTTTATATCTTTACAAATTGCCATCTAAAGATGCTTTTTTCCAGCAGAGTAAAATGTATGCATAATGCATACATAATTGATTAACTATTCTCTTTAGATTTTACCATTGGTGACTCATTTCTAATTTGACATCAAAACTGATAATCCTAGTTACACAGGAGTCAGCAATTTCTAAAATATGGAAACACAAGGAATGGGTTATGTCAGCCAGACAAATGACATAATACATGTGGATAATGAAAAATACCAGGAGGGAGCTGGGTTCTCTTTTGTGATACTAATTGTGAGAAATGTGATTCAGTGTTCACAACAGAATTAAATGCAACTGAAATGGGATTGTACCAAATTACTTCTTTTTGCTATTCATAAAGACCACTGGTAGGGGATCAAAAGATAAAGAACAGCATGAGGAGAAGATAAAAAACGTGCTAAAGAGTCTAATGACTCCACAACAAAGAGCAACCTATGGAAGTCCTTATTAGGACTGTACGAAGCTTTGGGTGCTGATTCGATTCAGAGGAGATTCAGCCTGATTCGGTGGCTGAATCTCCAAATCCAAATTAAATTAGGGGACCAATAAGAAGGTCCAAATTGATTTGAGGCTCTCTGAATCTTCAGAAAAGATTTGGAGAGCTTTGATGATTCACATAATCCTCACCCGCTGCAGCTGGATTTGAAGCAGACCCCTGCCAGGCCCCATCCCCTGCTTGACCCCCATCCTCCCCGACCGCCCCCCCCCTCCCTCAGCTGCTCCAACCTGCTCCAGCTTCCGGTGCTTTAAAAAAAAAAAAAGCCCCCACTCACCAGGTGCAGGGGGGCAATCTGGGGGGTGCTGCCTCCCACTGCCCCATGCTGCATGGAGGGCTCTGCAGGATCCATCCAACCTCCCCAGCCCCTAGCCCTTTAAGGAAAAAAAAAAGAGAGAAAAAACCCCGGGACTTACCAGTTCCTGCGGTGGCCTTGGGGCTTCAGGCGGCTTGTGAAAGAGCCCCCCATGTGGTGTGGGGCAGTAGGGGGCAGTGGGGATTACCCACACTGGGCAGGAACTGGTGAGTCCAGGGGGTTTTTTTATTTTTCCTTAAGGGGCTGGAGCTGGGGTAGGTGGGGCAGCCATGGGCAGGGGGCTGGGACAGTGGGGGGGGGG
>NW_017729025.1:112754824-112758963 GCF_001723915.1 Gavialis gangeticus | reverse complement strand
GCTTCACACAGGCCTACTCCCTAGGTCTAAAGATTTTTCTGTAAATACAGGACCTTGTTACATATTGCACTTTGAGCTGCTCAAATGTTGATTGGTGTTAGCACTTGCTTGTGTTTGGAGCAGTCACACCTGAAGAATAAAAACTTTCTCTGAATGTCCCCTACCTGCACAGCTCTGAGTTGCCACTAGAGGGCTGGTAAGACAGGACAAGCTTTTATCTTTCCTCTAGGTGGGGGTATATGGATGGGGAGGGGAGGGAGGGAACATGAAACTGGGCGGCAGAGAGTTAATGGGATGAGGGTGTAAAGAAATCAGAGGTGGAAAGGAAGTGAGGGGTAGGGGAAGGGTGGTGAAATGAAGGAAGTCAGCCACTGAAGGATAAAATCAAAGGTAAAAAAAATGAATTAAAAAATAAATGAAGAGGAAGTAAATTAAAGAAGGTCTGTTGTTTTAATAAATTGGGAGTTGGGATTGGGGTTGCAGTGTGGGGGGTACTTCCCAGGGTGGCTGGGAGGTGAGTGCTGAAGAAAGGTGCTTTTGGGGGAGGTACTGCCCCTACTTGGGCAGGGAGCCACAAATCCTGGGAACCTGATCTGACCTTCTACCCTGTTCTCCCAACTCCTCTAAAACCCAACTCCTTGACCTATCCATGTCCTGCAACCCAGCTAGCTGGCATGTGCTCTACAGGCTGTTAGTATGGGGTTGACTCTGAGGGTGGGAAGGTCACGGTCCTGCAGGGAGGAGGGGGAACTGACTTGCCCAGTAGAGTTCAGGGGGTGGAAAGCTTGCTTTATGTGGACAAAAGGTTGGAGGAGGGAACACTGCATCCTGGGATACTGGAAGTCTGCAATGTGGGCAGCTCATCTGTGGGGAGTGATCACACTTAGTGTAACTTTAGCTGGGTAACACAGATCAGTGATAAACCTGCCCTACAATGGCGTAACTTTAAGCCACCTAAGGTGCACTTCAAACTAGTTTCAGGTGCTAATGTGTAGACAGTCCAGGGGCTAAGAGCTCCAGAATTCTCCTAAAACTAATGTGCAACAAAGCCTAAACACATATAGCCTAGCTCTATCTTCCCCTCTCACAAATAATATTGATCCATAACTTGATCTGAATTTCAGTACTATTGTCTAACTTTGTAATGGACTAAACCAACCATGTGGAAAGGAAATGTTTTTTAAATGTACATATGATCTTAGCACATGAAACACAAGTTGTACGCGTGTGTGAATTATATGAAGAAGGGACATCATCATATTAGTTTGTGTATTAATAGAACACTCATGAAAGTTCAAACATACAATACCTACCCATAAAATATATGTGAATTCTTTGTATTTTTATTAATCTGAGAAGATCTGATGAAGAAAGCCTTGCATTTGAAAGCTTGTCTAACTGTATCCCAACAATACAGGTGGTCAGATGAAAGATCTCACATGCACAAAAAGCCTTGCCTCTCTTATTACTCCTGTTCTGTCATATTGAGACAGTTCATAATAGCTAGGGACAGACATTACACATAAACCAGTTTAAGTGATCAGAAACAGGCTTAAACCTGTAACAGACATTCAGTGCATATAAATCATTTTCAAAATGGCCCAAACTGGTTTGAGATAAATCTGATACTACATTCAACTAGGTTTAACTGATTTGGCTCAGACCGGTTTATGCAATGTCTGTCCCAGACCCCTTGCTAGTTTCAGATAAACCAGAACCCATAGCATCCTGGCATGCTCTCTGGGCTGGGCAGGGCTCTCTGATCCAACTTCAGGGCTGCCCCCACCCCTCTTCTCTCTAGCTGGAGCAGGGCCTGGCCCTAGCAGAGACACTGGCCGGCATGGCCTCATTAAGGCAAAGTGGGCAGGGAAGAGGTTAACTCTTCTCCCACCACAGCTGTCGTCAGCCTGTCTGCTGGGAAGCAGAGGGATGGGGGCTGCAGCAGTGGCCCCTGGAGCAGGCAGACCCTGGCTGCAGGGAAGGGATGGAGGGAGGAATTAATCCTTCTTCCTGCCCCTTCACCTTAATGGGGTTGTGCTGGATAGGTTGTCCACAAAGTGGGGTGGGGGCTCTCTCTTTCTCCCCTAAGGCCCTGCCACTACAAAGTTGGGGAGGGGAGGTGCCATGCAATGCTGCCTGGCTCCAGACCGGGGGTGGGGGTGGCTCTGTTATATACTGGGGGGAATTCTTCCCCCTCCTCCCAGAAAGGTAGTGGGAACGCAGAGCTTAGCTGGGCAGGGCGTGGGTGTGCGCGGTGTGAGGCCACAAGATCAGCCTTGGGGGGGGGGGGATACGCCCACATCAATGGGATCAGCCACAGGGGACCCCCCTTGTCGGTGGGATCGGCTGCAGGGACCCATTGGCGGGACTGGTCACAGGGGGGCACATGCCTCCCCTGACTAAGGCAGCACCAGTCGCCCATGGCGTGAGAGGTTGTAGGGTGTAGGGACCCCACACACTTTCCCCCCCATGGCACGCAGCCCCCACTGCCTGGCAGCAGCAACAGGCAGGGACAGTGCTTGTGCCGGGCACAGGAGTGGTTCCAGCTAGTGCTGCATGGGAGGAGGAAGTGGAGCCTGCCTTATCCCCATGGCTCGACTCCCTGAGCCTGAGCCTGCAGTGGTGGAAGTCCCGCATTGGAACCAGCTGCTTCCCCTGCTCCCTGCTGTGCAGGTCCTGCATTCTGCTGGGAGTGGAGGGAGCCCTGCCCCCTGCTTCCCCACAGAGTCCAGCATAAGGCTTCCCTCCTCTGAGTGCGGAGCTGCAGGTGTGGTGCAGAGTCATGACAGAAGCAGCCAGCACTGCACTGGGGTTGAGAAGTGCAGCCCCTTGCAGCCTGCCTGGCCACTTCTATCCCCAAGGCTCCGCACCACACCTGCAGCTCTGCCCTCACAAAGGGGAAGCCCTGCACTAGACTCTTCGGGGAAGTAGGAGATCGGGGCTCCCTCCACTCCCGGCAGAATGCAGGACCTGCACAGTGGGGAACAAGGGAAGCAGCTAGCTCCAGTGTGATCCAGGCTCAGGCTCAGGCAGCAAAGCTGTGGGGATAAAGCAGGCTGCACTCTCTTCCCCCATGTAGTCCTGGCTCAAGCCATGCCTGTGCCAGGCACAAACACCCTAACCTCCCCACCTGCTGCTGCTGCCAGCCAGCAGGGGCTGCATGAAATGGGGGGAGTGTGTGGGGGTCCCTACACCTCCACCCCCCCCTCACACCCACACCCTGACCAGCTGAGCTCTACACTCCCACTACCCCTTTGGGGGGAGGAGAAGGAGAGGGAAGACATCCCCCAGCATGGAACAGAGCCTCCACCCGCCTCCTTCTGGGGCTGGGCAGCATCCCATAGAGCCCTCCACCCCATAGCAATGGGGGAGAAGCAAGGGGAAGAGGTCCCCTCTGGGGCCAGGCAGTTTCACAGAGCCCCCCTCCTCACCCCGTCACAAGGGGAAGGGAGCTGCTCTAGCATCCCCAGGCTTCTGGCTTGAGCCACTGTGGGTATGTGCTGAACATCTATCTACTTGCAAACTGATTCACTCTCCGCAGGTTAGACTGACCTGCAAAGACTGAATGAATTCAGGCTCAGGCTTTTTGAATGTCTGCCCCTAGTCAATGAGATCTGAAATCTGTGGTTTAAGACCTCATTTACGGTTTTCAGATTCTGGAATTAAGATTAAATTTTCAGATATACCTAAAGTCACCAGATATATATTCATTTGAAGTTATCCAAGGATAAAATTTCTTTCAGCATTCTGGAGTGTGATAAACAAAGCACAAGAAAAATATCCAGGAGTTAAAGGACCATGAATGGTGGCTAGCTAGGCAAAAGTTACATCTTGTCACTGTTTTGGCTGAACTCCCCCGGTTGGATACGCATTAGGTCGCTCTGGTTGGCTCTCACCACAGTGGAGCCAGGTGCTTTGATTTTTGCTGGATCTTAGGATGCTCTAGTTGTTAACCCTGTTGATAGCCTTTCCTTCCTCATTCGCTGTTCCTCCTTTATGGAAGTGGAATCCAACTGTTAGATCACCTTAGAACTACTGCTCATTTCCCATTTATCCCAGTGGCCCTAAGCCCACCATTTTCAGAGTAACTCTTTATGGGTTCTCTGATTTACAGTTTGCCTCTTTAGAGACATGTGATA
>NW_017729025.1:112743280-112749824 GCF_001723915.1 Gavialis gangeticus | reverse complement strand
GATGCTCTAGTTGTTAACCCTGTTGATAGCCTTTCCTTCCTCATTCGCTGTTCCTCCTTTATGGAAGTGGAATCCAACTGTTAGATCACCTTAGAACTACTGCTCATTTCCCATTTATCCCAGTGGCCCTAAGCCCACCATTTTCAGAGTAACTCTTTATGGGTTCTCTGATTTACAGTTTGCCTCTTTAGAGACATGTGATAGTTGAACTATGACAGATGCAGGATTCCAAAGACTTCTAAAACTCCTTTCAATAGCAAAAAAAAAAAGGGTATATTTTATAAAGATATAATAATGTAATATCTTTGCTTGTGTAGCAAGCTCACCTTTCAGAGCTGGGTTGAATCCCAGGCTTGAGATCCTGCTGTTTTGATTGGTGGAACCCATCCACCAATCAGGAGGTAGCAGGAACAATAAAGTTATGCCCCTTTCCTGAGGGGAGGGGGAGAAGAGCTCCCCCGGACCTGATTGAAGACTGTAAACTGTAAGGTCCAGAGGACTTCAGGGGGGAGCCCTGGAACGTATAAAAGGAACTGTGTGTGCAGCATAAGGGGCAGATGCAGTGAGGGACTCAAGAAGAGTGGAGTCAAGAAAAGCTCAGGAGCTCTCCCTCAGTGGACAATAGGCCCAACGCTCCTGAAGCTGCCACGGGAGGAGCAGCCTTGGGAGCGGTGCGAGACCACTTGGGCTGTTGACGGCGCACAGGGACAGTGCACGGAGACCAGGCCCTGGGAGCAGCGCGAGACTGCTCGGGCCTATCACAGTGCACAGTTTTTTGCACAGAGCCCAAGCCTTGGGAGCCGGAAGCGGCAGCTTGAGCCTGTAACCCTGGCAGGGCCTTGGGGCCCGCAGTGAGGCAGCTCAGGCCTCATCTCCCAGCAAGCAGCCAGGTCCCACGGTGTGCAGGGCAGTGCACAGGCCCAAGCCTGAGCCTTGGGAGCCAGGGAGCAGTGGAGGCTTCTTGGGTTAGCCACCTGGTGTGAGGAAAGCTGGCCAGAGCCTGAAGGGCCCAGCCTGTGCTAAGAGAGCCCTCACTGCCAAGCCAGGGAATAGGGAAATGATAGTGCTGCAGCGGTGAGGCTCAGGAGCCAGCAGCATTAGTGCAGCAGCTGACAGGAGCTGAGCCCTCGGTGCCCAGAGCAGGGCACAGGGTGGAGAGGAGTCCAGTGGTGCAGCACAGGCCCTCCAGCAGAGGAGACCCCATTGATCTGTGCCCTGACCACCACTACCTGAGGAAGTGCGAGTCATCAGGCCCTCGGGTCCCACAGGGGAAAGACACTTGGGGCGGGCAAACCCAGAGAAGGGGCTGGGTGAGTAGCCCTGCCCCTCCAGTCAATGCCCTAAGGGGAGGGGCCCCTGGTGCTTCCTGGACACCCCTCACAATGGACCCCATTGGAAGGAGGACTCTCTCTTGCCATGGGTCAGGGACAATATTAAGGAATAGATGTTATTAAGATTGTTCATGTTTGTGCCTTATATTTTGCGATTGAAAAGTTGTATTGTGATGTAGTAAATAGTGTTATTTAGGGTTTGACCTTGGTTATTGGTTAATGTTCACTGTAAATATTTGTATATGATATTTAGTTTTATATTTATGTATATTATAACTCAATAAATTGTATAGTTAAGAACTTTGGCCTTGGGCTAACTTTATGGAGGAAAGAGGGATCTGCTCAAAATTCTGGTATCCCCTTCACAGCATCCCCATCCCATCCTATTGAGAATAAGGTACACCCTTAGGTGTACCCGGGCCACACTCCTTTCTTTGGCTCACTTTCATTGCCACACTGAAATGCTCTTCACAAATTGGGTCAGTGACTTTGGGATTTCTGATCTTTAGAATAGTGGTCCTCAACCGTACCTTGTCATGCATCCGTAGATGCATCATGAGCAGGTCCAAGGACGTGATCATCCCTTTCTATGTGACGTTGGTCAGGCCGCAGTTGGAGTACTGCATCCAGTTCTGGGCTCTGCACTTCAGGAGGGATGTGGACAGCATCTAGAGGGTCCAGAGGACGGCCGCTCATGTGATTAGGGGGCAGCAGGGCAGGCCCTAGGAGGAGAAACTACGGGACCTGAAACTGTTCAGCTTCCACAAGAGAAGGCTGAGAGGGGATCTGGTGGCCACCTATAAAACTTGCCAAGGGGGACCAGCAAGCAGTGGGAGAGTCCCTGTTCCCCCAATCACTACCGGGGGTAGCAAGGAACAATGGCCATAAGTTGACTGAGAGTCGATTCAGGCTAGGTATCAGGAGCCACTACTTCAGTCAGGGCAGCTAGGAGCTGGAACCAACTTCAAAGGGACATGGTGCTTGCCCCTACCCTGGAGGTCTTCAAAAGGAGGCTAGACAGCCACTTAGCTGGGTTCATTTGACCCCAGCATCTTTTCCTGCCCATGGCAGGGGGTCAGACTAGATGATCTGCTTAGGTCCCTTCCAACCCTACCAACTATGAAACCTTTTTGTACCAGGACCTATTGGTAAACATCAATGGTCAGTCCTGATGTTTACAAATAGTGGGTCACTCCTCACTCCTGACCCACTTATCCCCACTCCCCAGGCCACAGTCCCCCACTGTGTGGGGCAGGAGTGGATGTTTGTGGGGCATGGGGTGCCCCAAGCAGCCCTCTGCAGGCTGAAACTCTGCCAGACTGCAGAGGAAAAGCCAGTTTCCCAAGTTTTTCTCCTTTAAAGGAAAATCCATTTTTAAAAGTTTGTTTGTGACACTTTCATATATTATTGCGACCCACTTTTGTGTTATGACCCTCAGATTGAGAACTGCTGCTCTAGAACTCCACTCCTCCAGGTCAAATGCTCCTCTTCTGAAACTGGAATCTGCTCTTTCCTCTAGAGACTTCCTTGCTTGGTGCTGCTGTCAAAGACATCCCTTTCCATCCAAAAGCATGTACTTTTCCTCTTTCTGGGAGTTGGTCCTGTGCAGTTTTCAAGCTTTTTTGGGTTTTAAACCAAATTCCAAATTTTTGTTCTGCTCCTGAGAAATGCTACTCCTTCCAACCTTGTAGGGAGGTTGGAGAAAACTAGTTCCTTTAAGTTTACTCTCTCCACTGTCCTACGGTGCACACCTCTGAATTGGCAGCCACCAAGGTTTAATGACTCACCATTGTCTTTGCACTAGACAATATGCAACACAGCTCTGACAGCCATGGTAGATTCTACATACGCTGAAGCAATGGGGCCAACCTTTTGGCAGGTGTACTACAAATCAGCCCTGTACACTCTGAGTGCCACTGCAGCCCCCTTCCTCTATTTGAACCTACTGCTCTGCTTTCTGCTCCCTGTCCTGTGTTCCTGTCTGAACTGCCTCTCTGCTTTTTGCTTTATAATCTGCTGCTCTGTTTTCTGCTCCTCAGCCAATCTGCCAGCTTGCTGCCTATCCCCTCCCAAGTCTCCCATGTGCCACACATAGAGGATGCCCATGCTACTTGTCGCACATGTGCCAGTTTGACCACCCCTGCCATGAAGCATTCTAAACTGCAGTAATTCAGCAAAGTCCCATGGCATCCATAAATTATGGAGGTTACAAGTGAGAGTAGAACTACTTAGGGTAGAAACAGATGGCCCCTTTCTAGTCTAGCAGGCTTATCTTTCGGAGCTTGGGTTGAGTCCCATGTTTGAAATCTTGCTGTTTTGATTGGTGGAGCCCATCCACCAAACAGGAGGCAGCAAGAGGAGTTAAGTTATGCCCCTTTCCTGAGGGGAGGGGGAGAGGAGCTCCCTCCACCCCAGACCTGATTGAAGACTGCAACACTCAGGTCTGGAAGACTTCAGGGGCAGAGCCCTGGAGCATATAAAAGGAGCTGCGTGCCCAGCATGAGGGAGCACATCCAGGACAGAGAAGAGAGAAGAGCCAGACTTAGAAGAGCTGAGGAAAGCTGCTCAGCAGGGCAAAGCAGTAGCCCAGAAGCACCCCTGAAGACTTCCATCAGCGAGGAATGCTGGATGGCTCCAGCAGCTAGGCTGTTGGTGTGAAGCATGGTGTCCAGACCCTGGGAGCTGCGCGAGGCAGCTCAGGTCTGCAACCTCTGGTGTGCGGCCAGTTCCCTGCCCCTCCTGGGGCTTCAGGGCCTTGATCCTGCAGGAAAAGGCCCTGGATGCTGTGACCTGACTTGGGACATGCACCTGCAAGTGGGGAAAATCCCCTGCTTTCAGATGCACCCCTTTGGGGGAGAGGGGAACCCTCTACAGACACTTCTCCTGGCCTGTGACTGCATGCACAGATGGAGGAACTAAGAAAAGGGTTCTGCCCTCCATGCTTGCAGACCAGGTGCATCAGGGGAATCCCTCTGCAAGCACACAGGGGGAAACTCCCATAGAGCTCATCCCCTCCACATTTGCACACTATGCCCCAGTCAGGGGCATGGCACAGCATGATAGTGCTTTTTTTTTTTTTTTGCTGCTGCACTACAAGTCAGTGCACCATGTGGAAGCAAAGGAAGGGACCCCTACAGTTGCCACCTCCACACTTGCAGACCTGCTGGGGTATTCATTCTCTTGGTGCAGCGTGCAAGTGGAGGGGGAAAACCCTCTTCAGTCCTTACCAGGAGCTGGGAGAATGATACAAATCAACCAACACCAACACAAACAAATCTCTATAGCCAAAAACAAAACCTGTAGCCCTTGAGGCCAATATCAAGTGCAATAAAAGTCTTGAATCTTTAAACTTTAAATGTGAATGAACATTTTTCAATACTAGCTTCCCTCATGGGAGCTAGGGATGACATAGTTATCTCCAAGTAGTCACTCAAAAGCAGCAGCAAAAAATAAATAAATAAATAAATAAATAAATAAAAACCAAAAGGAAGGGAACACAAGGCCAAAGTTTTTAATCTTAAGAAAAATAGGAGGGCACAGGAGGAATATGAAGTTCTCCCCTACAAGAATTTTTGAAGGTGGTGGAGATCTCTGGACATAAAGTTGGTTACATGGCTGGGGAGGACTAAAGAAAGATCTTAAAAGATCTTAAGATCTTAAAGGACTACAGAAAGGTCTGTAATTTGTACATAAGATACATACTCAAATTATTAGTTGGTCAGGAAAAGTGTGGGGGGTTTGTTTTGTTTTGTTTTGTTTTTTTTACAACCAACACAAACTTTTCAGTTTCTCTATGAAACTTCTAGTCAAATGTAATTTGAATTTAAATTAATTATTGCAGCTGAGAGAAAGGGCCTGTCTGGGTTAGAACTTAATACAATGCTGCACAGCTGTTCTATTTAAAATTGCTACAGCCTACATGCGAATTGAGATTTTTTAAAATTATTTATTTATTTATTTATTTATTACTTTATGACAGGGGCTGGAGGGGAAAACATTTTGAGAAATAACAGGAAAATCCCATATAGGCTCAGAACTCTAGTGACCTTTTTAAAAATAATCTCAGAACACGACGTGCTATGCTATTCTTGTGCTCTTAAGTGAACTGATATGGCTGTCTCAATCTGTTTTTCTAAAATATGAATGTTTTTTAGTTCTTGTTTTCCTCTCCAAAAAGGTTTTTAGCTTTCCCCTCTGACTACAAAACAAAAAGCACCACCATTCTTTTGGAGAATATCAGCAGTGTGCACTAATGCTAAAGCACCATGAAGGAGGTTCTGTTTTACTCAGTATTATGCCAATGATGGTCACAGCAGGAGCAATGAGCATTTGTCATGCCTTTCGCTTACCCTTGGCTCATAAAAACAGTAAGAGATTAAACAGGGACCATTAACTCCCTTGTCAACATCTTTACTATTTTTTGCTCCATCTTTACTATATTTTGTTAGAGTTTGCTCCAGAATTGGCATCCAAAAGACAGGCTGAGAAAAAGAGATTTCAGTGAGGAAAGATACTCAGTGTATGACAAAAATGTAAATCAGTGTCTTGTAATAAGAGCAAAAGAAAAAAAATCCCTTACTAAGTCAAAGGGCCACAAGTAATGACTAATACAATTTTATATCTCTTCTATTAACACAAAAGCAGCTAGCTGCCCTTAGGGTTCATATTAGGTACTGAATTGAAATGTTCTCCTGCATTTTAAATGAATGCCATCAATTTTACAAAATTTCACTCCAGTATTTTTTTTTAGTTAACAATAAAATGGTTATACTGCTAAGAAACATCCAACAGAGCTGGCAAGAGCTGCAGCACACAGAAGTACAGTTTAGGGTATATGGAAGTTGAGAGGTATCCTCCCAAAAGTCTCTCCCTCAGCATGCCACCTGTCCTACGTAAAGTCCTAAAAGGATACTTAAAGGTGGAGATAGAAGTAACAATTTTCATTCCATCTGGCCATAGAAAGCAGTTTATAGTCATGACCAAACAAGTGCACAGCTGCAGACAGCTTAAAAAATGGCCGACTGGGTGGAAATCTGACCCCTCATTACATGAAGGGCCAGATGGAGGTGTTTCAAAATGAAGTGTCTTCTGTAACTTCTATCTGTGCTGCCTGCCAGCCTTGAGCCGGTTTCAGAATGAGAGGGAGGGAAAGGGAGCAGAGGGAGTTCAATGCTGGAGGATTCAATGGGTGTACTGGAGTCCCCTCTGAGGTG
>NW_017729025.1:112738014-112738280 GCF_001723915.1 Gavialis gangeticus | reverse complement strand
AGGGAGTTCAATGCTGGAGGATTCAATGGGTGTACTGGAGTCCCCTCTGAGGTGGGGGACTCCAATTCACCCACACCACCCTCCAGCGCCAGGTGGTGACCCCCTAGAACGAGCTCCCTCTCCTCCATTTTCCCCCTCCCATTCTGAAAACTTTGCACCCTCACAGAGAGGAGGGGCTGTTGCTTTGGGAAGCCAGCTGCAGGCTCAGAGCCAACAGCTAGATTCCCCTTGTAGCAAAAATAGTTACTTTTCTCTATGTTTCTTTG
>NW_017729025.1:112708073-112709205 GCF_001723915.1 Gavialis gangeticus | reverse complement strand
GCCATTTTGAAAGCAGTTTATGTGCCCTGAACTTCTGTTGCGTTACACATTTGAAAGTTTCCAATCCCTTGTACCAGTTTACATGTAATTTTGATCCCTAGCCTTACAGATGCCATTAATCCTCTCCCCTCTACCCCACTCCCCCAAATCCCTTTCTAGTTCATTATGAAGTAGGACAAGGCAAATGTTAAAAACTCGTAACAAATAATGAATCTAGTGTTAAAGAATCATGCTTTGGCTGCCAGTCTAAAAACCCTTTGGTCCTTTGCCCTTGACCAAAAAGGAGGATTGGAAAAAGAGAAACAGTTTAAACATGTGTCGACTCTTCAGAGCCCTCCACTGGTTCCCTTCCTTACTTCCATATTGACCAAAGAAGAGAGAAAGAGAAAGCTGTTTAAAGCATTTAGATTAACTTCTCAGAACTAAAGCAATGAGCCTCCAGAGGTTCCCACCCACCCCTGACAACATTCATCTTTGCCCTCCAGGTAATGTGTATGAGGTTGCTATGGTGATGGCCCTAGTGATGAACGTGATATGGACAGAGCCAGTATATTGTTTAGTGGAAATGAATAGTCTCTCTCCTCCAAGGAGAACACTGTCAACAGACAAATGAATAATTTTTCCCTAGGAATGAGACTGTTCCTCTAAGATTGTGGAAACTGCCCACTAGGGGCAAAAGGATGAAGTAAAGCTTTGTCAATTGCTTTTAGGCTTTTCTAATGTCTAATTTTCTAATCAGCCAGGAGACCGAAATACTGCTGAAGTGGCTAAGGATCAAGAAGTGGGCAAAAACAACCGAAAGATATTTCTTTGCCTGATGTTATATTTCAGCTAGAAAAAAAGATCTGGAACCATTAGTTTTAAAATATGTGCAGTACACTTTTTTCTCTCCCTGTGCTATTAACTTTACATTAAAAGGGCATTTAAAAAAAATTTGTTGTTACTTCTCCCAATTTTGTCCTATGTTTAACTAGTACATATTCCTTCAGCTTGGACAAGTAAAATAAAACTATATTTCACTTTTCTTTCCTTAGCTCATACAAATCATAGAAATTAAGGTCTGGAAGAGACCTTGAACGATCGAGTCCAACCCCCTCTCTCCCCACAAGCAGGAATACTGCTAAGATCAAAT
>NW_017729025.1:112695080-112703073 GCF_001723915.1 Gavialis gangeticus | reverse complement strand
TTTCTTTCCTTAGCTCATACAAATCATAGAAATTAAGGTCTGGAAGAGACCTTGAACGATCGAGTCCAACCCCCTCTCTCCCCACAAGCAGGAATACTGCTAAGATCAAATGATCCCAGCAAGGTGTCTGTCCAGTCTCCTCTTGAAGACTTCCAAGTTTGGAGACTGTACCACCTTTTTGGGGAGTCTATTCCAGATTCTCGTTATCCTTACCATAAAGAAGTTCTTCCTTACATCCAACCTGAAACCCTCCCCTAACAGTTTATGGCCATTGGTCCTTGTTCTCCCCTGGGGCACCCTAGTGAACAATTTCTCTCCCAGCTCCCAATATTCACCCCTTACATACTATTTATAGATGGCCACCAAGTCTCCCCTCAGTTTTCTCTTCCCCATACTGAACAGCCCCAGATCCCTTAGTCTTTCCTCACAAGGTTTGTCCTCCAGGCTCTTAATGATTCTTGTGGCTCTTCTCTGGACCCTTTCAAGATTGTCCACACTTTTTTTTTTTTGAAGTGCAGTATCCAGAACTGGACACAGTACTCCATCTGGGATCTCACAAATGCCATAGTTCTGCAGTGTCTGGGTTTCAAACACTGTACAGAGAATATTTATTTCATTTTTAGTTGGAACTTAGAAACCCCCCCCCCAACCTTTATTGTTTTTAAATTTTATAATATTTACTTGTACCCCAAATTTAAGCAATCGCTTTGTCCACCTAAAACCCAGGAATATACAGAACACACACTGTTTTAGCTGACACAAATTCTTGTTATGATAGTCTAACCACTAGCCTCAAATTTTGATTTACCATATTCTATCATTCACATGTATATCCTGAAATGTAAGTTACCAGCTTGTACAAATTCCAAATCTTCTGGCTTGCCAAGTAAGATGTTTTATATTTCTATTTTCTTCTGAAGTATTATGATAACATGTACCAGGGCCACAAACCGGATACTTCATTCCATCTTTTTTCCAGACACTGAGCAACTTCAGAAAAATAAGATATTAAACTGTATCTGCTATTTCAATGCAACAATGAGGGTAGAATGAGTTTGTATGAAATCATTCCCTTTTTTAAACTTTTGGATGGTTTGCAAGAAATGTTACATTTAGAATATTTACAGTGTAAAACAAGGTAGGAAAAGCATGCAGGATTTCATTAAGAGTATTCAAGTGCTCTGATGGCTGCTCAGTGAAGGTTCTTTGAGCTCAAGCATTGACTAATATCAGCTGCTGTAAAGAGGCAGCCTCTTGTAGTGAGCCAAAATTCAACCTTTTTTTTCCTTGGTTACGCCTAAGAAATAACTGATGCAACAGTCACAACTAAAATACCATAAAATTGCCTTATATTTGTAAGAAGAAATTCCTTACTGTGTAACAGCCCATACATGGCAACCTGCATAAGGCAAATTTTGTTTACTTCACAGTAATCAGGTTACTGTGACTGACACCTGGTGAGGGCGGGCGGGGGGGGAGGGGGTTGGAGAAAGGGGTTAACAGTGTATAGAGAATGTGCTAATGTACTCTGTGTGACAGTTTTTCCTTACTGAACAACTAACAGGAAAGGGGGTGGGGGAATAGCTGAAAGTAGCTGCATCCTAAAATGCAAAAGGCCAAAAACTCAAGAAAAGCTGAAGACCTGTGTACCCTTCCAGCCAGTAAATCTTGTGATGGTTATTATATGGCTATAACTTCATTTATGGTAGGGCCTTCAAAATTACACATGGGAAAAAGAACATCAAACAGACCACTACTGAAACAATTCTTTAGTATATTGTTGATGATTATAAAATGCAATGGACCATAGCCAAGACTGGAAGCTATATGCAGTTAGCTTATGAACATATGTCTTAATGTGTTTAGACATACTGGGGTACAATTAAATCTGCTAAAATTGTTCAGCAGATGGAATCTGATTAACATGTGTCTGTGTCTCGTGTTAACTTAATTATGTTCAACTTTATTTTGGTTCACAAGGAAAAAAAAGCTAGCAGAACAGTAAAAAACTTATGTACTTTATTCTGTTGGGATGCAAAGGTGGTGATAAATGTTGCCTTGAACTTGAATCATCAATTTCTATCATCCAGGTTTGTCAGCTATAACAAACTGAGTACCATACTAACAGCTATAGCAAGTCAGCATCCTAACAGTATTCATTTCATAGTTTTAAAGAAACACAAGAATGAAGTGGCAAAGTCACTAACAAAAAAAATACGTTCTCATTAAAAACTGGGACTATGCCAGGATACTAAAGGTACCTGTGGTTTAAAAAAAAAAGACAGGCAATCCAAAGCATTACAGTCCAATAGGGCTGTGTGAAGCTTTAGTTCCTGATTCAAGTTGGTGGCCGAATCTCCAAATCCGAATTGAATCAGAGGGCCCTTTAATCTCATCGACTCAAGTTGGAACCATCCAAATTGATTCAGAGAGGTTTGCCAATTTGGACATAGAGACAGCTTTAAATGTTTTTTCTATATACCTCTAGGTAGCAGTGGCTCATGACAGATGTGATGCTGGGGCACATGAAGTGTCCCATGGAAGCACGGGGGACAGTGATCTGAATCAACCAATCAAATCACTGTCCCCGATTCAGGCCAAATCAAATCTGAATTAAATAGGGCCCGCTTCGCACACCCCTACAGTCTAATAACATTTATCTAAACATGAAAGGTTATTAAAATAAATTAACAACAAATTTATAGGTACTTGAAAACTACATGGCAAGGCACGATAAAGGAAAACTGTGTTACTGTACCATAATTCTTTGAATTGGCCAGAAAAATAGCTGACAAAAGGAAAACTGCTTGACAGTTTATTTGGACTCCCAAAATCATTAAGTCCCTCACAAGTGGCTAATAAGACTAATTTATAAGGCAAGAGGCACAGTACTTTTAGAGATTATAAAGCAGATGAGAGAAACAACAAAAAGGAATGAGTCACACTTTTCAGCCTTCAAAAGGGACTGAAAGATTTTGATGTCCCAGGTTTCTATAATGGGGCTGCTGTCCTTAAAATATATTTATTAGTGACCTGGAAAAATAGTATGAACAAAGTAGCAAAAAACATGGATAAAGATTTTAGGTTAATTAAGACCAAAGAAGCACAGAATCCAAAAGGGGCTAAACAGAGGAAAGCGAATGACAGGCCAAGAGCAACTGACATTCAACAAGGACCAGACCAAGTGACCAAACGCACTGAAGTGAGCAAGCAGTACCACAATTTCTATTAAATATGAACTGGACTTCTCATTCCTAACATTCAGACACTTCTGAAAATGCCCCAACACACTACAAAGTATTTGTTAGCAATAAATGTCAACTAAGTGTGCCTATTTTTGAATTTTAAATATTTCAGTGGAGGGTAAGGCCTGTCATCAAAATAAACCAATCAAGAGGGCTGGGGGGAGGGGAAGCAACAAAATATTTGGATTAGAGTAGAATTAAAAACAAAAAGCAAGAATTGTTGCACTTGGTAACAGAGTATGCACAAGCAGTACATCTACTATATATGACTGATAAGAATCTGCAATTTATATATACACATACAACAAGGGTGCAAACAGAAGTGCCAATTTTTACCTGATCTTGCCATAGAAAGTCATTTATAGCCATGATCAAACACAAGTGCATGGCTGCAGACAGTTTGAGGGTCAGATGAAGACGTTTCAAAACAGAGCATCATCTGTAACTTGTGTCTGCCTACCTGCCAGCCTGATTCTGTTTTCAGAATGGGAGGGAAAAGGGGTTCTCCAGCTGGCACCGGAGGATGAGATAAGAAAAGGGCAAGTGCTCTATAAGGACAACTCTGGTGTCCAAGCCCAGGAGGGCTTCTTACACAAGAAAGACCCATGCTTAACTGAGGCCTAAGTCTGCAAAAGAGATGGAATTTTAGACATTCTTCTCTCTCCAGCATTTTCTGTTAGCTGGCGTGGGGATCCTCCTCCCAGAATTTAAAATCCAAAAGGTATCCACAAATCTTTTGTGCCCAAACTAAAATAAAGAGAGCAAATTTTTAGAGTAATTACAGAATCATATGAAATCCTTCATACTTTGAAAGCACTATTCTTAATGATATTGATTACAGTTGTTAATGTTCAGTAATTCTACATAACACACCAGAAGGTCTCAAGTCAGGCACTCTGAATCATAAGGTCATCTAGTTCCAATGCCTGCATGAATATAGGATGCATGTATTCCTACACCATGCCTATCAAATTACACCCTGGGGAATTATGCACAGAAAAATTGAAAATTATGTGCTGAGTCTCAGGTGCTGCACATGGCAGCATGGAGCTGGCCCAGCCTGGTCCACTGGTGTGCGCCTTTGAACCAGACCAGCCTGGCTCCATGCCAGCACTGCAGACAGGAGTCACATGCCAACAGGCTGGCTCTGTGCCTCCACGTGAAGCTTCCAGCACTCCAGTGGAGGCACAAAGCACCCCTGGCCCAATGGCACGTGGACTGGGAACTGCACACCATTGGGTTGGGTGGGCTCCATCCCTCCACTGGAGCCAACCCTGGGCCGATGGCACACGGCTCCCGCCTGCAGTGCCGCAAGCCCCACATGCTGGCAGACCCAGTCTGGTCTGGTCTGAAGGCATGTGCCAGTGTGCTGGCCTGGGCTGGCTCTGTCCCAGCATGTACAGCCCTCAGGACTCAGCTGGAGCCACGCACCACCAGGGTGCTCTACCTGCTAAAACCATGAGCACCCCAAGGGCCTGCTGCTGCTGGCAGCAGGGACTGAGAGTCATGGGTGGGGCATTTAGCAGGGGAGCCCACACCCACCTACAAACCCCATGCACACCCACACACCCCATGGCTGCCTCCCCTCCCCCCTCACCAGTTGTCCAGTCATGTGCCACCACATTTGGTGCCTCCACATGGGGCTTCCAGCTGAAGTGCCAGGAGCCCTATGGAGATGGAGGCAGAGAGCCTGCCCAGGACTTATATAATGCAAACTTATGCAATTATTCAGTTATATGTTTTATGTGCAAAATTGTATAATTCCCCAGGGTATATCAAATGCTTAACCAGATTCTTCTTTGAAAGCCTCTGGTGAAGGAGGTTCTATGGTTTCTTTAGCCTGGTCACAGTGCGTACCCAGGACTATTGTTCATTCCATATCGCCAGAACTATGACTAGTGCAGATGACCACTGGATGAATCATCATTTGATGCAGTTGGCTGTGACGGAATGTATCACCCAAAAATGACAAACAAAAGAAGCAGAAAAAAAACAATGAAGAAAGGAGGTTCAATATTGAGTGCTTGAAAGACCCTGCTAAAAACAGTCATCCCTAGCAGAAACTTGTTGTCTCCCTGATGATCTTGACAATATTGATCACTGGGAGAGCTTCAAGAAGGGCATCCACGAGGTGTGTGAAGAATCTCTAGGCTTCTCTACAAAGAAACATTAGAAGTGGTTCATAAACAGAAAAGGAAAGCCTTCAGAGTTTAGCAGAATGACAATCAACTCCAAACAGAAGCAAATAATTTCTTGCCATGTTAAAGCATAGACACAGAGGAAAATTCGAGTGTGAAAGAACAAAGCAGAAGAGATTCAGAAGTCTGCCAAGAGCTGTGATGTGTAGTTTCTTCAAAGGTACCAAAGCTATGTATGGGCCAAGCAAACAAGGAGCTATCCCTCTGATGAACAAGGATGGAACAGCTGCACCATCAATGCGTGGTGGAAAAGGCATTTTTAAGAACTCCTTAACCGATATTCTGATGTTGAAAATAATACCATCAAAAACCTTCCACAACACCATGTTAAGGTCAACTTACCAAGAGGCCCTGAAATCCATTAAACAGATGAAGAACAAATCGTGTGGTCCTGACAGAATACTAGTTGAACTTCCCAAGTTGGAACTCTCACCAGCTACACATTATTATTATGAAAATCTGAAATCGAGAACAGATTCCCAGAGACTTGAGAGATGCCAAAATCATTACTGTATTCAAGAAAGGAAAATCAATCAATTGGATTACAGAAATTATTGTTGTATAGTACTCCTATCCATAGCGGGGAAGAACCTTGCCTGTGTTCTCCTCAGTAGACTTACTCTTCTCATTGGCAAGATTCTGTGCGAGTCCCAGTGTGGTTTCAGGCCATTCAGAGGTACAGTAGATACGATCTTTCCTGCTAGATACTTTCAGAAGTGTTCTGAGCAACAAAAAGATCTTTACATGAACTTCATTGACCTAAGGCCTTTGATTCAATCAACAGAGAGGACCTGTGGAAAGTCTTGATAAGATTTGGACACTCTCCAAAATGTGTTAACCTCAAACTTCTTCAAGACATGACAGGAACCATCCTAACTAATAGTTCAGTAATGGACCCCTTCACTATTAAAATGGAGTCGAGCAAGGATTCATGATTGTGCCAGCACTCTTTACCATCTATATTGCAGTTATTGCACATCTTATTGTTGACAGACTTCCATCTGGAGTCAGTGTCCAGTATAAGGAATATCAATAGACAGGAATCTCTTTAGACATCAACTGGTTAGTTCCAAATCCAAGACAACCAACACCTCAGTTTCTGATCCTTAATATGCTAACAATGGTGTCATATGTGCCCATTCAGTTGAAGAGCTCTAGGTCACTCTTGATTGCTTCTGCTAAGCATACAAAATGCTTCGACTCATTGTCAACTTCATGAAAACCACAATACTTTACCAATGCACCCCAAACCAACCAGCTTCTCCTACAAACATTGCAATTAGGAGGCAATCTTGGGAAAATGTTGAGCATTTCCCCTATCTAGGCAGCTATCTTCCCCCCAAAAGGAACATAAATAAACTATATTCAACAGTGGATAAAGTATGCCAATGATGACTTTGGATGTCTGCCAGGGCTGGACATCTCGAAAATCATATCTTCAGTTATCATGACATGAGGACCCAAACCAAACTGCTTGTCTACCAGGCTATCTATCCTGTTGTGCGGGTGTAAATCTTGGAAGATGTATTGGAAACACCTGAAAGCTTTGGAATGTTATCATCAGTGATGTTTTTGGCAAATTTTCAATATTAATTAGAAGGACAGAGGAACGAACACCAGAATTCTGGCTTAAGCAAACACTACCAGCGTTGAAGCCATCTTTATATGGCACCAGCTCCATTGGACAGGACATGCGATAAGAATGCCTAGCAAATGGCTCCAAAAACAGGTCCTATACTCTCAACTAACTGGGCAAATGAACAGATTCCAGGACACCTGAAGAAATGTGATATTAATATCAGTACCTGGGAGATTTGAGCAACGAATCATCCGTAATGGTGCTGTGATGTACGACAAGGTATCAATCATTCTGATAAAAATTTGCCTCACCATGGAGGTGGACAGATAAGAGGGACAAAGGGACAAAACGGTGACCCAAATTCACTAGGATCCACTCCTTCCTTCTGGAACTATTTGCCACATCTGCAGTTGAACATACGGAGTTCTGATCAGCCTCATTAGCCATCTCTGGACTCACCAATGACTTCTCTATTTACTGGATTTCTGTCATCCTCATATTGAGGGGTTGCTGAAAAGTCTGAGCCATTGTCCTAGTATTATGACAGTAAGAAAGTTTTTCCCTGAGTTTTAATCTAAAGTTTCATAGTTGATACGGTCGGAAGGGACCTGAGTAGGTCATCAAGTCTGACCCCCTGCCATGGCAGGAAAGAGTACTGGGGTCAAGTGATCCCAGCAAAGTGTTCATCTAGCCTCCTCTTAAAGACCCCCAGGGCAGGAGCCAGCACCACTTCGCTTGGAAGTTGGTTCCAGATCCTAGCCGCCCTGACAGTGAAGTAGCGTCTCCTGATGTCTAGTCTGAATCTACCCTCTGCCAGCTTGTGACCATTAGTTCTAGTCGCTCCTGCTAGTGCTGGGGGGAACAGAGAGTCCCCCAGTCCCTCCTGGTCCCCTCTGACTAGTTTGTAACAGGCCCCTAGATCCCCCCCTCAGCCTTCTCTTGTGGAGGCTGAATAGGTTCAGGTCCCGCAG
>NW_017729025.1:112686453-112694954 GCF_001723915.1 Gavialis gangeticus | reverse complement strand
CCACATCCCTCCTGAAGTGTGGCGCCCAGAACTGGACACAGTACTCCAACTGCGGCCTGACCAGTGTCTCAGAGGGGGAGGATCACCTCTTTGGACCTGCTCAAGATGCATCTGTGAATACATGACAAGGTATGGTTGGCCTTTCTGACCGCATCCCCACACTGCTGGCCCATGTTCATTTTGGCATCAGTGATGACTCCAAGATCCTTTTCTGCCTCTGCACTGACGAGAAGGGACTTCCCCAGCCTGTAGGTATGCTGCTGGTTCTTCCCCCCCAGGTGCAGTACCTTGTACTTGTCAGTGGTGAAACCCATCCTTTTCTCATCCATCCACCCGTGTAACCTGTCTAGGTCCGATTGCAGCCTATTTCTTCCTTCTCGCGTGCCCACTTCCACCAACATCTTGGTGTCGTCTGCAAATTTGAACAGTGTGCTTTTTACCCCTCATCCAAGTTGCTGATGAAGATGTTGAACAGTGCAGGCCCAAGAACCGAGCCCTGTGGAACGCCACTGCCCATATTCCTCCAGATCGAAAATGACCCATCCACCACCACTCTCTGGGTGTCGCCCTCCAGCCAGTTGGCAACCCATTTGACTGTGTAGGTGTCGATACCAGAGTCCCCTAGTTTTTTAATGAGAATGGGGTGAGAGACAGTGTTGAAGGCCTTCCGAAAGTCCAGGAAGACTATGTCCACTGCTACCCCTCTGTCTAAGGATTTGGTGATCTGGTCATAGAAGGCCACCAGGTTGGTCTGACAGGACCTGCCTCTAATGCCCTAAAGCATAATCTCCCCTGCTGGCCCCTCGTGGACATGCGCCATGATAATTCTCTCAAAAAGCTTACCCGGGATCGAGGTAACTGGCCTATAGTTCCCTGGGTCCTCCTTCCTCCCTTTTTTGAAAACGAGAACCACACTGGCCCTCTTCCAGTCCTCTGGCACCACACCAGAGCACCACAAGTGCTCATAAAGCCGTGCCAGGGGTCCCACAATGACCTCTGCTATTTCCCTCAGTACTCTGGGGTGGAGATCATCAGGACCAGCTAATTTAAATACATCCAGTCCCTCCAGAAGTTCCCTGACTAAATCCTCACTGACCCTAGGCTGGGTGCGCCTCATGCCCATGGTCCCAACTGCAGCAAAGTTGCTTTGCTGCAGTTAAAAACCCACTGCCCTGTGTTTGAAAGAAGGACAACTGTTCTCCATGTGCAAGACAGACTTTCAAAAATTTAAAAACTGCTATTTCCCCCCTCCCACCATCTCCTTTTTTTCTTCCTCTTTACACATAGCATCTTTACATTTCTTCATCAAATTATTTAATGCAATGTTTAATTTCCTAGTTTTTTTTTTTTAAAGAATAAGCTGATAATCCATTTGTGATATTATATTGAGATCCACATGGGTCACCTTTCATTTCATTGAAGAGACACCTGCTATTTGGGCTAATAGAGTAACTATCAATAGCAATAGGTTACTATCCCTCATTTAGTCTAGCACTAGAAGGGAATAAGACATGAAATTGTCAATGGACTTCAAACATTTGCAGACAACAGAGAAATCACGGGGCTCCTGAATCTGGTTCTGGTTCTACCAACCAGAATCATATTATTCCAGGTTCTGGTTGGGAGAGCTCTCTATTGTGTATGGACACACACCCCTCCTCTTCTTATCTTGAGTATACCCTAGCACCATCTCAGTTCTATTTTCCACACCTTTATACTGACTGAATTGGACTAGCATTGGGTCCCTGCCCCATCAGGTTTGCCATTCAAGACCCAATCTGGTCTTCCATCTTGCTGGCACTGGATTTATGACCCGGATACCTTGTTCTGGGTGGACCCAAATCCTCAGACCAACCACAACCTCTCCATTCGATAATAGGCAAATTTTATTGATACACAGCGATAGCAGATAAGAACAATGCAAACAATTCTATATCTACCAATCCTAGAACTGAGAGTCAAGGTATGACAGGCCAGTACGCAAGCTTCACTCAGATGTTCTCTCTTGAATGCCAAATGACAGCAGCCTGGAGGGTGAAAGCCGAGACCCACCCTCCTCCCCGGTGAGGTGGGTGAAATGGTCTGGTGGTATGCCCTCTGGTTTCCCTCCTGGGGACCCTAAAATCCTTCCTTTTGTATTCTCTTCCCCCTTCTGATGACTCTTCACTTTTGGGCATCAGTGATTGGTCTCCTTTTGGTCATTATACTATCCACATTCTATCCTGTCAGAATATTCCTTTGTTTCACAAACCCACCACATGCACACATGCTAATTTGGGCTTTACCAGTTTCTTCTAATTTGGTCCATGTACCAACATCAGAAATTCCAAGGGTTCTGTAGCTGGGCACTGTGACCTGGCCAATGCTGCAGAGTCCCTTATCTCTGTTATGGAACAGTGTGATGCATGTCTTCAATTTCCCAGCCTGTGTGTCTGTTTGCCTGTGTCAGACACAGTGAGCCTTGAAGGAGACTTTGCCACAAACAGGCTTTTAGAAATTAATTAACCCTTGCTGTTACCCTAGACCATTGTTTTAATACAATATCTACTTCACCTACAAGCCAGTTCCCAAAAGCGAGCCTCTAAATGCTATTTTCTAGCCATCACCCCTCCTCCTCACATCTAGTCCCAGTTTTTTTTGCCTGCTTCCTTTTATTCTGGCTCCTTATCAGATCCATCTTTTCACTCCCTTCCTGCTGACTCCCAGACCCGTGTCTCCCTCTTTGAATGCCTCAGTCTCAGGTACTCCGCAAGTCTTCTCCAATATCCCACAATGCACCTTAGCTCCCCTTCCTATCCCCCCCACACATCATATTTCTCTGCTTATACTATTTCCTTGTTTCAGTCTCCCTGTCCAGCGAGTACTACGCCTCTCTTCCCTCTTGCCTCCCAGACCCAGAGTCCTTGCCCAGCATTCCAGATACTTTAAGGGAACTCTGGGTTCCCTTACCCAATAACAGGAAGCCTTTTTCCTCCCTGAAAGTCCAATCTGGGTTCTGCCCATCTTAATCACAGTTTACCCATCTCAGTCTCAACTCTCAATCCCACTTTTCCTGCCTCCAGATTTGACTCTTATCTACTCTGCCTTCAAATCAGACGACTTCCTCCCATAGTACCTGGCTGCCAACAAAAACAAGTGTTGGAGAGCACCAGCTCTTTTTTGCTCCTCTATTACCTGACCCACCTCTCCCCTGGCCTGGAAAAACCTTACAGGGAAAGTTCAGTTTCCTTATGGTAGTCATTGGTTGGAGCGTACCAATTTGCTCTGTAAGGGTTCATGTCCATCTAGTTGGAACCATTTTTTTTTTTTAATGAAGGCAGAACCATCAATCATTTTAGCCACTGCACTGAGAAGTCTGTACTGATCATGCATTAAAGTTTTTAAATGCTTCTAGCCTTGCCAAATGTGAATGACTGTATAGGTACAGCTGGCAGTCCATGCCAAATTGCAAGTCTTTATTCTAAAGATGAGAGTTACTAGTCCATTTCAAGTGAAAGGCTAACAGATTTATTTATTTTTTTAAATACAGAAAAACAACATTTTTAGAAATGCCTGAAGTTTTGCCTAAGTCAGAAAGGAGAACATATTTGGCATGGAAAAATTCATCCCAAGTTTGGGTTGAAGTTTGGTTAAAATATAAGCCATGGTTTACAAAGTATAAGCAAACTGATGGCCTGTGGACCACATGCAGCTCAACAATTTAAGTTGAGGCTCCTGAGCTCTGGTCCAGCTGTTGCTACCCCCAACACTCCAGCAGCCAGAGTCTCTGGGCTCCCTTTCCCTTCTTTGGCTTTTGCTGCCCCTGCAACAAAGGGTAGTGCAATGTGGCACAGCATGGCTTGGGAAACAGGGTGAACCTGGGACCATGGGCATGATGCACAGAAGGGCAGAGGCACACAGTGCTGTCAGGGAGGGCCCATGTAGGCACACAGTGCAGCAGTGGGTGGGGAGGCATGGATGCATGGTGCAGCAGGCAGGGGGACTCATGTGTGGCATGCAGCTTGGAAAGGTCTATGCCTTGCCCTGGTGGGCCCTTGGATGCATGGCCCCCACTAATGTGGCCTCTGGGGTGTTCCCCCGCAAGTCACTTAGAAGTTGGACAGCCCTGAAAATGGAATCTTCAAAATGGGAAGCATTAGCCAACCTCAATAACAACGTGTACTACCTAATGGGCCCCGCCAAACTTTATTTATTTATTTATTTATTTTTAATTTGACCAAGAGATAACTAACCAACATTGCAGCCTTATGTGAACTAGGTAAAAAAAGAAAGTGCAACTGCCTTGCCCATTTGCCTTGTTCAGTCCCCTCCCATCCTAAAAATAGCATACAGGTAGAAATGGTTAAGTAATAAATGTACTGGAAACTAGGTAGCTAAAATATAAGTAGATACAATGCGTTAATTTATTTATAACCAAGAGTGTGCTTTTAGTGCTATAAATAAATATATTTATTCTTAATACACTTTTTGACCTTCCTGACATTTTAAGATCCTTCTTTTATCTGCATATAAAATCTGTCACAGCACAGCACCCTTTCAAAATATACGTGTTTCTTCAGGATGCTATATAACTTTATTATTTGGATTTTTCATTTCCCCCCCAATTTATTTAGCACTTATTACCCTATCATGATTTAATTTGGAAAGATAAACGCATGGCTGCTCAAGCAGTAAATTTAAAGTGTAAATGGATTCTTGGTTGCTGATGGCCCAGTTTCTGCTTCTGTTTCCATAGAAACCAACGTAGGAGTGGCAAAAAAGATGCAATTTTTTTTAAATGCTTCTTTTATAAAAGGACAATTTTTCCTTACCTTCTTTTCACCTTTCTAACCTCATTGCCATGCTAATACGATCTGAGCAGTCCCCAACTTAAACCCTTTTCTTCTCAGTTTTTTATCGTTATAAAATCAACAATAAACTGAGAATCAACTTGAAGGTATTAGCTACTGCCTAAAAGTTATAAGTTCTGTGCTGGTAAAATATTGGGAACCAACAGTGACTACACTACTTCAAAAGCTGGAGAAAAATAGATTTCAAATATTTTTTTAAATAGTATTATTTTTTTTGTTTGGTTTATCCAATATCCTCTGCAGGGCATATTCATACCCTGGATGTTAGGCATTTCAAAATGAATTGCTTGTCCACACTGAGCACTTGCAGAAAATCTTTACTACTGAGATGCTTTGTTCCATGAATACCTGTTGTTAGACTTTTGGAGGAGAGAGAATGCATATTATGCCTGTATAATAAACACTTCATGAGCACTGGAATGCAGTAAGCTTGGTCCAATGCAGTTCAGCCCTGAGCTGACAGATACAAGAGCAATAAGTCAAAAACTATGACTTTGGCAGGGTGAGAAGGGAGGGGTACATCGCTAAGAATTTATACTACAAAAGTGACAGGAACCAAGGGAAGTAGGACCCAGGGGAAACCTAGTGGGCTCCAACAACAGCGGTGCCGCCTGGCCCTGCCCCCCAGCCGGAAGCCCCAACCCGGGTTTCTGGGCTGGGAGCACATGGCTGCCCCAGCACAGGAAGCCCAGGTAAGTGTGGGGGGGAAACCCCAAGCAAGGAAGGAGTGCGGGGGGGGGGAAGTGGCCCCTCCCCGCCCCACGCTAAGTGCCCTGCACTGCAGCTGCTTGCAGCCTGCATGGGGCTGCCTGTGCCTGCTCTGGACAGCCCCATGTGGGGCTGCGAATGCCTGCAGCATGGGGCACAGAGCGTGGGGCAGGGAAGGGGCCACTTCCCCTGCTGCGCTCAGCTTTTCCCTGGGCTCCTTCCCTGCACATAGAGAAACAGCTCCTCGCCCACCCCATGGCCAGCACCCCATGCTGCAGGCACTTGCAGCCTGCGGGGCGGGTTACAAGCTGGTGCTGTGCATGGGGAAAAGTGGCCCCTCACCCACCCCATGGCCAGCACTCCGCACTGCAGCCACCTGCAGCCCGTATGAGGCTGCCTGTGCCTGGTCCAGACAGCCCCGCATGGGCTGCGAGTGCCTGCAGTGCGGGGCACCGGCCATGGGGCAGGCGAGGGGCCGCTTTTCCCCATGCTCAGCACCAGCTTCTTCCCCGCTAGTGAGCAGGGGGGTCGGGGCTGTGCGCTGCCCCCCCACCTGTACTGCGGGGCTGGTAGGCAGTGGATGTGAGCAGGTGGGGAGCCAGTGGAAGCACAGGGCCCACACCCATGTCCTGCGGCCAGTGCTGGTGGGGCCCAGAGCAAGGTGGCAGGAGCGCGGGGTCCCAGCTGGCAGGGGCTATGGAGCTGGGTCAGCTCCCCCCTCCCTGATGGTGCAGCCCAGCCTGGCTCCACAGACTCCTGCCAGCCTGCACCCTGCTCTGGACCCCACTGTTGCTGGCCCTGGGATGTTGGTGACCAGGGGGCAGGGCACCTGTCAAGGGGTGGAGCACCTGTCACAGCATGGGGCTACCTATGTGGCCTTCAACAGCCTGCCAAAACTGGCTAAGTGGCCCTCTGCCCAAAATAATTTCCCACCCCTGGACTAGAGAGTCATGTTGAGTGTTCTCAAAGTGGATTTCTCATGAACTCAATCCCGTCCTCTCCTGTTTTATGTACATAAGTGTAAATCAGCATAACTAGAACTGGGTATTAGGGGCACCTGCCCCAAGCACCAAGTTGGGAGGGAGCATCAGAATAGCACAGAGTCCATAACCTAAAGCAAGAACAGCCCCATTGTTTACCCATGCCAGGAACTTCAAAATAGTCCCTGGCTGTGAGGTGGGCAGAACCCATGGTGGCAACAGCAGCAGCAGAGCTGGTAATTGTTTAGGACTTCCCAGCTGCCATTCCCCCCTTCCCAACTCCCCCACGCTGAGTTTGCTTGTTATGCCAATGGTGTCAGAACAACAGAGGAAATTAGCTAAAGGCTTTAGACTCCAACAAAAAAGCTGACCTGGCCAAAACCTCTCCGCCATTTCATGTGTAACCAGGACAGAGTTATTACTCAGGTGCACCAGTGTTAAGACAACATAACCAGGGTGGGAGGCAAATCAGCCACAATTTAACCTGGCCTTAAAAGGGAAAACTGAAAATTGAGAATACTTAAAGAAATGACTTCACTCTCTTGAGTGCTTCTGTCCTTAAAGCATCTAACCTGCTAGTGGCTGGTAAAGATTGTCTGGATAGAAGAGAAGTGAAGATAATTCTTGAGCGGAAGGAGGAGAAAACTGTCAGATTTTAAGGACTGTTTTACGAATTTGGCACTCGCCTCAGGATTTGCATTTTTTCAGGAGACTCCAGGCATAAGACAGGTTGTGTTTTAAACTCTACTAAGCTGAAACTGTTATACAGGGATAGAAGTTGGATTTAAAGTAATATCTTCTCTCTCAATTTCTATAAAAAGCTTTTCTTCTGAAAGCAAATGCTGGCTACTCTGCTTTGGATGAAAGCTAGTTGTAGGCTTACAGCCAGATATAACATTCAACTTTTGCAGAAGAAAATCTTGTTTATGCCAATGTAATATTATTTATTTCTACTTCCTAAATGAAGATAAAGAATACATTGACTGGTCCTAAGAATCTGAATGGAGAACACACCCTTTTACCCCTTCAGTCTGTGAAGACCTGGTAGAATGATGAGACTGAAGTTAAGGCAGCAACAAGGTGATGCTATTCTACAGGAACAGCATAAAAACTGGATAAAGTTCTTTTGGAAAAAACAGCTTTTTTAAATTGCCTTTGAGAATTAAAAATGAAGTACATGCTAACTGTCTGCAGTCATGGGGGTGAACCACAGACCATTCTTTCAGAACCTGCAAGCTCAAGACCTTTTTGTCACTTTAGAACACTGGGAATTTTTTTTATAATAATTAAGCTCACAAGCAGCTTCCGTGAAAGATGTGATCAATTTGGCTGAAGGGCAGTTCTGTAGCAAGGAAGTTTGGCACCCGGGACAAAGCCTACAGTGGCAGCCCACCCTCACTGCACACACAGATCCAGGGGGCACGCACCCACCCCCTCCATGCTTGTCCAGGAGTGCATGCAGAAGTGGGAGGAGCCCTCCCCCCACTTGCAGTTTCGTCCAGTGTGCCCCGCCCTGGGTAGGCAGCACCTGTTGGTGCCCCTTAGCTTTGGTGCCCAGGGAAGTTGCCCTGCTCACCCTCCCTTTACTACTGCACTGCTGAAGGAGGTTACTGAACCCATAATGTGGCTCCCCAGTCAATTCTACCATTGAAGCTGTTGAGCCTCAGACCAGATTACACTATCCTAAGTATAAACTTGTCTTTTTAAAAAGTATATTTGGGTAAATTTCATATCTTTTATTAGACCAATTCAAATAGTTGGAACCATTCTTCTTAGCAAGCTTTTGGGTTTAAATACCCTTCATCAGGCTGAGGAAGCATCTGCAGCTAAGATATGAGATTTACCCAAAGAACCTCCATCTTCATCTAACCTTCAGGTTAGATGAAAATTTACCCAAAGAACCTCCAGGACCTCCATTTAACCCAGGAGGTGCACAGCACCACCAGGGGAGATGCCTTGTTAG
>NW_017729025.1:112679978-112681453 GCF_001723915.1 Gavialis gangeticus | reverse complement strand
TAGTCAGGGAGGCACTGAGGTCCCAGACAGGAGGGGAGCCAGGTGTCCAAGAAGAATGGTTGCTCCTTAAGGAGACAATCCTCCAAGCCCAAAGGGAGGTAATTCCAACACAGATCAAAGGGAGCAGGAGGGCACAAAAGCCCCCATGGCTCACCAAAAGTATCCGGGAATGTCATCTAGCTAAAAGGGAGGCATACACCCAATGGAAGGGAGGGCCCATAACCAGGGAGGATTATACTGCGGTTGCTTGGGGATGCAGGGGCACAGTCAGGAAGGCCAAGGCGGAGATGGAACTGGGACTAGCTTCCCGGATCAAAGACAACAAGAAGTCCTTTTTTAAATACACAGGGGACAAAAAGAAGGTTCCAGGTAATGTAGGGCCCCTGCAAGACACGCTAGGAAGTTTGGTCATCACACCAGACAACAAAGCTAACTTATTTAATGACTTCTTTGCCTCCATTTTCCTGAGCAGGTACCAGATCAGCCCTCCCACCGGGCCCCCTTCAGACTCCAGGGGAGGCGCACCTAGGGCAAGGGTCTAGTCAGGGAATTTCCGGAGGGACTGGCTGTATTCAAATCAGCAGGTCCGGATGATCTCCACCCCAGAGTGCTGAGGGAATTAGCTGAGGTCATTGCAGGACCCCTGGCACGGCTTTACGAGCACTCGTGGTGCTCTGGTGTGGTGCCAGAGGACTGGAAGAGGGCCAATGTGGTTCCCATCTTCACAAAAGGGAGGAAGGAGGACCAAGGGAACTATAGGCCAGTTAAACTTACCTCGATCCCGGGTAAGCTTTCTGAGAGAATTATCATGGCGCATGTCAACAAGGGGCCAGCAGGGGAGATTATGCTTAGGGGCAACCAACACGGGTTCATTAGAGGCAGGTCCTGTCAGACCAGCCTGGTGGCCTTCTATGACCAGGTCACCAATTCCTTAGATGCAGGGGTAGCAGTGGACATAGTCTTTCTGGACTTCCAGAAGGCCTTCAACACTGACTCTCACCCCGTTCTCATTAAGAAACTGGGGGACTGTGGTGTCGACACCTGCACAGTCAAATGGGCCGCCAACTGGCTGGAGGGCCGCACCCAGAGAGTGGTAGTGGATGGGTCATTTACAACCTGGAGGGAAGTGGGCAGTGGGGTCCCCCAGAGCTCGGTCCTCGGGCCCGCACTGTTCAACATCTTCATCAGAGACTTGGACAAGGGGGTAAAAAGCACCCTGTTCAAATTTGCAGATGACACTAAAATGTGGGGAGCTGTGGGCACATTAGAAGGAAGGATTAGGCTAATCAGACCCAGATAGGTCACAGGGGTAGGCAGACGAGAACAGGATGGGATTCAACACTGACAAGCGCAAGGTGATGCACCTGGGGAGGAAGAACCAGCAGCACACCTACAGGCTGGGGAAATCCCTTCTCGTCAGTGGAGAGGCAGAAAAGGATCTTGGAGTCATCACTGATGCCAAGATGAACATGGGC
>NW_017729025.1:112670737-112679923 GCF_001723915.1 Gavialis gangeticus | reverse complement strand
AGGGGGATCTAGTGGCCTGTTACAAACTAGTCAGAGGGGACCAGGAAGGACTGGGGGACTTCCTGTTCCCCCCAGCACTAGCAGGAGCGACTAGAAATAGTGGTCACAAGCTGGCAGAGGGTAAATTCAGATTAGACATCAGGAGGCGCTATTTCACAGTCAGGGCGGCTAGGATCTGGAACCAACTTCCAAGCGAAGTGGTGCTGGCTCCTACCCTGGGGGTCTTTAAGACAAGGCTGGATAATCACCTTGCTGGGGTCGTTTGACCCCAGTACTCTTTCCTGCCATGGCAGGGGGTTGGACTTGATGATCTACTCAGGTCCCTTCTGACCCTACTATCTATGAAACTATAAAACCCTGTCTGCCTATGTCCTTAGACCAACACAGCTACAACCTACACCTCTGTACTTTTTAAAAAGGCAATTTTATTCAAATTTACCTAAAGCAGAATAAAATAAGGTTTTGAAATTCTAATTTATAATAGTAAAATAATTAGTTATAATTTTCCTTATGTTTACAGGTCAATTGAGTGGATGACAAACAAACAAAAGACTATTCTTCAAAGTGGGCTTCAGTCAATACAATATATGTGCATGTTTCAGTTTGCTGAAAGTATAATTTGCAAAATCTTGTGCTTCAGAATTCCAAGGTGCATACACAGTGCCAACTGCATGCATATCTTGTGTCTACATCTTAGGTGAGAGAAGACAAATTTGTAAAGAAGGTGATGTGGGTATTTATATAGTGCCTTAGGTACTTCATAATTAGATGCAAAATGAGGAGACACTGAATCCTAAGGGGATGGTAAGGGAATAGTTACATGATAAGACAAGACAGAGAAAGAAATGAATTCACCTTACAAATACATGTTACCAGGCTTGGATCAATATTTGTGCAAGGAACAAGAGCAGTAGAAACATAATTTATGAGGTAGATGGCCCCCGGGAGAGGTCACTGGAATGATATAATATGCAATAGGGATAGAAGAATCAAACAATAGAGCTAGGGAACCACAATTATTACTGGGCATTCAAAATGCAGAATATATTTTTCATTGTCTGAAAACATCAGGTTGCTAATTATTTGCTTTTCCATTTAGAGGTCAGTGGAGACCTCATGATTGATTTATCTAATTGAAGCTTTTTTGTTGGGTCCTAAAAGGAACAGAAATTGAAAAATGACAAAAAATAGACAACAGACTGCCAGCCTGGAAAGATTTTCTTTCGATCCTGTATGTGCATATGATCCTGTATGTGTGTGAATGCATGTGTTCAGGGGTATCTTCCCCTCAATATTCCTCCAGATAAGTACTCACAGTGTGATTAGAGGGATGTTCTTTACTAGGATCCAGTAATCTGCACATGTAATCAGAGACTCATGGGATAAACCAAATCAGTACATAAAGTTACCTTTAATGCATTTTCTTTATGAGATCAATACATCTAATATATTTGTGTATTAAAAGAATGTTGCCTCTGATCTACAATGCAGACTCCTAGGAAAAAAATATGACTATACCATGTATTTATGTTAAATATGTAAAATTGTAAATTGACAGAAAACATATAATTCACTTTATTTAGCTATTTTCATATAAGTCTAATATAGATCCCCTATGTAATAACATCCAGTATTACACAAGAGAATGGATTGTATTTAACCCCAGGCTGCAGTTTTAATAGCAACATTGCTTTCCAAGAGCACACTTTTTTATTACATTATATGTAAAGAAGCAAAAAGCTGATTTTTTTTTTAAACTTGATGTATTTTTAGTACCAAAAATACATCAACGGACAAAACTAAAAGACAACAAATTTTTAAAAAATCATTTTTCTTTGGTGCTATAATGCAAAGCTTATGACTCATTAAAATACCTAAATTAGCAAGCAGACTGGTGACTAAAATGGAAGAGGTCTAGGTCAATGCAAGTCAAATATATTAAGCCTATCTTTATTATTGAAAAGTCTTTGTGCAGATGGATGCAAGAGGAAAACAATAAATATTTATTACTAATCAAATATTCATCATAAAAAAAAAAAGTGTGATCTGAAAGGGTAGGTATAAATATTCAAATCAACCAGCTGAAGTTGCATGTGCAGGCTGAAGCTGTACAAAAGCGGAAAGGGCCATCTGCATGCTCCGTAGATGACCTGCAATGCTAAAAGGCACTCAGCCAGGGGGACTCAGAGCATATATCCCAGCATGCTTTTCTGGATCCTGTCTGGATTCAGGTGACAGCAGCCCAGGGCACACGTTGGAGCCAGTTTGCTGGTGTCCTATGGGACCCTGCCCCTGCCTCTACCTTCTGCATAGACACAGTCTGGAGAGCCAGATATGGTCCATGCAGGAAGCAGAGGTGGCTCCAGGAATGGTGGGGAGCAGAATAAGCTGTGTCCAGGCTAAAAAGGGGTAGCCATGGGTCTCTGGGCAATAAGGGCAGGTTATCAAGGAACAGGGGAAGAGGGGTTTAAGGGAGCTAGGAAACACGAGCTCGGGCCAGTGCTGGCAGATGGCTGTCCCCCATGAGCATTGGGTAGGGCAAATCTGACAGCTCTTCAGTCTCTGGGCTGTAGAAAGGCTGGGCTTTTCTAGGAACAGAGCATGCTGGGATGCTAGACAGCATCCCTGCATTCTCAGTTGACTGGGGTTGTGTGAATCCATTCACTCCAGTGCTTGAACCCCAATCAATCACTACTTCAAACTTGTCAGATGCAGTGGAGATTTCCAATTTGCCATCACAGCCATTTTTTACACAGTTGAAGTGGTATAAATGCTTGTTCATTGAGCATTTCAGCTGATAGAACTGCAATTCCAGCAGTTGAAGTGTAATGCTTACCCAAAGAGTCTTTAACAATACTCCAACCATATTGGAAATATATTTATTTTTTCTCTTACCCAAGGATAATCTGAACAAGTCAGCATGTGTTGAAACTAGGAATTTTAGACTAGGCTTTGCCATCAGTTGAGATCTGGAGGCTCAGAGTGAGGCATGGATTCAGGTTCTTCTGATCTTAAGACTTTTTTTTCTTTTTTTTTTTTTTTAAACTTTCTCTTGCAGCACACAGAGCCGGTCTAAATTTTCACTTTCTGCTCTTAGAAATACCACAGCATGCACTGGGGTAGAGATGAATCAACAAAACTCAAATGATGCAGGAAGCTAGCCTACTGAAATTCAGATGTAAGCAACCTTTTTATGTAGACTGAACATTGTTCATCTAGTGGGAAAGGCAATAAGCTGTATAGAAATGGGCTGGCAGGTTTAGAAAGCTGCACTAAAAAGCAGCGCAAAAAAAGTTTCAAAGGGAATTTTGAGAAAGTCCGGCCCCTGAAAACAAAGAAATCCAAATCAGGAATCTGGAAGCAGTGTATTTAAAATGAAATGTTGGCTCCCTCCTTCTCCCGCCCCCATGTACTGTTGCTTTCTGCTTTATAGGATTATAGTTAGGGTGACTATATGGGACCACGGGCAATGTGGGACACTACCCCCCACGCCCCCCCTCCCTCCCGCTGCAGGCGGAGGCAGAGGCAGAGGAGCATGGTATACCAGGCATGTGGGCAGCAGTGTGCCAGCCCACTCACCTGCCTGGTGCACCATGCCACTCCACTTCACCTCTAGACTGTGCCCCACACCCCTGCAATTCCAGGACTCTCATTGTCATTTTCACCCACTGGCTGGGACTGGCCCTTTGAATCCTGGACTGTCCCAGCCAAACTGGGATTAATGGTCACCCTAGTTACAGGGAACCAACCAAAGATATAGGTTGCAAACGAGGTAGTGACAAAACACCATTAATTAATAAAACCCTCCTCTATGAAATGGGTTTTTTATTATTATTTTCTGTTGTACAGATATGGATATCAGGGATTAAACATTTACCTCAGAGGGTAGTGGATTAAGCATGTGACTAAGTAAAAACTCAGTGGGCATGTCTACATGTGCATATTAATGCACTGCAATAAATTCCAGTGCTTATTGCACCAGAGTGTATTGCTTCTGGGCACGTTTACACGTGCACCTGGGATCGCAATATGTTAAATCTGGTTGGACCAGCCCCTGCTTGCAGGAGGCCTGAGAGTCAGCCTGCCGGCCCAGGGCTGATCCCCCCGGCTCAACATATTGTGAAGGGGCTGGCTGGGGAATGAGGGTGTTTTAGCGGAGGGCTAGGCAACAGGCAGCCCTGCACTAAAGTACCCTCATGTCTCAGCCAGCTAGAGCAGCATCTCTGTGTGTGTGCTGGTGCAGAGTTTTTTTTACTCAATAGCAGAATAAAGACAAGTACTATCTTGCTGCGGAGTAAATTAGTTTACTCCAGCCTAATAGCGCCATACGTGTAGCCGTGCAACGTTTACTGTGTAGCTAATTAATCAACTATGTAGTAAACATCTTGTGTAGACATGCTCAGTTATTCTGATTCTGGTTTTGACACCAATTTACTGGGTATTCTGGGCAAATGAAGAGAATTTTAAAAAGTCTCCCTGTTGTTATATAGGTAAGGGTAATAACAGTTACCTATTTTCACAGAGGTGTTAGTAAGCCCCTTAAATCAATGTGTGTGTGAAATGCTCTTGTGACAGACTAAGTACCAACTGTCCTGGAATCATATTTTGTCACTTGAAATTACTGATAAATTATAGGGGAAGCATATCACCTACAGTGAACTCCAAAAAGTTGTTTTAACCTCTCTAGTAAAAAGAAAACTCACCGGCCTGAGGAGCAGAGATAACATGGAGACTAGGAATCCATTTACTTTTAACTAGGGCTGTGCAAAACAGCAGCATTTCATTTAGACTTCCATTTTGATGGGACAGTGTTTCATTACGAATTTCATTTAATTTCAAAAGCACTGTTCTATTTTTTTGGTCGAAACTGTTTTGCTGTTTCAACACTGTTTTGGTGTATGCACTGGTGATTTGATTCCTGTGCTGTTTTGTTTAGGCTATAATGGGGAAGCATGAAACTGCCTATAACTTTGTCATTTTTTGGCAGATTTGGATGAAAACAGCAGAGATGGTAGCCCCTTCTGAGGGCATGATTCCTGCCAAGATTTAAGGAGATAGGTGCAGGGGTTTCTAGGAAACTGCACCTCAAGCTGCTGACAAGCAAAACTCGTGACGTGTGCGTGTAAGGTGCGCCCTCACTGGCACTTGGGACCTCTATATAGCATGGTAGTGTGCCACAATGAGGCCTCCTCCACCCCTAAAGCCTCATCCACTCCACCACTTTAAATGACAACAGGTAATAACAGGTAAGCAGCACAGTAGGATCAGCAGCATCTCAGCCAGCTAAACAATCACAGTCAATATCAGAGCAGTCCTTCCCTCCTCTTCCCCCTCCCTCTCCTTACTTTATTTTTCCCTGCAAGCAAGCCTAGTTTCAGCTTTGAAACTCGAAATGTTTCAAAACATTTTTGACTGCCCTTATTTCGTTTTGAGGAAAGCCCTTCATTTCATTTTGATTTCGCTGTTTCGAGCTCGAAATGAGTTGAAACAGCATTGAAATGAAACAGCTGGTGAAATTTTGCACATCCCTACTTTTAACCCCTCACGGCAAGGTGAGGGCAAGAGAACAAAAGATTAATAAGCAAAGGAATAAATTATTCTCAGGTTAATAAAAATAATGGCTAAACATTGTTAATTTGTGAGGCATGATCAGCACCTTGAAAATTTGGTCTCAATCCTTATTTATTAATTTTTGAGTCTTAATATGAAAATGTCAAGTGTACTACACTGGCATTATCATAGCTAGCCACAGGCTTGTCATAAGCAAAGTTCCATGCAACCAGCAGGACCTGAACAAGCGTTCTCAATTCCCTGAACCCATGGACAGGCACACTCCTACTTTTTTTTTTTCCACTTTCGTTTTTCTGGGAGATGAACTTTAAGCCCAAATGGGCCCCATCTCAGTGTGCCTTCCACTAGTCACTGGAGAATTTGCATGGGAAAAGTTCAAGTCCCCCCTTTGCAAAACCCTGCTAGTACTTCCGCTTACTTCATAACCATTATTGTGAAGTCTTGTTCAATATTCATTCATGAGAAACAGGAAAGCACTTCCCATACATGTTGCAGGCATGGGAATACAAAAACTACTCTCATTGTCCCATCCAAGATTTAGCTACTTAGTTGCTTGACTTTTCACAAAGAACCCATCAAATATTTGTTTTGGATTGTTTTAACTTCTGCTTTAGCCATATCTAGAGCCAGGAATATACACCAGGCCAGAATTCTGATATCAAACATTTTATTTTTGTATAATCAATTGACAAACAGTGTGTATTACATCCTTTTCCAGGGGCTGGTCCCCAGGGGCAGATTTTGGTGTATGCACTGGTGATTTGATTTCTGTATAGTGTGAATGTAATGTGTGTAAGAGCAGGAGGAACCAGGAGGCAGTCTGCAGAATTGCACTGACTTAATTTGGACTACAGCTTCCAGAAACCTCCAGTGGCAGGGAGGCAGGAGAAAAAGGGAAGGGAAGCTTGAGGCTGGTGTAAGGGAAGAGACAGCAGTGTGCTCAATGGAACCTGTCAAGCCCTAAACAGAGGGGTGCATGGTGGAGCTGGAGATCTCAGCTAGGACCATGAACTCAACACCACAACTCAAGTTCCACCTAGAGGACCTTCATGTCCCACTGGTTGAGAAACCCCGCTCTAGGGACTAAAGGCCTGTCTGGGGACACCTCCAGAGATGCTGAGGGAAAATTAAGGTACTAAGTATATGTTACCACAGTACTGTTGTTTCTTTACCTGTTCCCTTCCTTTGGCCCATTGGCTTGTGACCCTAATCCCTATAATTTTCTATATAAAAGTGGAAACTCCCCCTTGCTTCTTGGGCCAGTTTCTGGGGCTGCAGAGTTGGCACACCTAGTCCACCCAAAGTTTAAAACCAATTACCTGGCCTTGGCAGCAGCATTTCTAGTCCAGCAGTGCTGAGCAGCTTCTATTTCACAGCCCTGCAGATTGTTATTAATTCATTCCAATAAAGTTATATATTGTTGCTTCAATCTTAAACTGAATCAGTGCACCTTTAGGCCCCTAATGCATTAGTAAAGCATCTAGCTTATTTTTAACTGGAGAAAAATTAGTGTTGTTTTTACGTAATGATGCACATCACCCTTTTCAAAACTCTAGATCTGCCCATGGCTGGTCCACGTTGTACCCCTTCACATAAGATAGGTATCCCAGGAGGATACAATAATAACAACTTCAGGACCCTTTACACTATTTGACTATATTATCCAATATGGTCAGGATAGAAACAAGCTTTCTGGGAAAAGGAAGAGTTTCACATAATGGGATTAGTCCATAGATGCATATAACAGTTCACAGAATCATAGAAAATTAGGGTTGGAAGGGATCTCAGGAGGTCATCCCTGCTCAAAGCAGGACCATCCCCAACTATATCATCCCAGCTAAACCTTGTTCAGCTGGGTCTTACAAACCTCCAAGCATGGAGATTGCACAGCCTCTCTGGGTAACCTGCTCCATCACTTTACCACTCTCCTCATAAGAGTTTTTCCTAATATCTCACCTAAACTTCCCTTGCTGCAACCTGAGACCATTGTTCCTTGTTTCATCATCTGCCACCACTGAGAATAGTCTAGCTCCATCCTCTTTGGAACCCCCCTCCAGGTAGTCGAAGACTCCTACCAGTCTGCCTCAGTCTTCTTTTCTCCAGACTAAATAAGCCCAGTTCTCTCAGCCTACCCTCACAAGTTGCGTGCCCCGGCCCCCTAACCATTTTCATTGCCCTCCGCTGGACTCTCTCCCATTTAGCTACATCCTTTCTGTAGTGGAGGGGCACAAAACTGAACACAGTATGCCAGATGTGGCCTTACCAGTGCCGAATAAAGGGGAAGAATCACTTCCCTGAATCTACTGGCAACACTGCTACTAATGAAGCCCAGCATGCCATTAGCTTTTTTTGCAACAAGGGCACACTGTTGGCTCATATTTAGCTTACCATCTACTGTAAACCCCCAGTTCCTTTCCTGCAGAACTGCTGCTTAGCCAGTGAGTCCCCAGCCTGCAGAAGTGCATGGATTGTTCTGTCCTAAGTTCAGGACTTTGCACTTGTCCTTATTGAACCTCATGAGATTTCTTTTGGTCCAATCTTCGAATTGTCAAGGTCTCTGAATCCTACCCCTACCCTCCAGCATATCCACTACTCTCTCCAGCTTGGTGTCATCTAAAAACTTGCTGTGGGTGCACTCTATCCTGTGTTCCAGGTCTTTGATGAAAATATTGAACAAAACTAGTCCCAGAACTGACCCCTGGAGCACTATACTTGATACAATCTGCCAACTATACAATCAAGCCATTTACTACTACCACCCTCTGGGCCCAATAATCCAGCCAGTTTTCCATCTACCTTAGAGTCCATTCATCCAACCCGTAGTTCCTTGCATCTTCCTCTGATGTATGACGATGATATAGATCCAAGCCAGGATCCTGACATAGATAACCCACTAGTTTAAGCCTGTAAAGCAATTTCTATGTTCATCTGAAATACAAAATTAATTTAAGCCTGTCTGGTAAAATGAGCAGTTTTTCTTTTCATGTTAATTAGTTCCTTTTTCCAATTAGTTGGGGTGGCGGGGGGTGTTTGTTTTGTTTTTTTAAGGACCGATGATACTTTTGGAAGAGGGATGTTCATGAAAATGAGCCTTTTGCCTTTTAAGAAAGAGTAAGGAAAGGAATTTGACATTCTGGGTTCTTACCCTAAAAGCCTGAATAAAGAAGGTGCAGTTATTGCAGTCATCAGGTTAAAAAGAGAAAAAAATAAACAAACTACAGACAGACAAGTTTCTGGAGGAGCATCAGGGGAATGAGAATCAGATAAGAGCTGTGTAATAGCACACAAGACAGATATTAAAAGGCACTTAGCTGCTTAGACCTTGCATTGCCCAAATCCTATTTTCAAAAGTAACAAGCACTTAGAAGAAGACTATCAAGGTAATCAGTAGCTCAGGCAGAAGTATGCTTCAGTAGATTTTGGAGTCCTTGGTCTTTGCTGTAGACAGGAAACAACTTGTATGCTTTAGCAGATTCATAATTGGCCAGAACTTGTGGCCAACGCAGTCCTCTCTCTCCTGTACATTTTTTGGCTGTGGAGGCTTGGCAGCTGGCAGTGCACTGGAGCTAGGAGTTCACTCATTTCTTTTTTTCCTTTTTTTTTTTTTTTTTTTCA
>NW_017729025.1:112667210-112670659 GCF_001723915.1 Gavialis gangeticus | reverse complement strand
CATTTTTTGGCTGTGGAGGCTTGGCAGCTGGCAGTGCACTGGAGCTAGGAGTTCACTCATTTCTTTTTTTCCTTTTTTTTTTTTTTTTCTTCACTGCAGGAACCCACGTCAAGCAGCCAAAAAGCCCACCTGTTTTGGTGGCAAAAAATGAGGTGACAGCTCCCCACAACAGCAGCAAACTCTACTCCTGGTCCAGAACTACAGTTACCAGAATACGTTTCACTCGCATACGTTTCTGTGCCACCACTGCTCTCCAACCAGACCTGAAGCCAGAAAGTTGCAGGAAGAGGAGGTGGGAGAGAATGGGCATGACATACACCCACCATTATTACGTAGTGTTCTGCTTGCCCGCCCATCCTTACACTTTAGGACTCATCTATGCAGTGGTTTTACACTTCCTAAAATACATAAGCACTGCTTTGGAAAGGATGTGTGCTGATGCAGATGATAGTGCTGGCTCCCTCCCCATCAGGAATTAACAAGGGAGTTAACTTCCAGAACTTTACCTGTCCAAAGGAGGCCACAGCTATCTTCAAAGATGACTTGCATCTCTGAACCAGTCCTACCTTGTCTTTCAAGACTCTAGCAATGAGGCAGCTATGAAAGCAAACTGACAGGGATGATGCAGCTGGCTCAGGAAGTTACAGCTGGGTCTCAATGCAGAGAAATTCCCTTTAGGTAGAGACTGGAGGACCATCAGCACTTGGCTCATCATGTGCATTTCAGTTTACTCCATCCTACATCACCCATGTATGCAGGTCCACAATTTGCAGAACCCAGAGCTACATTGTTTCCCTTCCCCCCACTTTAAAAAAGTGCTATGTCTTAGAACAAAACCAAACCAGACAAATTGCACTCAGATCCAGCAGTTACAATGAAAAACAATCTTAGGAAGTTTTCTAACAATCCAGTTAAATTATGTCCTATTTCTGATGCTCTTGGACTGGGATGTACCAGATTTGGCAACTACTGAAAGACTAACGTCTCTCTCTACTTGATAAAAAGTAATTTTTTTTTGGAACCATATTAAATCTTCAATTTTAAAGGAAGGGGTTTAAGAATGCAAGAGTGCTTTTCTTATATTTTCTCTTCTGCTACTGTGTGAGGAGGAGTAAGGGAACTGAGGATTACAAATTGGATGCACTCACTCTTGACATCACTTATCAGTAATACTAGATTACGTTTATGCCAGTATGTCCTCATTTAAGTCATATGCACTTGCTTGCTGCAGGCTTTCCTAATCAACCCATTTGTCACTGCTCTTTGTTATAATTTTCAATTATTTTAAACAAATAGGTAAGAAAAAAAAAGATGAAGAAACTATTTAAAAGAAACAACTGCAGACACCAGCTCCAAACCAAGAAAAGTCAGCTTTTATTATAGTTTCTAAGCCTGCACAAAACGCATGTTACAAGAGTGTATAATCCTTTACCACATGCAAAAACAGGTGTTCTAGAAAGATTTTTAAACAGAAAACAAAGCAAAAAACACATTTTCCTTCTGCAGTAGCCACATTGGGGGTGCGGGGGAAGGATGCCTATTGTTCCCTTCCCGCCTCACCTTCCTTTAGAAGAGGCTTTTTCTATTTTGCTAGATTAAGTTTAGAACAATAAATTTTGTTTGGAAAAATTATCAGAACTTGTAAAAAACGACAAATTAGCATTCTAACTATGGTACTTCTTCATGCCTGAAATATGCCAGCCAAGAGACAACATGCATGACTATCTAGAGATGCAACACCTCAAATAAAATTGTAGTGGCCTACTCTTTCTAGTATTTCGCCCTACCTCCAAGTTATTCTATTATATTTGAAGAGCAAAAATGATTAGTTTTTATTCCAAATACTTTTACCCAGGAAAATAATAGTCATTTGTAACATGGTGTATTGCCTTTATACAATTTGCAGAAAACATTCTTTATCCAGTACTGACCCATTCTAAGGTTTCCTAGTAAAATTGGTGTGAATACAGAGCATGATCACTGAGGGGTAGGGAAATCATCTGAGGTTCACAAAGGAACTCCTATCAGTGGCTGCTTTTAGCCTGGAGCACACTCCCCAGCCCCCTTAGTCATACTGAGAACCAGTGCTGACTCTGGGTAATCCTAAATTAGTTTCCCTGTCTCCTCAGACAACTCATCCATAAAAAACACACAAATAATAATAACCGGCATGCTACAGTACAATTATATGACATAACTCCCTGTGTGCACACTTATTTCAGAATAAGTGTACCTTTTTCTAGAATAGTGTCCACACAGGGAGTTAAAACCACTATAGCTAGCACAGGGAAGCTGCTTGTGCACCCAAGGTCTTGAAATCCAACAAAGCAAGTTTCATTCCCACTGTAAATCTAACCTAGGTTAAAGCAAACTCCAAAATAAGGAATTTATCTAGATCTGCTTTTGTTGAAATCTTATTTTCTTTGTAGTGGGAAGTTGAGAAAGACAACTTTTGGGAATGTCTAGATCAGATTTCTATTTCCCACACAATACACATCAGCAGGTGTTACTGCATAACATTTATTTATTTCTTTTTTTAGAAAAATGGTTTTGAGAACTACACCAGTCATATTGCTTTCATGTCCCATGTACAGATTCTAAGAGCTTTAGCTTTCAGCATCCACAATTAGTGATTTATATTTTGCACTCTATTATTATGTGTCACTATAGTAAGTTGATCTACATGTTAAGAGTGAGTTCTTTGGGTCATAGTTAAGGTTCATTTTGTTTTGGAAATATCACCAAGTCAGTATTATTAAACGTTGAACCAGCCAGGATAATTCACTAGGTTGATTATTCTAACTAAAAATCTATGTTTTGAGAATTTGTGTATTTAATTGCAATGTTTTGTAAAGAGTTACATGTACTGTAACAACTAACTGCAAAATTAGAGATGTATATTAGATTTTAATACTGAAGTCCTTCACTGAAGGTAAACAATTTAGTAAGATTCCCCATTATTTCATTTGGTTCAGGGATAGCATTTTTTTCCAGCACATGAAGAGAATATTTTAAAAGTATTAAAAGGAGGAGGAAGAGAAAAAGAAAAAACACTGTTGCTATAGCTATAATTTCTGCAGTCTGCAGCCACCTCCACTCCTTATCCTCCTACTCCTTCAAACTGCTAGTATTCTCAACCTCTTGCTCTTTAGAGAGTTGCACATTCAAATCCACCTGCATAAATGTAATAGGCACATGCATAGCTGGACTAATCTTAAATACTTGGTTTTGAGAGAGAAGTCAGACATCTGTCTCCTTATGTTTAAAGTATTATTTATTTCTAATATAAATTCCTTCAGAACCAGGTAAGCCTGTTTATGTTTGTTAACACACTGTTCTATTAACATCAAAATGTACCCAAGATACAAGTGAGGATGCATTTTTTAATAACAAGAGCTATGATACTATCAAAATAAGACACCCAACCACCTTTCTGTAGATATCCATTA
>NW_017729025.1:112662792-112666942 GCF_001723915.1 Gavialis gangeticus | reverse complement strand
CATGTGCTTCGCGACAAATCTGGAAGTGGACTGGAAGAACTTCCGGTTCACTTCTGGTTCCACCAGGGTGTGCACTGGGGGGGCCATCCCCATGCCCCACCAGCTCAGTGATTGGCCACAGGGAGACCCTGGGTGCCCCCCCAGACCCAGTCACCAAGCCAGGGGATGCGGCAGGGGGCCCCCCACGTGCTCCCTGGCAGACCCGGAAGTGGACCAGAAGTGTTTCTGGTCCACTTTTGGGTCTGCTGCCAAGCACACTGGGGAGCACCCCGCGCTTCTGTGGGACACTCCATGCACCCCAGCATCACATACCTGGTTAGCCATCTGGTACTTAGAGGTATGTAGAAAAACCATTTAAAGCTGTCTCTATGTCCAAATCGCCAAATCTCACAGAAGCAATTTGGAGGGTTCCGATTCGATTCAGAGAGATTAAAGGGGCCTCTGATTTGATCTGGATTCAGAGATTCCGCCACCGAGTCAGGCTGAATCTCCACTGAATTGAATCAGGGACTGAAACTTCACACAGCCCTAATATCCATGACAATTTCATGCAATGTTTAAATTTCAGGCACACAAACACTGGTAAAATGCATACAAAGTATCATCACAATCAGAATGCTGAAGAGCCAATTACAGCCTAAATTCAAAGGCAAGTTAATTGGTAGAGACCAATTAACTTAAATTAAAATATATTCAAATAGGGTTCTATTGCTTAAGAGTTTACCTTTTTCAATCAACTACCTCACAGAATGGAGGGTTGTGTTTATCTTTCCCTCACTAACTTTTACCTCTTAAAAGGTGATTAGGATATGGCAGGGGGGTTCTTTGTATATCATCAAATCAAAAGATTACAGCCAAATTCAACATGTTTGTGCTAAAACAACTGATACTGTTGCTTCTAAAGCCTTTAAAAAATGCTACCTTCATACTTGCTATTTGTGAATCTGTTACATCTCAGAACAACATGGCAGGAGTCTTATGCTATATTGAGAAAAAAAAGTCACTCTGCAGTAAAAGAGATAACATGGAGAAGGGGAGTAAATGTTGTTACTTTGTGATAATATACTCTTAAAGGAGAAATCCTACAGCTCCTTTTCTCCTCCCCTCTAAATAAGAGGGGAATATGTATATATCATATTCACTCGATTTTAAGATGATCCTAAATTTAAATGAACCCCCCCCCCCAATAAATAGATTCTATATATGGAAAATGTATAAATTTTTTACCATTTTCCAGGTAATAAGCCCTAATTATTGGAGGTTCACCTGGAATGTCCCCCTCCCATTACTACAGCAGGGAAAATAAGTCTGGGGGGAGAGGGAGGTCAGGTGCCCTCTCTCAGTTTCTTCCTCCTGCAGCCTCTTCCCCTACACTTTACTGAGGCTCTCTTCCCATCCCAAAGCACATGGAAGTGAGGGGCAAAATTAAAAACACCAAGTCTGAAATAAATATATCCATAATTTGCATATAGACAAATTGCAATGGATACCCATAGGCTTATTTCATCGAGAACTGATGTATTTGACCTTTTTTGCAAACTCTGGCAAGTTTCAGCACTGATACTCCATAAACACACTTTTGAGCAGCACTTTTATACCTACTTATCCATAGCACAAACTACGCATGATAAGAGTAAAAAACCAGAAGGTTCATGATTTATCCTAGTTCATTGGGCTGTGCCCCAGAAGAGTCAACAGCATTTCAACCTATGGTGACTTTACAGCCCAGCATTGCTCAGTATGTGTGTACTTCAGATACCCCCCTACAAAGGATCCTTATGTGAATTAGCCCCTCACGCATGACTGGAACTGAGTGTTCTTGTCATGAGTCCTAGGATCCTCTAAAAATGTATACCCAGATGAGGCATGGGGCCATGAGGTCCAGCTCTATGTCCACCTCATGGAGGGCAGGACCACCCTAATGACATGTGATGGGCTGAAAGCGGGAGGAAGTGGTTGAGAAAGCCTTTCATGTAGACACAAGTTTAGTGATTTTTGCCAGACATTAAAGTTTGGTGAAGAAATAGGAATAATTGGAAATAGGAAAGAAAGGCACAGCTCAGCTGTGGGAGTGAATACACAGCCAAAATATATTCAATGTAGTGATTCACTATGAAAAAGAGAGATGGTGCTGAGTGGGACTGAGCACAATGGGCAATGCATCTTATTCAGATGGGCTGTACTAACGTATCCTTGTAGTAGGTTCCCATCAGTATCTTGGCCATGGACCAAGCATGGTTCTACAAGGTCCTGACCATTTTCTGCAGTGAGTATGGGCTACACACCAAAGGCCCTATGACTACATCTAACTACAGGAAGATACAGGAGGCAGTCAGAGTCAAGTATATACTGTCACTTATGGACCTACTCCCTGGCAACAGCTGTCAAGCCATGTGGGAGCACATCTTCCACAAGAACCTTCAGAAAAACCACAGGGACTGGAATTGGCTGATAGCCCACCAAACTCTCAGAGAGAGCACAAGGACACAAAGGGGCAGAGAGGCTGACCTGGCTGCCCTAGGGTAATCTGTCAAGGTGCAACAAAAACCATTGACCACCTCCTTTGGCTGTGCTTGTACACCAAGGTGGTTTGGAAAAAGGTAAATCAACTTTGTGACGCGGTGATGGGTTGGACGGATGACAAGAGGGGCAGCGCTGTACAGTCACCTGACTAAACACAGGCGAAGCCCAACAGCCCATTTCAATCAGCTCATGTCCTGCATCAGCAGCACCCTGTGGAAGTCCAGCAACCTCCTGATGTACAGGCACACGGAACTCAAGGTGGCAGATTGTTAAAATGGTTCAGAGCAAACTCTAGTCCTACTGCCAGAAAAAAAAATTGGTGGGAGAGGATGGGGAGGATGCAGCCAACTCTGCCTGGAAAAGGAACAGTTGGCACAGGCCCTTCAACATCCCCCCTAGAGAAGCAGACAGTGGTAGCGAAGACGACAGTGAGGCAACCGGTCCGAGTGACAGCAACGAGGACAGCAGCAGCAGAACCACCAGCAAGTGAGTGAACTGCTAGTTTAAACCTTGTAATCTGGGCTAATACTAAAGAGACATTGTAACAGTATCAAGGAAGGAATGTAGGTGGGAGCACCCATCTGATTATTGTAATGGGTCCTCAGGTTTTGAGTGCGAGTTAAGGCATGTGAAAAAGGTATGCTAGATGGTATATCTATAGACACCACTAACTTTCTATGTCTATATATAGACATACATTTTTGAAAAAAAATTTTTTGGCCTTTTGCTAAAATCAAGTATTTTTGACACCAAGGGAAGGGTGTCAGGGCTGGCTCTACTGAGGCCAGCCTGGTATTTGTAGTTAACTCTAGGCCAGTTCCCTGTGGAAGGAACACCTGCCTGTTTTTTTAGGGTACCTCCCCCCCTTCCCAAAAAGGGTCCCCATCAGTATGGTTTCCCCAATAAGGACCACGTGCTTTACAGACATGCTCACTGTGGGCTGCATTTAATCAGATGCATAGTTGATTTCCATTACTAAGCACTTGCTGCTTCTGGCAGCAGTTTAAGGATAGCCAATGCATTTAAATCAGGTTTTCTTGTATTCAAACATAAAATGGGGATTTTTTTTGCTAATTGATGGGGAAAAACCCTACTCTTATATTTGAATAATACAGTAATTACTGTGTAGTTGCTAGTTTACTATGGAAAAAAAGGAAACAAAGCAGGCAAATATTCTGGAAACAGCAGCTACCATATTTTTCTCCCACATACAATATGTACCTTTCCCCCAAAAACCAGGGAACTGGGGTGCACATTACATGTGAGAAATACACTAAAGGCAGGTTTTGCCACTTGAATGAAACCAAAAGTAAAAGCTGCAGCATTCCAGGGAGAGCTGACCAAAGAGCAGGCACTGATTGCCAGCCGCTGCTACTCAATCGCTTACTATGAAGACATCTTTTTTTCTTTATTTTGCCTTTCAAAAAGAAAGTAAATATTGCATACTGGGGCATGTTGTAGGCACAAAAAAATACCATATATGTTTATTATATAAAAAGAGAAATATGACTCAAATACATATAAGTACTATTTTAATTCAATTTGGTGAAGCTTTTGAAGAATGGTTAATTTTTAAGTAAGTACATCTAAAAACACCATTAAAGTTCAGGTCTATGAATCTATGAAA
>NW_017729025.1:112647633-112657792 GCF_001723915.1 Gavialis gangeticus | reverse complement strand
ATACCATATATGTTTATTATATAAAAAGAGAAATATGACTCAAATACATATAAGTACTATTTTAATTCAATTTGGTGAAGCTTTTGAAGAATGGTTAATTTTTAAGTAAGTACATCTAAAAACACCATTAAAGTTCAGGTCTATGAAGAACTACACAACACAAGCTGGTTTTTAAAAAAAAAAAAAAAAAATTATTTTTGTGAGTTGCTGGAAGACAGTCTTCTATGCTGGATCTCCCCTTTTACCATACTTTCAATGGATGAGGTTTATTTTGAATATAGGGCCAAGTGAACTTACCAAGTAGACTACCCATTCCTACCAGATGTGGTGAGTAATCAGTTTTACTACACACTGATTTTGGATATTATGTGGAAGAGTCACAGGCACATGTTCATTGTGTGCGACAGATCCTTTAGGCTAGCAACAGTCACTTGAAAGAAATTAGGATCCTTAGGAATATATTTTCCTCTTGGCATAAGCAACAGCTACTGTAGGTCTGTAATACTATTCTTCTTTGTGATATCATGTTTTAATTATTTAATAATTACATGCTATGGATTCAAAATGATTGGATTGTGTACCAACACTATGTTATTCCAATAAGAATTTTTTTAAAAGAAATATTTAAACAGAACCTAAGTAGGGGCATACTAGGTCAGACCAATGGTCCATCTACCCCAACATCTTCTCTGACAGTGACAGGGTTTTAAAGTGACAGTGAGTGTTTTAAAGGAAGAACACTGAACTGGATAGATCTAGAGTGATCTATCCCATATTCACTACTCTCACTGCATCCACCATTACTGATTTATGGATGCCAAAGGAAAAATTTCTAACCATTCGCTTCAGCAACTAGATACATCTGTCATCCATGAATTTGTCTAGTCTTTTTTTGAACCTGGCTATGCTATTTGTCACTACCACCTCCTGTGGCAATGAATTCCATAAGCTAACTATGTATCATGTAAAAAAGTTCTAATTTCAGTGGGTGTCCCCTAGTTGTAATATTTTGGGACTTGGTGAATAACGGTTCCCTGTTTAATCTGTCCAAACCCTTAGTACTGATTAAGAGTTAAACACCAAAAGCACTGATTCTAATATATAATTCTAATTAGTATGTAGAGCCTTATTGACATTCCAAAGTATTAAAATTGTGTTTCAGCACCAAATTGGTCAACTTAATATTTTGGAGGTACTGCACTAAAAAACTCACCAGAAGACTTATTTTGACAATAAGATCTAGCTAAAGTTCCATGCTGCGTATGTTAGTCAAACAAATAAGTTAACCAAAATAGCCGAGTATCCCAATTCATACATGTAGAAACTAAACTCCTAAGCAGGCTTTACTGGGTTGTTGTACAACTTTCAGCAAGTCAGTAGTAGGAATCAGTAAGAGGGGAAAAAAAACTAAAAATAATACTAAACAAAAACACCTACAAAGATTTTCTGTCTTCCAGCCCTCTCTTTAAATCTTCACTATACTTTAACTAATGATATTTAAGATAAATCTTGATATTTAAATTCATACAACTCTATGCAACACCAAAATCTGAAGGTCATTTTGCTCAAGACCCAACTTTGCAATCTGAATAGAATATGCACACCACCTTACTTTTGCTAACCTATATAAGTACAGCAAATGTTAATTAGAGACACATAGGGCAGAATTTGGCTTCATTAAATGGATAACGAAAATAGACCTTGGAAATAACTCTGAATTATCAAATTTTAGGTATGATTGCTTAAGTGCCCCATGATAGGTATATGATTGTCCTCTCAAGATGCGCAAACATCTCCCTCTCCCAAGAATAAGGGCTCTTACGTGCCTAGGGTGGGTAGAAGTATCACTCCTACACAAGTCAGATAACTCAGAGTTAGCCTCAAGCTGCATTTTGGTTATACTGAATGAAAAAGAATTGAATTATGCTGTAATATATACCTCATGTACTATACAAACCATATTATAAGGCTTTGGCCCCCTCTATACGTGCAGGTAAAGATGCAATGGGATCTAATGACTGATTCATACAATCTCATCTCCTGCCATGCCACACATGCATGGCAGGATACACAATTGTAGGATCATGCATTAGAACCTGTTGTGCCTTATTGCTGGTGCAGGGGGAGCTTGATCCCAGGCAAGAAGCCAGCTCCTGCAGCTGGGAGCCCCATGCACCCCATCTTTAGGACTCTCTATCCAACCCACACTGAGGCTGATGAATTTGACCTTGGAGGCACCACAGAGTTCCTAGGAGACAGGGAGATGGCACAGAGAAGCTTGAACCAGTTTTGTCTCGTTGAACTGCATAGCAAGTGAAGAAATAGAGGCTGTGTCAGTGTCTTGGCCAGTGCCCACTGCTCGAGAGGAACCCCAGGCTAGCTCCTCTGCTTCTCAAGGCAAATACCACCTGGTCCTTCCTGCCAGGAAGTCCAGCTGGCATCTGATGGCACAGCTTTGCCAGCATGCTGGGAGGAGGTCACAGGCCCAATCCCCAAGGGAAGGAATTAGTGCTGAAGTGTGAAGTGGTGCTGCTCTACTCCAGCTGAGTCCAATAGGGACAGGATCAGGGTGGCATTTACTACAGAGCAATCTGCCCAACATTTCAGAGATGTAGTCAGTAAGGCTTGCCCCCCTGGGTCAGTGTTTCTCAATCCTAGCGGGCATGCTCACACTCCCCCTGAAGTCTACCCATTATGGTGCAAATCAAACTTGCATGTCCCCCTTTCTCTACCTTGCCCTGCACATTTCCCTGCATGGCCTCTACAACTCCCAGCCTGTCTGTTGCCTCACCAGCCCTCCTTGATCTGTGCCAAGGGCTACTCTTACTTCCGACTCTTCTGGTGCATTGAGATATAGTTTGCTCCTGGACCCTGAATATGGCCCCCGTTAAGTACAGACAGCTCTCCTAGATTCCTTTTTCCCTTAGACTCGCCTTCCATGTGATCCTTCCTACTAGTTCCTTAAGCAAACTGTTCAAGTTTTTTTGTTTGTTTGTTTTGTTTCGGGGTTGGTTTTTTGTTTTTGGGTTGTTTTTTTTTTTTTTTGCAGTCCAGTGGCTCCATTATGCTGCACTCCTTCCTTCCTTCAGGATCTTGAACTCTTATTATTCTTTGGTCACTATCATCCAGGCTACCTTCCACCTTCATAGTCTCAACCAATTCCTCTGTTTCCTCTCTGAGCAGCAAGTTGAAAAGCAATTCTCCACTCTAGTTGGCCTCACCACTACTTGCCCCCCCCCCCCCCAATAATCGCGACACTCCAAAAATGTGTTGCCTGTGCACCAAAGTTTCTCTACCAGCAGATGCCACAGCAATTAAAGTCCCTCATGAGTACCAGGTTCTGTGTTTTGGAAGCTTGCATTAAATTGTTTAATGAAGGTCTCATCCACCTCTTCCTCCTGGTGTGATGGCCTACAGCAGATGACCCTACTTCGGCTCCTCCCCCTGGCCTTTATCCAGAGGCTTTCAAAGGCCTACCTCCTGCTTTATACTATGTCTCAGAACATGATCGAGTACCTATACATACAGAGTAGCACCACCTCCCTTCTGTCTGTTCTTCCTGAACAAATTATAGCCATCCATGACAATATTCTAATCGTGTACTATCCCATACATCTGTCATTCCCATTACATCAGACTTCCATGACTGTAATAGGACCTCCAGTTCTTCCCGTTTGTGCCTCATGTTTCTCAAATTAGCATATAATCTTGTTTAGTAAAAAAGAACTCAGCTCATTTTTCCCCCCTTAATGTCAGAAAAAAAACAAAACAGCAGAAGGCTTCCTCCTTCAGAGATCTTACCTGTACCACTCTAGCAATCTGTGTTACCAGTCACCATGGCTTACCAAACTATATTCTTGCTCTATTTTCATCAGGAATGGGGTTGGGGAACATCCAGTCCATGCAGCAAAACTCTGACTCTAATCAAGACACAGTTGTCTGTGCTGGCATCCAATAGCACCTTTTAGAGTAATGCTGGGAAAGACCGATTTGGCTTGGAGATTATAAACTAGGCAGAGTTGGCAACTGTCTGTAATCTATGGACACTCTGTAAATAAACCAGGCTGAAAAGGCCTGTCTGTAAATTCCATTAATAAATTTTGCAGTCTGTAAATCATGAAGCAAAAGCAGCTCTGCAAAATCAACTCCATAAAAAACAGAGCTACTCAAGCTCTGTGGTTGAAATCAAACGGGAGGCACTTTTCCGTTTAACTAAAGACTAAGCAGAGCAGTGCCAGCTGCCATCCGAGTCAGAGCACAACCCTCCAAAGGCAGCTCTTCTCAGGGCTTTGTGGCTCCCTCCCCACCCCCAACCACGTGCTCCTGGTCCAGTAGTGTAACTGGGGGTGGGGGCACTAGCCCTGGGTGCTGATTTAGAAGGGGTGCCATTATGGGCCTCTCCCCTCCCAGGAGTCTTGTACACAGCAGGGAAACAGGCAGGCATAGCCCCATGCCCTGTATTTGTGGGGAGTGGATTGGGTGAGCCCTGTAGCCAGAAACATATGTGGGGTGTGGGGAAAGTGGTGGGAGCAAACAGGGCACTAGGAGCAGGTAGTCTTTGCTAGCTAGGTTGCTACATCAGTGTGCAGTGAGCCCATCCCTCAGCTACACCAGCCTAAATTCACACTGCCTGAGCAGGAGCTATGGCAGCAGTCATCCAAGCTCAGACAGCAGAAGCAGGTAAGCTTCCACCAAGCACTGAAATCTCTTGCTATGCCTCTGCCTGATGCTAGGCAGACAGAATGCAGAACACTGCTGGGTGGCAAGTTAAGCAGATAGTGGTCCCTCTTTGGGGGTCTATGCTGGGACTGGAGCAGTGGGGCTTGAGGGGGCAAAGCTGAAGGTTGAGCAGCATGGTGCAGGATGCAGTCTGGAGTGCAAAGGTGTGGGTGTGATTAGAGGCCCCTGTGCTGAGGTCAGCAGTGTAACAAGGGCTGGGCAAGTGGGACACCAACCCCAGGTGCTGATTTATGAGGGCCACCAAAATAATCCCCCACCCTCATATTCTCTGCACATCAGCAGCAAGAGCAGCCTCACAATATTGCTCTCACAGCAGCAGCTAATGCACATAATAGTGCTTCTGCTGCTGCTCTAGGAACAAGAGCCAAGGTGGCAGGCAGAGCATGAAGCGACAGCAGCAGCAGACAGGGACCAACCAGGAATGAACCAGGGACTATGCCCCTCCTGGGGTCTCCTGCTTGTTATGCCACTGGGTGGGGGTAGCAGGTATAAAACCACTGTTGCAATAGCATAGGGTTGGCAACATAATTTTTTTTTAAACTGACTGTAAAAATACGTGTTAATAAAAAAGTTTGGCTGTCAGTAATTGCATACTACCAGTAAAAAATGTCTTGGGTTGGTAACCTTGATGCCAGGGTTCATGACTTTAGAAAACGACTTGCAAAGATGACTACAGTTTAGCGTTACATATAACAGGTAGAAAGAAAATTTTTCCAAAATTGATACCAAATGGAAGGCATGGAAGAGAAAGAACTATCATTAGTTTAGTAATTTAAAAAAAAAAAAGTTAATTTCAAATGTTAGCACTAAGCAAATATGGAGCAGAGCCAGGACATTTGGTCCTGTACTACTTTTGATCTAAAAAAAAAAAAAAAAAAAAAAAAAAAAATTTACCAGTGCTATGTGCACAGCAAATTCTGAAGACTGTACTTACAAATGGAGGAGGTAAGTAAAAAAGCACAAGGGATTTCAAAGGAACAGCAGTTTCCATTTAAGGAGTTTCAGATCCACACTATTCTAAAGGCAAGGAAATGTGATTCCACAGATCCTTTATATTACAGGGTCCTGGGTAAGAACAGCATAAGAAAACCTGCTATAGTATGCCACTTGCTCATCTCCTCTCCTTAGAATAATTGACCAAAGAGTAATTCTATGTACAAATAGGACAGGATCATCTTCTTCACCTTAAATTACTTGGCTTGGATCCCAAAACGGATTTAGATGCCTCCATGCTCAGCATCCTGTTGCCCAGGTTTTAAGCACCGGCTCCTCAGCAGAATCTACAAATCTGAGTTAGATACTTAGACTCCCTATAGTTGCACTATGCTTGGGAAGAGTGATCCACTTCAAAACAGGATCCACAAACCCAACACCTTTGAACATAGCCTGTGTAGAACAGCATGGTATCTCCTGGACTGGAAGCGGTTTAGCAACATTCATATGACACTGGCTAATTGGTTCCATCTATCACTAAAGCTACTGAAGAAGGCACACAACCCATTATATTGCTTCTAGCTCAGTAAGTAGCTCTCAAGGAACAGCCTAGCATATTTGTGGGCTCTACTACCTGGCACAGTAAGTCTGTGGCATAGATATGCTGTTAAACTTATGAGCCTCTGGAACATCATCATTTCCCTGTACTCAAAATTCCAGCCCTGAACTCTCTGAAGAGTAGGTACCTAAACACTTCATTAAAAAAAATTATTTTTTTATTTTTATACATATACACACACATACACATATACACACACATACATACATATACACACACACACACGGAGTTTTGCCTTTCCAGATGTTCAAGTATAAAAAGTAGATTTTTCAAAATAACTTCTCTTTTGTTTTTGAAGAAGAAGAAAGTTTTATATTGGCTGAACAGAAATTTTCATTTGTTTCCCCCCCCACAAAACAACATAGTTAAGTGAAATATAAAAACAGTTAAATCCTTAATGTACTAGATACTGTATTTGATAAAATTATACCATCACATTTTGTTTTAACCATCAGTATGTTTTAGCTCTATTGGACATTCAAGCATAAAAATATTTGGAAGATAAGGTTAGCTGAATTTCTGGCCTATTTTTGGTTCACTATTTTTGTATGGCAGAATGAAATGCCAGCATATAAAACAGTTTTCTTCTACATATAAACTGTGACCTAGCAAGCTGTGTCATTGCTTATAAGGGTTATTAAATATCTTCACATATCCAGAAAGATTAAGGTTTTTTCCCCCCACACATGAATAGGTCTATATTTTGAGCTTCAAGGATAGGGTCTAAATGTGTGAATATTGCTACAATGTGCTTTACTATCTACTGTATAAAAAGATAATCCTGAATAATGTTTGTTCAACTGAAAAAAAAAAATGCAGATTCAATAGGAACTACTTTCATAAATCAGGTGGGTGGGGGAGGGGATTATGCTTTCAGGTCAAATCCTTTTAGAGTATTTTCACTGTACTCTAATGACTTATTGTGTTAGTATACTTTGCTGACTATTGCTGATAAATATTTTTGGAAATTTGTGCTTTTAAACTCTAAGTAATTACTCTTTATATTCTTGCTTGAAAAGTTTAAGGAAAGCACATACAATGAGTACTCAAATACCCAAGAAAACAAAATATGGATTTTGTTGATACACTCATGTACGTCCTTAGTACTTACTGTAGTCCTACTTAAATCATAGGGAATATCCACTGGATATAAAGATAATACCAAAATCCCAACCTTTTCAGGAATAATTCTGGAACCACCATACATATAAAAACAAACTGTGTGACCAGTCCTTGAGTTATGCAAACCCCTAATTTTTGCAGGGTGAAAAGGCTCAACTTTGAGAAGCAATGGACTACTCCTATGCTTCAATCAAGCATGTGTTTAAATGCTTGGTTAATCAGCTCCATTTAAACCAAACACCGTAATATAAACAATTTCCATATTATTTATGGCGACTAATTATTACATTTGTGAACTGAAAAAGAGGCATATTAATTGATGGCACTATCTTATGCAGTTTAGAATGCATGTAGGAAGAATACTTTTTTTCTTAATTAGAACCACTTCATAAAAATATAAATTTTGTCATGCTTAAGTCAAAATATTACAATGGGTAAAAACTGATGCATGTTTTCAGTGCTCAGAAAAATCTGTATAACCTCACATGAGACTCAAGGAATAGATGGCAGGTTGTTATAACCTAGTGAAATGAGCAGCATTATAAGAAGAGATTGGAAGGCCAACTATTTCTATTTCATTTTTATGTTTTCCATACTGATTACATCTCTGAAGCAGAAGGGTATAGGATGAAGGTTTTTATGCATACAAAATCAATTTCTCTTTCCATTAATATTCCCTCTCCCCTCTTACCCACCCCACAAGTGGGGAAATGCATTTTATATAAAAAGCATAGAATTCAACACAGAACTTGGCTCAGCAAGTATACTGGCCCTGTTCTATGCCATTAAAATTAATGGCAAAAGTCCTATCAACTTCAGGGCAAAGGTCTGCAGACTTTAAAGCTGTGTCAAATCATGCACAACAGTTACAATGGTGTGAGACAGCTGTGTGTGAACATGATACCTGAGGGTTTTCTTTCATGTTATTTTTCAGATTCTATCCTAGTTTGGGGTGAGCTGTGTTTATGTTGCAAACATACAAACAAAAGAAAGACTAAAAGAAACTGCAGAAGTTTGGAGTAACTCCTGGGATGGTAGCTAAATAATCATTGTTTGATACTGAGTTAACAGTGGAAAACCAGGGGCCAACAATATTTTGCAAGCCACAGGTCAGAACAACACAACTCCAATCCAATTTTGTTGAGAAGTGGGTGGCTTGAGGAGTGTGTCAGCAGTAGGGGGTGGCTTTCCCATACTGGGGCCAGGCAGTTGGGAGCTGTACCTATGCCACCGCTGCTTGTCTCAACCCTCCACCTCCTCACTGCCCAGTCGCTGGGGAGCTCTGTTGGGACCAGGTATCTGAAACCACCTGGCCCACTGTTGGTCTAGAGCTGGAGAGGGGTGGGGAGAAGCAGCATGGGTGCCACAGGAAGTCTCTAAATCCATGTTACTAGTAGGGAACATCTCTTTAGAAGAGAAAAGCCTGAAAAACAGCAACATTATGGAGAAACATATCATAAAACTCTAGCATTATATAGTCATTAAGAACAATAATTGTAGAACTACATTTTTGTCTTGATATAATTTAGACACATGTATTTTTTTTTTTACTTCTTGAACTATGTTGGACAATATACTTGAGAGTTTTCTATAAAAAAGGAGTTCAGTTCTAATGTATTGCCTCTGAAAATTCAACAAAGTTATATTTTTGGTAGACTAGTTTTAACTCCTAGACTATTTTCTTTACTATTAAACTTTGTTACCCCCTGGAGACACCTTTGGGAAGATAATGGGTGCTTACAGATATTTGTGGGGGAGGGGGGACCAAAAAACCAGCACTTCCAGCTCAGCATGCTCCTGCACCAAGCACAGTGCATGCCCAGGAAAGGAATCACTCAGTTTGACCCAGCTCTTGCAGCATCTGTATAAGCTCTCACACTTCAGCAGGGCTTTTTAGCATTTTTATCGAATAGCTGATTCAATCAATTTTATCAATCAGCTATTAGATAAAAGCACCCAAAAGCCCCACTGAAGTGTGCAAGCTATACGGACGTTGGACAAGCCAAGTCAAATTGACATGATACCTTTTCCAGTAAAGCACCGTTTGGGGATTTTTTTGGTCTTCTCCCCCTCCCCCATCTGTCAGCACTGAATGTTTGTGGAAAGAAGGGAGCCTAGTTGCATCCTAATAAGCAGAATACTGCACTAAGGCAGCCCCCAGTTCTCTCATTAGTCTACCAAAAATCTCTTGTTAGCTGAACTACTCCAACTGATTTCTACTTCTTCCAGCAAGGCGCACTTGGAGAGTGGAACTATCAATAACCAAAACCAGTTAGATGCATTCATAGATCAGTCAATGCCTTGAGTCCTACCAAGATGCAACATGGTAGCAAATGTAGTCTTCACAGTGACCATACAATCTACTCCATCTAGCTCAGATGGCAAAAAATAAAATATATATCTCTGCATTTCTCCATCTTATACCCTTAATCACTTTTTCACTGTCAAAAATATTTAACAGATATATAATAAAACAAGATAATTGATCTTGTATCTTCACAATTACGTCATGTGTAGATACAATGTGTGTTGCATGTTATTTATGGAATAAGGAAACATGGCTTAAGAGATAGTTTGGGCTGGATGAAACATACCTAAAATCATCAAAAAGTTTTGAGAATCTAAGTTGGTTTCAGGGGTTTGCATGTTTTCCATGCCTTCATCTTCATTGCAACCTTCTTAAAGTCATAGAGAAGAAGGGTCGAAAGGGACCCTGCCCCCCCCCCCCCCCCCCCCCCCACACGC
>NW_017729025.1:112643147-112647327 GCF_001723915.1 Gavialis gangeticus | reverse complement strand
CCCCCCCCCCCCCCCCCCCCGGGTCACATAGTCCAGCCTCCTCTTGAGGCAGGATCATCCCTATCTAAATCATGCATTACAAATACATCGTCTAACCTCCCAGCAAAAACTACACCATCAGCAATGACACAGCCACAAGAATAATATCTTAATTTGCCATAGGTAAAAGCAGGGGGACCGTGGTGGTCAATATCCCATTGCCACAAAGATTGTTAAAATACATTCAAGAAATCAGGAAAATGGCCCCGTTCCCTGCTACAGAGAAAGGTAAAAATCCCCACACAGTCCATCTTGATCTCACCATGGGGTAAAAATCTTTCCTGACCCTAAACATGGCAATCATCCAACCCCAAGTAGAGAGGTAAGACCCTCTAGTCAGAAACCTCTGGGTTTAAGTCGCAGCAAAAACACTGGCATACCCCAGCCAAGAAAATCCCTAGTGTTGGTTGCAGCCAATAACCAATGCTTCTGAGGAAGGTTTAAAAAAAAAAAAAAAAATAATAATAATAATAATAATAACAACAACAACAACAACAACCCTAACACATGTAGAAGCAGGATGAGGGGGAAAAAATCTTTCCCGACCCCATACAGTAAACAGCGAATCCCAGAAGTATGGGAAATAACCACATAAGCACAGCTATGCCTAGATCATTCCTGATCACTGCCTGCCCAACCTCTTCTTGATGACCTCCAGTGATAGAAAATCTACATCTTCCCTAGGCAGTCTAGTACACTGCCTCACAGTTTTAGCAATAAAGAAGTTTTTCCTGATATCTGGTCCAAACCTAATTTGCTGCAACCTCGGGCCACTGGTTCGTATCCTACTCTGCAGCAAGAGAGAAGGTGCTTTCCCTCTACTTTATGGCAGTCCTTAAATATTGCTATCATGCCTCCTCTTAAGCATCTTTTCCACAAGGTGAACATGCCTAGCTCTGTCAATCTTCCTTTGTATGGATTGCCTTCCAAGATCTTTATCCTTCTGGTTACTCACCTCTGGACTCTCTCCATATCTTTTTTTTTTTTTAAATGAGGAGCCCAAAGCTGCAACCAACTCTAGATGAAGCCTAACCAGTGCCGAGTAGAAGTGCACTATCAACTCCTATGTCTTGTACCTAATGCTTCTATCACTGCATCCCAAAACCTAATAAGCTTTTGGTCTGGCTGCATCACACTGCAAACTCATACCGAGTCTTTGATTTACCAAGATTTCCAGATCCTTTGCTTTAGTGCTGTCATTCAGCCAGGTGTCACCCATTTGGTATTTGTATTTTTGATTATTCTTCCTGAGGTGTAACACCTTGCACTTGTCAGCATTGAAATACAGTACTGTTGTGAAATTCATAGGTTTTTAATCATCACTCTTCCTTTTCCTCCATTGCCTCTTATCTTCCATAAGAGAAAGAAAGGGGTGAGCAAGCTGTTCTCTTTACAGGATCTTCAGGTAACACCGTGAGGACTGCTGCCCCTTACTCTTCTGCTTGCCTTCATAGGGAACCCCAATTTTACCCCATGGTCAGATTGATATGGACTGTGGGGGGTTTTGTCATCCTCTGTAGTGTTGGGTGTAGCCCTCTACCTGGGACCACTTGAGCAATTATTGACAATTATTATTTTTATTGACAATTATTGAGCAAATACTGACTATTTTATAGAAGCAGGACATTGGCTGCCATGGTTCCCCCTTGTTTTACCTATGACAGGTTAGGGTGGCAGGTCTGTGTTGCGTCAGGGTTGACAGCAATCTTACAGAGCTTAGATTATGGTTTATATAGGATGGTTTGGATAGGAATGATCCTGTCTCAGGCAGGGGGTTGGGCTAGATAAGATCCCTTCCAGGCCTACTTCTCTCTATGACTCAATAAAATTACCCCATAACACACTTGATTATACCCTGCTGGCCCTGTAGCAGCTTCTTGCAAGTGGTTGGGACAACTCAGGCTTAAGACTTCCTCTGCAGCAAATTGCTTTCTGTCTTGACACAACCCGAGAATAATGAACACAGATAAGTTTTTTATCTGCTATATCTATATCCATATCCACATAGATATTAGATATCTATATTAGGTAATGCTCCATTCACCTTCACAGGAGCAGAGAAAGCACTGCAACTTTCACTTTTTCCTTGAACAGAAAAAACCACGTATACATAGCAAGTTAACACAGTCCTCCAAGAACTTTAATATAAGGGGGGAGCTATTGGGAGAAGTGTGATGCTTATCCATATCTCCAAACTTGTGGAAAACAAAACTCCAGACAAACATGAAACATTTTCTAGAACTGGAAATTAAACCTATAATTAAATCTGCAAATTCTATGCTAATCATAACTGGCTTTTATACATTTTGTGGCAGCTGTTCAGGGAAAAGGAAGGTGAAGTTGATACTATCTAAAGTTAAATGAGTTGTGCTAAAAGCTCAGCAAACATTGCTTGTGTCCCAACTACAGATATTAACCGCAGCTGCAGGCCTTAGGATTTCAGCTTTTGGTGTTGCAAAGTAGAACATACTGAAGGGTGTCTGTTTTCAGGAAGTGCAACAGATTTGTATTGCTGTATCAGCTCTCTCTGCCTCTCCAAGGAACAGCTTCTCCTCCAGCTGCAGTGGAGTGCAGCAAGCAGGATGTACAGCTGCACAGTTCACTCAGCCAGCCAAAAATCAACTGGCTCCCAAACCTAAACTCTCATCGTTCCTTTGGAAAGCCAAGCAGGAAACCATTATTCTTAAATCCACCTCTGCTGAAGAGGTGTAAATCTGTTGTCTAATTCTTGCATTCAAATACTGCTCAGGTTTTACTGAAGGTTAATTATGGGCTGAAAGTGGCTAACGATAGAAACCAGAATTCACATTTGCTAGATGGAAGAACCTGTCAGCATAGTGATGTTTCTACAGCTCTCTCTCACCTAGAAGCAGGAACACACAGGTTTTACTTTCTCTGTTATAATTATCAGTTGGAGAAGACATTAAATTTGCAACATAAAAATGTTTCAGTAGGCATTTTGACTGAGCTATTTAAGATCAGTTAAGATGTACTTTTGCAAGAAATAACTTCTGAATGTCACAACAGTACTGTAAGTGCTCCTAAAAAAAAAAAATCAGTGGTTTATTATCTGCTAATGGTGTAACTCAAATGGTCATTATTTACTGTGGATATATGGACTTAAAATAAAAAAGAGAGAAGAGTGCAAGTTGGGAACTTCAGAAAAAGGAAATGCAAGTTGATCTAAGTATTCAGCACCCTTAGAGTCATCACCCTACCCCTATTCCTCTAAGCCAGGTGAAGAGGCAGAAAACAAGGTAATAAAATAAAATAAAATGGATCCAACTAGACCACCTCTCCCCTCCACCAACATGCTAAAGGTCTGACCAAACAGTTCCACTAGCAAAGATTCTTCAGTCAGGAGCAGAAACACAGTGTAAGCTACAGGCCTCCTCTATACATTATATTCATACACAATTCTGTGATCCCCCGCATCTGACAGCCCAGATGGAGCTACCAAGAACAGGGGTTTGACAGCCAGCCAATTGCCAGCCCCAGCCTCCAAAGCCCCAGTTTCAAGGGTTGGGGCTGTTTGGCTGGGATCAACAATTAGCTGATTGTCTAGAGAGCCCCAAGTAAACCAGGCACACAGCTCTCTGGGCTGGGGTCAATAAACAACTGGTTGTCAGGTCTTGCCATGGGACCTCACGCTAGGGATTGACACAGGCCCCAGTGTGGTCTCAGGCCAGGTCCTACAAATCAGCTGATTCTCAGCTCTGGCCCTGGGACTTAAAAGGATTCCAGTGTGATCTGGGGCCTGGCCTGACAATCAGCTCATCATCATTCCCAGGACCAAACTGGGACCAGTTGGAGATCCAGGATGGAACCAGTCACCTAATTGTTGGCCCAGCTCAACTTGCAAGTAAAGCAAATTAGTAATGGCATTATTGGGACCTGAACCCCAAATGCCCCAAAATCATACCTCTTGCTGTGCCTATGTGGAAAGGTAAAGTGCAATTGCTGGTATCAGAGAGCAGATCCCATCATGCCAATACATGAACATGTGCCAGGGGCCTCAGTGTAGACAAGGCTGTGGTAGCCTTTGACTCATTTGGAAAGAGGCTGAAACACAGATACCTTGTATACAGCAAACACCCTCTGATACAGCTGAATCATTGTAACTGGGGGGGGGGGGGGGGGG
>NW_017729025.1:112636426-112643053 GCF_001723915.1 Gavialis gangeticus | reverse complement strand
GGGGGGGGGGGGGGGGGGGGGCTTTGCAGGGGAGGTACAAAAGCATCCTGAGATGCTGAGGACTGTGAGTTCACTTGAATCTGGAGGGGGGTCTGGGACAGAAGTTCAATAAACCTATTTAACTTAAATCAATTAAGTCTCATACTACATCCATCCAAGTTTGGCCAAAACCAGTTTAAGATATTCTGAAAAAGTGGTCTATGTCCATTGAACTTCTGTTCTGTTACAGATTTGAACCAGTTTCTGCTCACTTATACCAGTTTGTGTGCAATTTCTGTCCGTAGCTGAGGAGACACTGATGATACAGTAGTGCTTCACCCAACCCTGGGGTAAGTCCTCTGATATTTTGTCTTCAACCCTAATCAAACCCCAGTTAGTGGCTAGGGTTCAGCATATCCTCCCTGCCAGGGTCCTCCCCCAGTTTTAAGCACTTGTCATATTTTCTTTAAACATAAATTTTAGTATAGGATCATACATGTAACAAAAGGCAGGTCTATCTTCTGACTCCACAAATCAGCATCTATAAATGTAGGATTTAGATTTAAATTGTCACACAATTTGTACCACAAAAGGGAAAATTCAATGTTAATTTTAATAGCTATGTTTATTTCTGTAATTCCACAATGTGCTTAGTAATTAAAAAAATCATGGGGGTGGGAATCTATGCCTATTTAATTCCCCCAAGGACCCATCTGACTTCAATAAGGAGTTGGATTGGGTATTAAATAAGACATACCAGCAAGTGATGACAAAGCAATGGGTTAGGTTTGTAAGGGCATAAGATGAAAGTGCATTTTAGACGCTTTAAAGGAGGGAAGGGGCGCTGCTCTAACTGTCGTAAGATGTGCATGAACCCAAAGACCAATGAGTTAAATCACCTTAACTTTGACCCTGAAAAAAAGTGATTTGGCTCTATTTCAATCTCTACAGAATCAAACAGATGTAACAGTTACATTGTAACAGCTTGTGTCAGTAAGTATCCTTTGATAGCCAGGCAATTTTTACATTTGTCTATATCCTGAGAAGTACAGGGGTTGCAGTAGAAAAGATGACTAAGATTTACTGCACACTATACATAGGCTTGACAGAATTCAATTTTTTAATCTTTTAAATAATTTTGACACCTAAAATTGATGTTTATTTTTAACATTACTGTAATACAAAAAGTAAAATATTTTTTGTATTCATTGTATATATAGCTTTATATACGTTTTTTAAAGACAAAATTAATTATATGCATTTAACAGAGTTCCTGGAAGGCAACCATAAAAAAAATACAATGAGGGGGAATGAACAGACTTGATGGGTAGAATCAGAGGGGCATTCCAGGAATGAGGGATGGCATGGCATTGTCTGTGAGGGGAATCTCAAAAGGAATGGTGAAAATGTGTGGAGTTGATAGAACATATGGAGAGAAGCAAAAATGGCAAACTTCCTTGTCTACATTAAATTTAATTGATAAAATATAAATATTTTAAAATTGTGTTTCCAAATGAAGTGTGTGCGGGGGGGGCGTTAATTGTAATTTTGAAAGCTCCTGCTAACTTGGTTGCATATAAAAGAATTTTATAAAAATTTATCACAATTTTCCTAAAAAAAAGTGGGATATAGAAAATTTATAAGAATTTTCCTTACAAAAAAAAAAAATGTGGGATATAGACAGATGCCCACAACAGGATACATAAAGGTTTTTCAGTATTTACTGAAAATCTATAAATCAAATCTATAAATTAATTTGTGATTTCTCTCCTACAGGAGGATTAGTCACAATTGAGCTTGCTATAACAATTTTTTTTTGAATGCAGTGGGAATCTCTGTCCATCTGTTTCCAGCACATACACACACACAGATATGATTTGCAGACTCGATGGCTAGCGTTAAATGCTGCAACAGCTGTCTTTTCTTTTTTTCCTTGCAAGTCTTACATCCTGAATAGTGACAGTGCCCTGATTGTTGCTAGGAGACAGTTGCCGAGTTACAACTCAACTAGCAATGTAAAACTGCACTACAAGCATAGCCTATTTGTTACTCTATTAAGGTGACATTTTTACTTATTGTCCAGTCAGGGTTTTATTTCCTCACATTTGCAGTTTAAGGTGATTTATGTATTTAGCGATGAATTATTTAAAAAATGATTGTGTTCTTTCCGATGTTTTACTGCATCATGTTTAGTATACAAATAAGACTCAGAGGTACATCTTTGGATACTAAAATGAGTTTTGCTTAAAACATTTTAAAAAACCCAACAAGTTTGTAAGTAGTGGACCACACTAGAAACTTCTATTACATACAGTCAGAAGGGAAAGTACAATTTCCTTGGTCAATATATATAAAAAATTATTGTTACATAATCCAGATTGTATAGTCCTGAAGCAATTATTGGAACTGGACCTGCCAGTGTTGAGAGCTGGGACTGAACTGCCCAGATAAAAAAGAGATCTCTCATTTGGCTTTGTTTATCAGCATGTTCATTTTTATTCTGCTGTTGTTGCTATGAAGCAAAATGTTTTGACCCTCATCTAAGCAATCTCTCTTCATGGATATGATCTGGCCATGTCATTGTTTCAGGAGATGTGGGCAGGCAAAACCAGTAAGGACCATTATTAATTTAGTATAAATTTACAAACTGCCTGGACCATGCCAAGATAAGGCCTGTATTTTGTGGCATTTCAAAGACTCCTATTATTGATATTATGATATACATTATCCTGGTGTCCACAAGATGGTAGATCACATCTGTAAGAAAGGACAGGCTTATTCTGCTTCCAGAGCAAAATATCTGATGATCCGTCATTTGAAAACAGGTCTACTACTGGGAGCTCCCAGCTAAAAAAAGATGATGTTCCACAATTCTGGACAGACAAAGGACTTGCTAGGGGGTAGATGAATTTAGTTTGGACTTGAACACCATATCCTAAACAGACATGCTTGTCCAAATGACCCCTTCCACAATCAAAGGTGAAATAAGGCATTCTGTCAACAAGGACATGGTACTTTATTTCCCAGGTGTTTTTCTGAGAGATGCTCTTATGCATACTTAAGATACATTTTCTTTCAACTGATTGACTAGATTAGATTTCAGAAAATAACCAGTCTCAAGGGCAATGAGGGCATGACACGGCTCAGATTAGCTCCAATGCTTTGGCTTGGAGTCAGCGTGGAATTCTCCTCACTGACTCCAGTAAAACCCCTGCATGTTTTAATAGCAGAATAAAGGAGGAGACTAGTCAAGGCAAAAAGGCATCCTTCAAAAATAAATAAATAAATAAATAAATAAATAAATAAAATAAGAACAAATTAAAGGTTTGACCAAATGATGGAAACAGGAATGCTCATGAACTGCTGGCAGATCAAGTGTAAAAGCAAAATAAGGTATGTCAGAAAAAGAATTTGAGAGTGTGTCTAGTAAAAGTAAATCATAAAACTTTTTAAAATACATCAAAAGCAGGAAGCCAGTGAGTGAATCAGTGGGACCACTAGATGAACAAGGTATAAAAAGATGCACACAGGGATGATAAAAGACACAGTAGAGAAGCCGAATGAATTCTTCACACCTATTTTTTTTTTTTTTTTTACCAGAAAATATACTGGGGAAATTTCCACACCAGATCAATCCTTCTTAGTAGATAAGTCTGAAAAGTTGGACACACTGAAATGACAACAGAAGTAGTTTCGGAACAGATTGATACATGAAATGCTAATAAGAGTTTTTGACACTAAAGTTGCTTGGTCTTTTTTAAAATAAGAAAAAACCCCTACACTGCCCTGGGATTGGAAGGAAGGTTTGGTCTTTCATGGACTGAGAGCTGATTGAGAGAGAGGATGCAAAGGGGAGGGCTAAATGGTCACTTTTCAGGATAGAGGGAAGTAAAAAAATAGGGCCCTTCAGGGATCTTTGCAAGACCCAGTGTTGTTCACCGCTATCATCAACGAAGTGCTCAGTGAAGTCTCCAATTTGTGGTTGATAGCAAATTATTCTGGGTACTCAAGACCCAAGCAGATGACAAAGAGCTGCAGAAACGTCTCACCAAGCTAAGGGAGGAGGCAAAAAAATGGCAGCTGAACTTCAGTGTCAACACGTGAAAAATGCTGGTAATGCACACGTGAAAAAATAACCTTAACTGTATGTATACAAGGCTGGGTTCTGAACTAGGTGTTCTGACTCAGGAAGGAGACCTTCAAGTCACTGTTGGTAGCTAACTTTTTTAATTCATTGTCACAGGAGGCAGTAGAGATAGAAAGCATAGTTAGGGTCAAAAAAGGGGGCTGGATAAATTTATGGACGATAAATATATGAATTGTTACTGATAAGGTTTCCCCTGGCATCTCTAAACCAATGATAGCGGATGCCAGGGAGCATATTGAATAAGGGATAAATCATTCTAAAGCTATCTGGTTCAATGTTCTCCCTCTACAGCATTCATTTCTGCCCATGCCAGAGACTGAACACTGGAGTTAGGTGGATTACTAGTCTGACCCAGTGTAGTACTTCTTGGCTAAGTACAGACAGTCAGAAAGCCCAAGGCTGATTCTGTTCAATCTACACAACTTAGACTAACCTGTGAAGACTGAACCAATAAGCAAGCGAAGGGACATTCACTTTTGATTCCAGAAAAGCAGACACATGCCTTCAGTGGCCCAAACCAGAAGCCAGGGGGCAATAGAGCAGGCCTCAGTGTCTGCTGGAACAGACAGTTTGGGCCAAGGATAAACATATCCCTTCTGTAAGGGGGCTTTGCAGCAGAGGTACAAAGCTGTGATGCTTGGGGACTGTGAGTTAACTTGAATCTGGAGGGGATCTGTGACAGAAGTTCAATAAACCAATTTAACCTAAATTAGTTAAGTCTGGTACTACATCCATCTAGGTTTATCTTAAATCTGGTTTTAGCCATTTTGAATGCAGCTTGCGTGCACTGAACTTCTGCTGTGTTACAGATTTGAACACATTTCCAATCACTTAAACCAGTTTGCGTGTAATTTCTGTCTCTAACCCTTATGTTCTTAACCTTTCTTAGCATCCAATGAAGTAAGCTGCTTTTTATGAGAGGTCATGGATCTCCAATTTAAGTTAGTCTATAACAGGGGTGGGCAAAATGGCAGATCCAGCCAATGGGGACTCCATTTCCCAGCAGCCCCTGCCTGTGTTGCTGCAGCTGGTTTCCATGGAGACCCCAGCAGCAGCAGTTGAGACAGCATGGGGCCAGGGTTTTCATGCAGACTGGCTCCAACCGTGCTGGCAGAGCGTGTTGGCAGAGCTGGTCAGGGAGCTGCTCTGTGGCTGGGCCTGGGATCTTGCAGTGGTGACAGCATGGTCCAGAGCTAGGGCAATTCACTGCCTGCATGTCCCTGGCTGGGGTGTACAGGCACTGGATCACAGCTGTCCCCCAGCTCCAGACCATACTGTCACCATTGCAAGATCCCAGCACCAGAGCAGCTCCTTACCCAGCCAGGTACCCTGCCAGCACTGCTGGGGCTGGTCTCCATGGAGACCCTGGCCCTGATGGTGGTGCTGCTGGGGTCTCTATGGAAACTGGCTGTAGTGACACAGGCAGGGGCTGCTGGGAAATGGAGTCTACTGCAGGCCCAATCCAACCCATGGGCCAGACTTCTCCAGCCCCTGTTCTATAAAAGGTACAAATCTACCCTGCCTTCTGCATTGAACCTTAACCCCATTGTAGGACATACACAGTGATACAGCTCTTAATTACATGATCACTTACTGTGTTTTTTACTTCTTTATTCAGTGTGGTAAAGAACATCATCATGGCACAGATAACCATAAATCTGATGTTTTCACCTTTCATGTTGTTTTTCCATGTACACACATAATACAAATGACATGCAGAATGCCTTGAAAAAAAAAAAAAAAATATGTGCAGTACATGGCTTAGAACCTGTTAGAAAGAAAAATTCTGTACTGGTATTCAGTAACTATGTTGTTATTTGGTACTGATTTGTGCAAGATTTTCTTCTTTAAAAAACAAAACAAAAAAACCCCAAAAATAAAAATGGTCCAGATAAGAGTCTAAAATTTAAAACTCCAGTACAAATATAATTTAACTATGCAGTCTGAAGTATAAGATAAGAATATCTTAATATACTGATGAACATAGCCTGGAGTTTGTCAGTTTGTCTAATTTCTCTCTCACATTTTTAAGGAGTTTACCTTTTTCTTGACCCTCTACCATTCTTTGACTTCTGGAGGTTACCTATGGGGATTTTAGTTGCTGCAGAAACCAAAATAAAAAAGAGGGGTTGGGGAACAAGGACACTAACATACTTTATACTATATAGACAAAGGCAATAAAAGCCATGCCTAGTTTTAGTCTTGTAGTTCTTATGGTTGCTACCATTTTGAAAGCAACTGAGGAGATTGATTCTCTCCTTGATTGACTGCTTGAATGGATACTTCTCAAGCAAAAGGGGGGGAAAAAAAAGAAAAAAAAAGAAAAGTATTTTCCTGGGAGTAAATTAGAAAAAAAAATACATTCACACAATCTAGGTATTTCTAGCTAACCTCTTACCACTTTTGTCAATATAAACAAATTCATACTGTGAAACAGTCGGAATGCAGGAGACCTTGAAACCTAAACAGATTAGATGAAACAGATTGGGGGGGGGGGGGGG
>NW_017729025.1:112630873-112636258 GCF_001723915.1 Gavialis gangeticus | reverse complement strand
GGGGGGGGGGAAGGTGAGGTGAGAATGTGAAGCACAGATAGAATAGTGTGGCCCACTGTCACAGAAGAAGTTTGTGATAGAATCAAGTATTGAAGCCATGTTTTCCAAGTCTCAGTACATAGCTGCCCTCAGCCATAAAAACTGACCTTTTCCAGCCACAGTATAGATCTAAGAATAAGGGAGCTATGATGGTTTATATATAGAATGCTTTTCTTTCCACTCATTCAAATTGCTCAGAATAGCCTATATTCTACCTAATCCGTATCTTTATTGTGTATGTTTAAAAATGGCAATTATGCCATTTTCAATGTAAATTCCTTCTTTACAAGACAGTTTTCAGCTAGCACAGAGAGAAGCAATAACCAAACAAAAACTAATTAAATAATAATTTACAAATGGCACTTCATTCAAAGAGACCATTAGAGAACAACAACTGCATATAGTGGGTAAGCCTATCACATGTTATTTAACACAGTTGTGCATTATGTTAACCATGGTATATAAACTGGAAGTCAAAACTAGAGAGAAAAAGTGTTCTTACTCTACATTAATGATGGAAATTTGCATATTAGGAAAATAAAATACCACAGAATGGCCTACTAAGGAGGCCCAGTAAGGACTGGCACTTCAAAAAAATTATCAAACAACTTTTAAAACTGATCACTGCAACTCTGGAGTCTAGTGTCAGCTCTCAGGAGAAATGGACTGAACGAATCAAGGATAGGAAGTAAAAAAATATAGGCTACTCATGGAGCCATTTCCCAGGGCCAATTTAAATTACAGTAGAGTACAGTGCCAGACCAAGTAATACTTGTAGTAACACTACTGCCAGTCCCCAGAATTTTCATTTCTATCTAGGAGAACTTTTATAATCTCTGATCTCTCCTATGCCTGATGAAGGGTGTGCGTGCCCAAAAGCTTGCAAATAAAAAAGTTTAAAAGTATCTAGTTGATTTAATAAAAGATATCCATGAGTTTTGGTTCCTTTTGCCAGACCCCAAGCATTCAAAAATCCTGAGATAAAAGCTTATGCACATGCACACAAAAATCCCGGAGTTTTGTTCGACTCTTGCTTTATGAGCCTTTGGAGTCACATTTCCAAACTTTCTTGTAGTCCTAAGGATTGGAAATGTCTCATCACCACCACCACCATCATATGAAAGCCAAGGTTCTGACATGACAATAAAACACATTTTCTTGAGTCAAAGCAGCACCAAATAGATAAGAATTGCTAGAGCTAGCAACACTGTAGATGATCAGCAGAAAGTGCACGGCAGCCTAGCTGTCTTTTAAATCAAGTATCTGCCAAAAATGAGAAAGAAATGTCATGTCACCATCTTGAGGGGAAAAAAGGTTTAAATGACAAAAAATTATGTTTGCACTTTTTAAATTTGAAGGAACTACTGTGGTTATATTCTCTTCCCCCATGCATCATAATACACTATGTAGTTAAAGCCACCTTTTTCATTCCCTTATGTTTTTGGTAAGTAAAATCATTATTCAGGAAGTATGACGACTAAGTGAATCAACTGTATTTTGCAGCTCTCTAGATTTCTTTAAAATTTAAAATTACAGAGTTTGCTTAAACTTCTGTCATTAGTAAGGCTCAGACCATTTACAAGGAGCAAAACTTAGACTGGATAGTCTCTCAGTTGTCTCTGATAGTCTCAGAATTGTCCTAAATAAAACTTGTCCTCTTCAAAATGGGGCACTTTAAAAGCATCAAACCCTGTTTTGCCTAATGCTTAAAAGAATATTCTCTCCTGCTTCCCATATGCCACACTTGTGATGCTGTTCTAATTAAACTTAACCAGCGCCTGAAAAAGTTGGAATATAGAGAGTGACACTGCCACTTATCTATGTTTTTCTGGTCCACTTGGTAGCTGTAGGCAAGTGAAACAGAAAATGCTGAAGTCACTAACATAGGTCTATAGCAGCTATGTTTCTTCACCCCAGTTCTGCTATGATCCATTCACTCTGATGACTCCTGCTAATACCTTTGAACTCCTCTGCCACTTTCCTCTTCCACCTGTATTAATTCCTTAACAAAAGTGAGGAGCCAGTACCAGATGACAGCAAAACTCAAATGAACAACCTGCATGTGCATGACAGGCCACATTCTGAGATCAGCTTGTGCTACTGGCCTGGGGCTGTAAACAGATGTCTCAACAGCAATGGCACAGGGATTTAGACATGTAGCCTATCCATGCTGCATTGCTGCTCCTTTGCTAGTGGGTGGCTAGTGAGAGCATGCAGCCTGACAGGCTTATCCTTGGACAACCTGCCATAACCTCAGACATGTACAAGGATGAAACAGGAAAAAGCATTAGCCAACTTTATCCTACATACTTCAAGGGTACTTGAAATGGGACAATGGGTATATAAATCTGTAGGACTGCAGGACAAAAGACTTTCTTGAGAGAAACATGGTATCTGTTTACAGCCTTTGTCTATTTCGATGAGACTTCAAGATAGACAGAGGCTCTCAAAAGGGACACAAGCTTGCAATGAAATTTACATGTTTCATTAAGGGGGCATTCAGGGAAAACCAAATGAAGACAAATGATGTGGTTGCAGTTCATAAGCTAAGTATGCCCAATAAACTAAAGTATGGATTTCCAGTTCACTACCTACACTACATTATCTCCTTGTAGAAACACTCTTAGTATGAGCAATATAGCATAAGAAGAATAGACAGCAGAGTATACTACCTTACACACCATATGCACAGAGGTCATATCTACTCAACTTCTTTGTTTCACCTGAGTACTACTGTGACGCATATCTCACTCACTCCCACACCAGCTCCCAAAAACGAGGCAAAGTATCTTACAGCAGAGCTAAATGCATGCCCAGAACTGGTCTTTGGCTCTGTTTGGGGGGTTCTTGCTAGTAAGTTAAAAAGTCAAAACAGGACTGAAGCTTAAATCCTGAATGATGACTTGTGATTCTCTTAAGTGAGGCTGCCCTTGCAATGGCAATAAGGTGCGATGGGATCCAGTGCATGATCCCACAACCAGGCCTCTTGCCATGCACATGTGGCATGGCAACAGATATGAAGTGGGGATTGTGCATTAGAGCCCATCACACCTTTACCAGCACATGTAGAGGGACCTGTGAATAGATAAAAGTCCCTTTGTGGGTCTGGACCCTGAGTTTGGTACCTAGGTTTTCTATGTAGCTCAAGAGGAGAGTTAGGGGCCTCAAAAACAGATAAAAATGGCAGCATGCTGAGCAGGGGAAGCCTAAGCCAACTCATAGACAGTCCTGAGGAACAAAGGCCATTTGCAGATGTGGAAAAGAAAAAAAAGGAGTGCTTTATTTTAACTCTATATACTCCCATGCCAAATCCAGTTCATAACCAGAAAAGACCTGGTTCAACCAGGCTCTGCAGCATCTATATAGATTGGGAGCTTTAGTGGGGTTTTTTGGTGCTTTTATCTAATAGCTGATTGAAATCAGCAGGCCAAAAAGCCCTACTGAAGTGCCCAATTTATGTAGATGCTGCAGAGCTGGGGGCAAACTAATGCACTGCTTCTTCCAGTCAAGTGCACTGACTCATTGCTACGGGGAGGCATCTACCTCCATGTAACATTTACAGCTCTTGACCCTTTCCTGGAAGATAGGGCCTCAGCACTTCCTTATGAAAGCCAACCAGAGGTGACAAAGAAGAATAAAAGAAAAAGTTACACACATGTAGGCTACCAATGTAAATGCTACTGCCTTTCTTTTTATATGGTAACTCTGTGTTAGATACATATCTGTGATAAGCTCTGCCTCTCCGCAGATATAATGGCATACGTACAGAGCTGTAGTAAGTACACTATTTTCAATGAGATGCACCTCATGTGAAGTAGGCATGAGATGCTTCAGCATGGTGGCACACTTAGTATGGGGCTGCTGTACACCTGTGGATGTACTTGCAGTGGTTAGTCCATTCCCCCAAGTGGTCAGAGAAACTGGGTACTAGGCCTTATTCAGTCTAAATTTACTCAACCCACTCCCCCTCCACCCCACAATTTTCAACCTCTAAGAGAGGGCTCTAACCACCAGGCTTGGCTTTCTTTTGATGTAGCAGCACATTTTATCACTGAAGTCATTTGCAACCATAAAAGTTTTCATTTGGCTATAACAGCCCATTTATGTACAGCTCTAGCCTTGCTGGTTAGAACACTCAAACTGGAAGAAGAGCTAGGTTCTAGCTCTTGTTCCAAAACTGTCAATATATTATCCAATATTGGATGTAAATAGTCCTGGTATTTAAGCCTCCTTACAGAGCAGGAGAGGTGGTGGCAGCAGCAGCAATGTGGATTTAGATCCTACCTGCATCAGCCAGAAGATGCAGCTGAACCTAGGTCTTGGGTATCCTGGGTGAATGCTCTCACCTCTAAACTATTGTATGAAGGGGGAGGAAGGGGGCAGTACCACCTCTTCCTCCTGTGTTTTGAAAAAAGAAAGTGATATCCCCCATTCCACTTGGCATGGGTCCAACTTGGAGCATGCTCTACTGGATACCTCTAAATAAATGGACTTGACATGGGCACACGTAAGGCTCTAATACACCAATATATTTATGATGGATCTTAAAGCCCTCTTCCTCTGCACCTGTTCTTGCACCCATTTGAGTCCTTTATTATGTGGATACATGGGAAGAATCTCTAGAGAAAAAGTCCACCAGGACTTTAACAACATCCAGTTCTCCAAACTGACTCCTGAATATTCCACCCAGCAAAATTTGTTGCTGTTGCTTACAAAAGCCCATGCCTCTCCAAAAAATCAGTCTCTAAGGGCTTGGGCAGACAGTTTGTAATACTACAAAGAGCTCCTGGCAGGAGTGTGATAAAGTTGCCACCAAGAGACACTATTTAGCCAGGCAGTGAGAGAGAGGACTGCTCCTTAGTTTCTCCCGACCTCCAGAGAAGCCTGTCAGCGAGCAAGGCAGGCTTTCCAGGACAAATTTAATGTGTGGACAGGTCTGAATGATGATGACTGCAACAGCTGATGATTAGAGACTGCTGCAGGAGCAAGCAATCTCTGGTCTAGGGCTGCCTACAAGCTGGAAGGTTCAATTTCCGGTGCTTTAAAGCTCATGGCTTGCCAGCAGCCTGAGACTACTGCAGCAGTGGGCATTCTGTGGTCTCCAGTCTAGGGCTGCCTGCCAGCCAGGAGTTTTACCGGGCTGCTGCTGTTCCACTGCTGTCAGGCAAGGAAGAGAGACACGCAGAGGGGATGCTTCTAAAAGGAGGCACTGCTATGCAGCAATTGGGACAGGGCTGCATGGAAGGCAGTCCCTACAAGGCTCCGACAGCTGCCTGCTAAGCAGGGAAGTGGGGTGGAAGGGAGAGCGGGGCCCTGTAGGATATTTGGGGGGGGGGGGGGGGGGGG
>NW_017729025.1:112614435-112630683 GCF_001723915.1 Gavialis gangeticus | reverse complement strand
GGGGGGGGAGGTGTCTCTCAACTATTCCATCTGTCCATATGTTAAATTTGTCCCAGAAAGACAAAAGCTGCTGTTTCACATAATAAAAAAAAAATATTCCTTATGGATGTCATTTCAGTGTAGCCACTAAAAGAAAAAACAGCAAAACATTTTTTTTTTTTTAGGTGCTACAGACAGCATGAACGTGGGGTCAGTCGCTTTTTGACACACTAAACAGCTGCTATGGCAGGACAAATGTAATGACTGTTTAGATGCCACTCTGCGCTACTGTCTGCACCAGGCTTACTTGGTTAGCCACCTCTGTTAATGAATTCAATAACTCAGGTTTATTGTATAATTAACTGGTTATTTGTACAATAAAATGTAGACATGCTACAGATACCAAGTAATTATCATATAATTCTGAGTATTTGCTCTGCGGAGAGTACTTGTAACATCTATTTCACTAAACCCAGCCCTATCACAACAAATACAAGACCTGTCAACTCACTTCTACAGCCATAACAGGCAACACTCCCCACGACAACATCATCAGAATCCATGGATCATACCTCTTTCTATCCCAGAATGTGGTATACTTCATCCAGGGCAGCAATGCCTCATGGTAACTGTGTGGATGAAACCAGACAAAAAAAAATCCGAAAAAACTATGCACCAGAATGAATGATCACCATAAAAATAAAGAACAGAGACACTACACCACAGGCAGGAGAACATTTTTCACAGAATATTTAATCCCCTGTCTGATCTCACAGTTCTCTTGCTCAAAGGAAACTTGCAAAAAAAACCCCAACTCTACAAAAACACCTTCAAAAGATGAACCTGAGAACAAAAATTCATTAGCCTACTGGACACCAAGAACCAGGGACTTAACCAATGGCTTCACTTTATACTCACTGCTCTGCACTTCACAGGTGATAAGAAACCTTCCTGAACAACTCATTTGGTTTCTACTACATCTCTGTTGATTACCTGATAATTTCTCATGTATCCTATTTTTATTTACATATGGAGTTTTACACAAGCTTTTCTTCCCTTTGCTATTAGCTCTGCTGTGCCTGCTTCTCTCCCAAACACCTGAGGAAGGGTACTGTGATACTTAAAAGCTTGTCCAAAAGTAACCCAACTGCAAAAATACGGAGCCATGGTTTGAATCCCTTAACTAAATGAATGACTTACCTCATTAGAGGAACAGAACATAAGTCTTGAGAGAGAGGACTGTAATGCAGTAATATAGAAAAATTACATAACTTCATATTCAATTAAAAAACCCTACTGCTCTTATTTTAAAGACTTTTATAATTCTTTTTATATGTTATGATGTAGGTAGGTAGGTAATTAATCCTTAGCAGGCTACTACAAAACATACAATGTTCTGCTTTTTGGAATTCATGTTGTTAAGGGGACATTAGTGCTTGAACTTTATCAATGTAGGGTAGTTACATGTTATGCTCAGATCATTCTAAATATGTGGAACATTAAGCAGTGTTAAAGTTAGAACATGCCGTGGGCAGTTGCACATTAAGGTTTAATACCCTTCCTTGTCTGCACAGCTCGGGGTGGGGGTGAGGGGGGTGGAAACAAGCAGGGACATAGCTAGGGGACAGGATACCTGGGCTCTATTTTTGCTCCGAGTGGGGTGGAGGGTGGGAGATGGCTAGAGTGGTACATCCTGGGATATTGGAAGACTACAAAAAATGCTCTTTTTATCTCCATGGAGCAGACTGAAGTTAACCTAACATAAGCTAGGTAGCACTGCTCAAAAGTTAAGCCTTGCCTGAAGTAGCAAAACTGAGATGCTCGAAGGGCGCTTAGCACAAAGTTAGCATGTGGACATGTATGTTTAAGTGCCTTTAGTATGGTTTAATTCTAACATGTAACTTCATCCATACATTCAAGATATTTACCAATATCAATACCATGGGAGGATGCAACTTGTGGTACTGGATACAAATAAATAGTAGCCACAACAGTTGCAGCTCTAGGAAGTACGTGTTTTTGGAAACTCCAGTGCCAACCATTTTCTGGCATTTCAGATGCATCCTCTAGCTTGTAGAATTTGCTTTTACAGCAATTTACTCTATGTAGGATTGTCATGTTTGCCCCTTGATTGAGAGTTTCTTGTTTCAATGAGCAGCTGAACAGCTGTGATATTGGATCCGGAATTTACACTTTCTGATCCAGCACACATAGAAGTGTATACATTTTCCCTGGCTTCAACACCAAATGCCTGTAGGCAACCACATTTGAGTCTGGCAATCTAGCTATAAAAGTTTTTAACATATTCCTGCATCAGCAGATACAGATACATTTAACTGCCTAATCTTTTCCTCTTAGAACTGTGTTTGACTGAATTTTTCAACAAAACACCCTTTGATCTTCCATTGCATATCTATGTGCCAGGAAGATGCAGCATTCAGGCTTCCCAGGCCCTCAGAAATGAAACTACCCGTAGAAAGGGGAACCTGACACTTGCCATAAAGGATGTCCGGAAGTTCCAGCACAAGATAGAAGAGGAAAGACAAACAACATGAGGCTACGTTGATAACTTAGCATGCAAGAGGGAAAAACTGACTATATAGGGAAAACAGAGAAGCTGCTATCACCATTTGCTGTCATACATGCAAAGGACCACTGGGCACTAGAGATTGACAGTGTGTACCCCACAGCCCCCTCACCTTTTACTTATAATCTTTCCAAAGTTTTTACCTATTAGTCTTACAGATACAAAGACTAGTGCTATTTCAAAGATGATGACCTTTGTTAGAAAAGTTGTGCTAAGTAAACTCAAGTAAAAGCAGCAGAAACTCATGCTCAAAGAGAGAAAAAAAGGAACATTTGAAAAAATACAATTAGAATCTGTAATCTTCTGTGAAAGAGAAGATTCACCTTTATTTACCACACCTTGATTGTACATCGTCTCTCCCCCAAGATCGTCATTTCCTCAACAGTTATAACTGTGTCAGCTGCTCTGGGGGAGCATCATAATTCATTACGATTGATGAGCCATATATTTTCATTTAAAAATCCTGGCTGAGGAAATCCAGTATTGGAATTAGGCCATTAAAGCCAGCAGGAAGGTTTTTCATCTGGCAAAACAGTCAGATTTTATGTGGCAATGCCAGTTTTTAAACAATTCCATGGTATGTTCCCACACAAATACTATTTAAAAGGCCTTAATTAAGATGGAAGTGGCAGGCAGTAGAAAGAGTACAACAATTTTGCTATTGGTTCCTGAAACCTGAAATAACAATGGGATAGGTAAAGGAACATCCTAGTGACTCTTTTCTTGTTTCTTTCTAACCAGAGAAGTCTGAAAATTCCCACTGCACTCCTTTTTTAATTTTGAGAACACACGCTAAAAATTGAATGTAAAATATAGCTACTAATAAAATTAATTTGGGCTGCAAGGTTGAACAAAGACATCCATATACTTATGGTTGCTTTTGCAGCTACTCCACTCTCCATTTGCCCGTTATATTTAATAATTATCTTAATACATTATTAGAAACACAAGCATGATATGAATTCCAGGGACAGCCTCAATGGTGATCATTTCCTGCCATGACAACCTACATTTTTAACTTTTCATGAATGTCAGGAGTTTTATTGGGGGTGTAGGTTGTAGCCATTTTGGTCTAAGGACCTAGGCAGTAGGGCTGTGCGAAGCTTTGGGTGCCGACTCAATTTGGAGGAAATTCGGCCCAATTTGGCAGCCAAATCTTTGAATCCGAATCGAATGAGGAGACCAATTAAAAGGTCCAAATGGATTCAAAGCTCTCTGAATCAATTCGGAAACAATTTGGAGAGCTTTGAAGATTTGGGTGGTCCCCGCTGGCTACTGCAGGGCGCTGGACCTGGACTCCATGCTGGTAAGTAGGGGGCAGGGCTTTAGGAGGTGGCAGGGAACCATAGGGGGACTCCTGCCAGGCCCCATCTGCTGCCTGCTCCCCCAGCTGTTCTGAGCACCCCCTGATCTCCCGCCTGCTCTCCCAGCCCCATCAAGGGCTGCCCCGCCTGGCCCCAGCTCTTTAAAAAAAGTCCCCATTTACCAGCTGCTGTCAGGTCGCGGGGAGATCCCCAACACTCCCTGCTGCCCCACGCTGCATGGAGGACTCTGCCACAAGCCCCCCAGCCCCTCCCTAGCCTTCCCCCCATGGCTGCCACACCCACCCCAGCTCCCGGCTTTTTAAAATGAACAAAAAAGCCTGCACTCACCGGCTGCTGCAGTGGCCTCAGAACTTCTGGGGGCTCGTGGCAGAGTCCCCCATACAGTGTGGGGCAGTGCAGGACAACTGGAATTGCCCCTGCCTGGCATCAGCCGGTGAATACCAGGCTTTTTTCCCCCCCAGAGCCAGGAGCTGGGGCCAGGCGGGGCAGCCATTGACGGGATTGGGAAAGAGTGAGCAGGGGATGGGGCCGATTCAGAGATTTGTCCGGTTCAGCTGTGGCCAAATCTCTGAATCAGATTCAGCCAAATTGATTCAGGACAGGGATTCGAATCACCGAGTCTAAATCACTGTCCCCCCGAATCGGCTGAATCCGAAGCAAATACTAGACGCTTTGCACAGGCCTAATAGGCAGACAAGGTTCTTTCGGTAAATCCAATATCTGTTATTAGACTTTTATTAGGAGTTTTATTTGTATTTTAACATGCTAGCTGGAAATCAAGAGAAAGCTTGTATACAAAAAAGCTTAAAACACTTTTTTTTTTTTTTTAATAAGGACATCTACTTGCAGATATGCTTCTAAAATCCGGATCACTGAGTTCACAGATATTCAGTAAGTGAAATTATTTATTCAGAAACAACTCCAGAAAATCATGCACTAAAGGAATCTGGATCCAAAAGAAAATTTCTGATGCCAGCTTAATTTCTAAGCACTAGATTGGGGCTGGCCACATACAGCCTGCCTACAGGTCAAATTCAGCCCCACCAAGCCAATGGATCTGGCCCATAGCCCAAGGGCTTTCCCTATGTGTGTGCCTGAGCCCAGTCCAAGTATTAAGGAGCTACAGGGACTGGGAAATTTCTAAGCTGCACCACTGCTCCCCTCGCCCCAGGCTCTTACCAGCTATAATGTGGGGACAGCTTTCAGCTGATGAGAAACTGCATTGGTGCTGGGAAGCTGAAAGCTGTTTCCATACTTCCCCCCTCCCCCTCAGCTTGCCTCCCAGCTGGGGTACAGAACCAGCAGTGACATGGATGCAGTTTCTAGCTCCCTAACCCCACCCCTACTGCAGCTCTCCACTGGCTCAAAGCTGCATTTGTACCCCAGCTGGGGAGTGGTGGGCCAGGAAAAGTGGCAGTGACAAGGGCATAGGAAAAGCCCCACTGCTAATGTACCATGGAAGTCACCCAGCCCATGTCAGACCAGAGCCGGATGGTTCCAGTTTGTGGCTTGAAAAAGGTAGCTGGCTGCTGCTCTAGACAAGCTTCAGACCAGCTATTCAGTCTTCCATCACTTAACATCCTAGAGGGTGTCCATCTGGCCATGTGAATCATCATCCAGGAAAACAAAAGCAAAACCAAAAAACTTCAAACTATACTTCACACCCCCAATGTTACAACTGCAGCATTGCCCAATATGAGTTTGGCTTGTGTCATATAAACTTTGATTGATACAGCTTGGCTGGTTCCCTTCATCTAAAAGGTGTACAGCTTTTTAAACAGCACAACCCCCACTAACAACATTCATAAGCACCTCATCATTTAAAAATAAAAAAGTGCTGTTTTTCATATTTCTCTTCCAGTAAAGCCAGATTTCCATAGCTCCAGGAGACCCAGGGCCTGTTCTTCTGGTGGTGCTGGCAATTTAACAGTTCTGCTGGCACCAGTGCAAACATTTATAGTGCTAGACTGCAACATGCAGCTATTCACCACTCCTGGCAGCAGTGTGGGGAATCTGATGCAACTGGAAGAGGAGGAGGAGGGGCGGGAATAGCACAGTCCTCAAGGTTGGGGCTGTGCTGTGAACACACGCCGGCATTTGCAAGATCAGGTTAACCTGATCAACTAAGTTAGTGCACTTTTAGATTGGCCATTTAGATCAACCTAACCAAACCCCGCCACCTGCTGGTTAGGTTGATCTAAATATAATGCCTGTACATACCCAGAAAAAAGTACCCTTAGTCAAGCTGAAGGCCATCACTGGTCTTTAAAACATTTTAAGCCCTTAGTACAGTATCCCTCTCTAATTGTACAGTACCTAGCAGAAGACGGCAACAGCTGGCTAGGCAGTCAGCACAAGTGATGGTTTTTCCAACAAGGGCAAGACAAATCAGACTTCAGAAGGACTGCACCCTGCCCTACCAAAGGGACAATCCCTGCCAAAAGTGGCCCCAAATCTCCCTCAACTGGCTTTTACAAGCCAGGACAGGGAAGGTCCAGGTCATAACTGATTGCCCACATTTCACCAAGCACTACCTCTGCATTAGTGGGAGACAGCAACTAAAACCAATCCATAAAAAAATAGACAAGACAAAAATTCCCCACCTCAAATTTTAATGCTTCAGCAAAAGTAGCTGTCCCAAAGCCATGCTACATATAGGCAATTTTGTCTGCAAAGGAGGTGGCAAATTTATCTTAGTAGACCATAGATGATCATTTCCAGGTAGAGACACCCTGGATTAACTGGGCCATTCACCACCTGAAACAGTTTTGCTGGATGGCACTTAGAAGATTCAATAGCAGTGAAGAAAAGCTCCACAATCCTTTACAAAGGATCTGTGCTGCAATCAGTCAGCTTAGTCATGAGTCAAGATCTACCTCTGCTCTGACCACATATCATCCCACTTCTGCTGCCTCCCATGTACCAAGTGGAACAGTATCCCTACTGGGGTGGGGGGGGGGGGGTGCACAGGTGTCACTGTCTATGGTCCTGGTCACTGTGTTATACCACAGAATAACCAGGACATCAACAGTGTAGCTGTCACAAGGTCAGTAAGGAGATCTCCCAGAGATTTCTAGAATACTTCTGGTTACGCGAGTCCCTGGGGGAGGACCACCTTAATTGTTCCACCATCCTGATGAGGGCATTGGAGGACAGGGATCTGTGCCTTTAGAAGGCAGTGGCCCAACCACGACAGATTTCTTAATGACCGCTTCTCTCACCTCTGCATCACCCCTCCTCCCCCATAAATGATGCCCTTGTACCCAGACAGATGCAAAATATTAGGTCTAACATGTGCCACACCTACTGTTTTGGCCCAGTTACTACCTAGGGTAGCTCCACCAGAGTCAGATGCAATGATGTCCTGGTTCCAGCCAAAACAGGTATTGCCGTACTCCAGATATGTTAAGCAAGTATTAGTAGTTTTTCTTAAGCACTTGCTACTACCAGACTACAATATACACTTATAACAGACAAAGACAGGGTAAAGCTTATGAAGTAGATTGGTTTTAAAATCCATTTTGCTGTTGTCAGGCATGCATTTTTGCTTGCCTTTAGTTTCATTTTCAAGACCAGGGCTTTCTTAATTTGAACAGCTGAGGTCTTGTGGGAAGCAGGGTTTTCATTTGCCTGCCCATTTGCATCTGTGCTAAGGAAGCTTTTTTTTTCCTATTAATTTTTAAGATTTAAGGTGTTGGGTATCTTTTTGGTAGCATGTAGTGAATTTGGGAGGAGAGTTAGAGCCTGTCAGTCAGATGCTTTGGCTGCACTTACTTTAGCAATCAGAAGGAACTTAAAATCAGCTTTTTCTGCAATGTTTCCTTGAAAATCCAATGGACTTTGATGAAGTAATGGTTTCATTCAATTTGTAACACCATTTAATGTTTAATAAGCAATCAGTCAATTCTGTCAAGGGAGAAAGAGGAACACTTTCCATTAACTGCAAAAACATTAAGCCTCGTCTGATTCTGTTCAGGTTTTCAGAAATAGTTTGCCTCTGAACATACCCACTCTTTAAAACACCAATGTTGGCATAAATCTCATGCATTTTAAGATCACAGAATGCCTTGTTCATATGGTCACATTCCTGCTTACACTCCGGTATTTTGAGAGAAGGTGCAAAACAAAATATAAAAGGCAGCAATTCAAATCATGGACTGAGCTGGGGGGAGTTTGTGGCTGGTATCATTCCAGTAACATAATTTAATACTATACAAAAACATCAAGGTCTAATTTGATACTGGCATTTCACAACATTAGAAGAGTATTTTTTAAAAGTTACTCTTAAAAGTTTAGGATAAGAAATACATTAGAGTGGGTTTGCAGTGGTGAGCCAGACAGAAATAGCATACTGTCCAGGAACACAAGAATTCAGAGTTTCACTGTAAGTACTGCCATCCTTCTAACATTTACAAAGAGAAAGGTCACTTAATAAAAAGGAAGGGCAGCAACACAACTTACTGCAACCTACTGATTTTGGCCAGGTACAGAAATTCAAAGTCTGAGCTGGAGTCAATCTAACTTATGCACTTTTTGGGAAGCAGTGTAGTTTAGATCGATAGTGAAAGGAACACATTCTCCCTTTGGTTGGTGGATTGGGGGTGGAAATCTTAGGCTAGGTTCTGCCATTTTTAAACTAGTCTATGTGCACTGAACTTCTGTTCTGCTATGGGTACAGACCAATTTCTGATCATTTATACTGGTAAAAGCATAGTGTCTAAAGAATCTGACATTGGTCTAAACCCATAACAGAACAGAAGTTTGGTGTACAGACTGCTCTAAAAATGGTGCGCCATTTTTAGTCGAAGATAGACCTGGACTGATGTACACTCAAAACTAGTAGATTTAGTTTAGACTGGTGCATTGAACTTTAGTACCAGTTCCCCTACTGATTCAAGTTAGGTCACTGTCGTCCGGCAACCCAACCTCTTTTGTGGTGTCCTGCAACCTCCTCCTTGCAGGGAGGCATGCTAGCAACCTGTGCTTGGCTTCTCCAGCTGAGCACCATGTGGGTCCCAGCCTGGAGCTCACCCAGAACCAAGTCAGCACAGACCCTTTCCACAGCCCCAGCTCCTGCCTCCAGCCATCTGTCAGCCACAAGCAGGCTGGGGGAGGGAGGTGTACGTTTCCCCTTTGCAAGTTCTAGCACCAAGCCACCCACATCCCCAGGCTGTTCCCTTGTACCCCATCACAAAATGCTCCACAACATACACACAGACTTAACAGAGCCCAGGAGAATACCCATGCTCAGGCAGAGCCCCACAGAGCCTGACTGGGCTGCCAGGCATGGATGCGCACACCCCCAAACCTCTGCTGTGTCATCTGTCAGCTGCAGGCAGGCAGCAGGAGGAAGGCTTGCTCACCTCCGAGTCCTTTTAGTGGTAATGCTTACAAGACAAATTAAAAATACCCAAGAACTTAGGTGCTAATATGAATATTTAAAATGTAAAACTGAAAACAAAAAAAGTTTATATTCTTGTTTATATACTTCCTAGTTCTCAGTTTTGAGCAGAGAAAAAAAAAAAAAAAAATCTAGAAATTAATCTATAAAAAACCCAAACAAAATTTCAGTAAATGTCATAGCTTGTTTCTACCTTTGCTTAAGTGCCATTTAAGATTTCAGTGACATTGTTTCCATATGGGAGAAGAAATTAACTTTACAAGAGGAGAAATACTATTTCCTTGCAATGGAGAAAAGGGAAGTACAAGCATGTGCATCCCCCACCCCTCACACCCACATAGAAAAAAAGCCATGAGAATTAGCAGAATATATTGTAATAGGCCACAAATTCCAGATCCCTATCAAAACTGTAGATAAGTAAATTCTCCTTAGAGGATCTTGAAACTGATGCAAAGGTAGATATACAGAATGGTTTCATTTTAAACTAGCTTTGTACTACATCCTATTGACCTTCTCTTTTCTAGAGGAATAATTTCACATACAAACAGTAACTTGCCTTACTTCTACAAGCGCTGTATTAAATAAAAATATTTCCGTAAGTGCTGCCCTGAATAACCTGCTGTGGAGGCCAGTGAACTCTTCATCTCTTGTTCAATGAAGCTCTGTTTTTATGTTGGAGCAGTGGTTCCCTGTGGGCTGTAGGAGAGGCATGGGACTGATCTGTGGGCAGAATCAGACCCCACATCCCTCAGTTCCTGCACCTGGAAAAGTCCCATGCCACCTCCACCCAGCCCATGTGCACCAGGATTGGCCCCAAGCCACTGTATCAAGCCCTACATGTGGGAATTGGGCTCTGTGCACCTCACTGAGTACACAGCACCATGCTATCCAGCCCAGGGGACTCCCCAAGGATCCAAAAACTTGGCAGCAGGGAAGTGGCCACTGCTCCCCTACCACCAAATTTTTAGACCCATGGGGAGCCTTGAGGGCCAGATGACACAAGGGTTGAACATCCTTACATGTGGAGCCTCCATGAAATACACTTTGCTTAGGACCAAGGAGAAGGTGCCCCATCCCAACCTGCATGAGACGGTAGCTCTGCAGTAAATAACCGTTTTGACTACTGCTTAAAAGCAGGGTGAATTTTATTGAACAGTAGATGCAGGTGGATGAACCGCCACTGCCAGGGACTTCTTTGGAGGCAGTAAATTAACATAGTAAAACTCAATAGTCAAGTGTCTGTCTGTTTTCTTTATGATTCTCTGCTGGGAGAGATGAAAAGTAAGTTATCTCCATTTTACTCTCCCAGTCCAGGGTAATTCTACATTAGTCCTCACTTTAAAATAGATGAGCTGATTTCAAAAGTTAATAGTTTCCTACATCATGATCTCTTTCACCAATTTACATTTATTTTATGAGAACAGTCAATAGTCTACAACCAGAAATATATAAAATGGATTTTAAAAAGGCCCTCTCTCAGAGTTCAAAACAACTACTATGAAACGACGTGTTTGGAAGGTAACATTTAAATGAAATAGTACAAATATCATTTGGGAGCTGAGAGTGCTTTATTTAAGTGACCTCAAAACCTGGCTCCAATCAGAAAGAAGATTTCACTGGGTAAAAAGCTATCCTGACAAAGACGAATTTTTTTATGCTTAAATATTATTTAAAAATATTTATATATTCCATCTCAAAAGGTGAAGGGTGAGACTTGGCAAAAATCCCTCTAAATCAATGGGCATTTATATATGTGCTCTGGGAGTAAGGGGATGGGCCCTGCAGAATAGCTCCAAGAACCGCTCAAATTAAAGCACCTGGAGCATCACATGCATCACCATTCCTAGGCTGAAATATGGCAGCAAGGGCACTTTAACTAAAGCTCGAACAAGCTTTAATTAAAGTGCCCCCACCACCATTTTTCAGCAGGTGGACACGGATACATGAGACGTTGTAGTCTGCTGGAGCGTGGTAATTACTTTTAATGGAGTCTGTTCTGATGCTCTGTAATTACAGCATGTCGAAGCAGCCTCACTGCATGTGTATAGGCTCCTGATAATTACAAAGCAAAATACAGCTGATAAAGTAAGTTAGGAGCCATAAAATGAAAAGGAAAAAAATCCCCATAAACATTATGGCCTGTTAAGGGCAACCAGGAGGTTTTGTTGTTGTTTGTTTTTTTTAAGACTGTATCAAAAAGAAAATAAAGCCCAGAAGTGGCAAAGGTACATGACCAGACAGAGGCTAACCAAACTGCCAATGATGATCCCAAAGAGGCAGGTGCATTAATTATTTCTGTTTCATATTTCAGAGAGAGCTGGTAGATAATGTAGTTGCTCTGTCAGCAACAATAAAAAGCTTTTCTATGTATTTCAGCAATATTCACACAGGCTGTCAACAGCAACTGGTATAATTGAAACATACTTTCCTATACAAGACAAATTCACTCATATCCAAGACCAGTTAAAAAAGTAGCCACAACAGTTTTGGAACCCAAGGTTTATATTTTACTACTGGGAAGTTCTAGAGGCTTGGTGGCAGGGGGAAAGCTAACATTGTTTTTCAAACTGTGAATGCAGGATGACTTAAATAGTTAACAATTAGTTTAAAATACATCAGTAGTGGAAGGTTGGTTCAGCTTGAAGAAAAATCAATAAGACTAGTGCCAGTCACAAACTTTTGTAAAATATGTCTTCTTATCCTTGGTTTTGACAAGATTAGACACTTGTCCGATTAAGACAACTTAATGTAACACATTTAGATTCTACCAAGTCAATTTTTTGGTTACCACATGACCAAACATTTTTTGGCTGGCGAAAACTATAGAAGTGGATTAAAAATGGGTGATAAACTAAAAAAAAATTAAAAAGTAATTACAGATGTAGAAGCACCATCAACTGAGGTGTTTCTGGTGCTGTTGCAAAAAGGCTTGGTTTGTTGGCCCAAAGCTATTTTTGCATCAAAGTTTATTGATGACCAGCACAAAAATCTAAAGTACTTGCTGGTAAAGTTGGCATGTAGATACTGAGGTTGTTGAAGTAAAATTATAGTGATCAAGGTCAGTTTTATAAGAGAACCTAATCACATGGTAAGCTAAGCTCGGCAGAAAATCCCTTTAGGAATAATAAAGAATGTCTCAATTACAGGATAGTTACTGCATTTTGGATTAAAAAAAGAATGATACTAAAAAGGGGCTTAGGATTTGTAATGGATAGCCAACTTATCACTAGCACTTCTAGTACGATGTGGTAGAAAAAGTCATAGCATCTACTGAATGTATAGAAGAAGAATATATAAGTAGACAGAGAGCTGTAAACATCACTGATTAAGGTGTCAGAGAGACTATTACTAGAATACCATGTCCAGGTCTGGCATGCACAATTTTTAAAAGGATGTTTACAAACTGAAAGGGGTTTGGAAAAGAATGAGAATTACCTAAGATATGTAAAACTGTTTTGCAGTGAGATACTAAAGCTCAGTACATTTAGCTTAACTTAGTGAAGTACATTTATGTAGTTAGATGAAGGAAAAAAATGGATTGTAAAAGGGCAGTTTAATTTAGCAGACAGACAGTCACAGTAAGAACATACCAAGAGGCAGACAAGTTCAGCCTAAAAATAAGGGAACATTTTAACAGTGAGGGTAATACATTTTTGGAATCCGCTACCTGGGGATATGAAGGATTCTATTATTAAATTAAAAGTCTTTAAAAATCTATGAAAAAGTTATGCATAATTTTGGATAAGGATGCAAGTTTGGGTCCTAAACGATCAGTCCTTCAGATATGCTTCTTTTCACAGAAGACTGAAATTCTTCTGCAACTCCAAGGCCTGCTCACAACTTAAATACTCAAGGAAAGATTTAAAGCACTTTGTTGACCTAGCTCAGGATGACTTTGGGTCAAAATTCCAGAAGAACGTACTTGGGTGAGTAAAAAAGGTAGGGTTAGGCCCTTAAACATTAATAGATATTTTCAAATGGCTAGGTTTAAAATACATACAAACAGTAAGCAACACCTGCATGCGAATATTGGCTTTTCCCTTTAATTTACACAAACCTGAGCAAAAAAGTGTCATTCTTAAATCAGAAAGGGAAAATTATGAAAAAGGAGAAAGCATCCTTAAATTACAACTGTACATTAAGTGCTTGATTTTTAAAAGTATTTTAAAATTTGTCTGAAGTTCAAGGTAAGGGTATGGCCACTTTAGAAGGGCAGGGGAAGCAGCTGCCCAGGAGCACACAGCAATGGTTATAATCCAACAGTTACACCTGTGTTATTCTGTAGGATACAAGGGAGTTAAAATTATCCTAACTTTTATCCTGGATGAAGTGGGGTTAAAAGTTGGAATGGTTTAGCTACGCTTGTATTGCTACAAAATCCTACAGAGGTTAATAGCTCGTCTCAGCATCGCTTAACATTGGGATATAGACAGAAGTAAGAAACTTTTTCATCGTGCTTTTAATGGATAGAAACCATACAAAATATTGACTTAAAACACTCATCTATAGCTAAAAAGTCTAGAATTAGTTTGGTGCTCATCTTTTTGGCTTGCAGAGCTCTTACATTTGTCATATTTTTTTTACCATACCTGGAAGTAATTTGTAAAGAATAATATCTTGACTGAATGTAAAAAATTATTTAAAATCAAGTACAATAAAAATATTCACCTCTCATTTTGCTGTTATTAAAAACATAAAAATTTACACCAAATAAATCATTTTCATTAAAACTAAAGAAACAGTGGTGTGCTAGGCCACTAAGCAGTATAAGCATTAGCTAAATTGTCATTAAAATTAAAAAAAAAAAAAAGATTCCTTCCATTAAAGTCTTTTTTAGAATAAGTAACCTCTCCTCCTTTAATTTAACACCAGTTCTTCTGTAATGTATCGATTCATTGTTTTTCCGTAGTTGTGCACTGAAATAGTGGCCCAATTTTAAATCCTTCAGATCAAACCTTGATTTTTGCCTTCTTGCTATAATACAGCCTCAAATTCTTAGTCACCTACTTTAAATTCCAGTTAGACTATAAACAGTCATCACTACTCCAATAATAATAAAATTTCAATCTGCCTGCAAATGCAAACGATTACCTAAGTGGCAATAATGCAAGTTGCAATGCTTCACTTAACGGAGAAGAACAAATAATATTGTATTGGGAAGACATTCCTGAAGTAGTTTCTTTTTTCTGGTACGTATATTTTAGTATCATTATGACACTGTCAATACCATTGTCATGTGATACCAAATATACAAATATCCACAGCACACCCTTGAAAAGCTGGTTATATGAACTGCTACTTTGCATTGGGCTGTAATTGCTTGGTTGTACAAGTTGTTAAAAGCAGGTTTGTTTTCAACTTGTGTTTTAATTTATAAAAGAACAATATAGATCTGGTGCAATGTATTAAGATTGGTTTGGCTAAACATTACTAATGCTACACAATTAAAAGGACCTGTTTGTATAAAAGGAAAAAGTTATGAACACAGTACCTTTGAAAAGCAAATTCCACGGGGGGGGGGAGGAGGAGTAGTAAGGGCATTAGTAGAAGCATGATTAAACTTGGTATTGCCATAATCCGCATTTCTAAAATACCTTCTCTTTAGAAAGGCCTCAAAAACTGGAAAAACTCATTTAAACCCAAGATCTTCCTATGAGGAAATATGGTTGGACCTAGGCTTTACATATGTGTAAACAAAACCAGGAAGAGGTTAAGTGACCAATATAAGGCCATCTCCAATTCAGTGAGAAGTTGACTACAGAAGTACTTTGCCTTTAACATTTTTTAAACTTATCAATTTAAAATCTTTCAGATTATTTATCTAATTCATAAATAATTAAATTCTATAAATATTCATTAATTAGAATTAATCACATCATAGTATCCTATAAAATACCATTGAGATGTATGCATGTACACAACTCAGGTTAGCTGTAAACTTTATCAGCAGTTATAGTTCATAAACAAAGTTTATAGAAAACTTACTAGGCTTTTAACTTTATCAGTATTTTGCTTCATTCTTAATAATCTTTTCACTTGGGCAGGAACCATATTGTAATCATGGTATACAGTTCATTTAAATAAAGAAAGATGCGTAGGTGTTTCTACACATGCATTTACGGAAGCTTAAAAATTTACTGCATGGGGAGTTACTGTGCAGTAAGCAGGAATAGGCCAGCATCTACACAATCAGGTGTCAAAGTGTTTTAATGCTGTGTGTGGACTGACTTGGGACTGCCAAGTCAGTCCACACACACACACATACGTTACTGCACAGTAAGTCATCTATACATGCGTTATTGTGCCAATAACTAACTGGGCATTAATTTGATACTTGCATGATGAAGGTACAAATTTACATTCAAGTCTGTGTAAGTAACCATATTTACTACAAAGTATGGGCGTGCACATATAGAAGTGTGCCTATACTGTGCAGTCAATTTGGTTACTGCGCAGTAAATGCGCCTAGTGTTCCCCTAATTATAAAACAGGCGAACAGGGAGGGAAGAGGGGGTGGGAATCCATGTTTAATGGTTTTTCAGAGCTAACAGCAGGCCACACAAAAAACTCAAGAATGCTGAATTGGTCATTAAACATGTACATTGTAACCACTATCTCTTGCCCATTTTCTTCACCTCAAAGAATATTCTTGACCTTTTTAAAACAGATTATTTGTGATATATCAGGAAGATCTACTGAAGAGGTATGATGAGTTCACACTAGTTTATTCACACATCCACACACTTCCAAACATGGACAACTGGTGCCTCCTGAGTTGTGGGGGGCACCAGATCAACAATGGGGAGGTGCCCAGTGGCCAATTGCTGAGCCCGAAATCACCAATGGCAAAAAATGAAGTGCACTTCTGCTGGCACTTCTGGTTTTGTAGCTGGCATTTCCAGGGGGGTGCACGGTCAATCTCAGGGGGTGGATGTGCACCCACAGCACCCCCTACG
>NW_017729025.1:112605097-112609435 GCF_001723915.1 Gavialis gangeticus | reverse complement strand
TTGTTTCTCTTCTGTTTTCCAGTTAAATCTTCTGGTTGATGCCAATTAGCCCTTTGGCAAAGTCATGTTAAAAAACTGCACAGCTTTCAGGGCACCCACATCCAAAAATAAACATGAAGTAACAAAGTTTTCTACCTTTTTTTGCTGCCCAATCCTTTCCAGGCAAGCAAGGAAGCAAAAGTATCCATCCCTCCTTGAGCAAGTTTTGAGTAAGCTTAAATTAAAGTTGTTGGCAGCCAAACAAGGCACTTGTTTCCTGAAAAGCCGACATCTTTCCCCAAGGAAGCTGCTTCCCATAAGGATGAGAAGTCTTCCTCAGTTCCAAACCCCTTAACTCAAGACCTCACTCTGTAGTAGGAACTAATTGTCTGCTTGCTCTTCTAATCAGTCACCCGGTTAGCTAGGCTCTCCCATTTTAATTCCTCACCTGAAGCCTGACAATTAGCTAGCTCAATTGTTGTGTGCAGTCAGTCAGGCTCCCAGCAGTCCATTTACTCTTTCCAGATACACCTGATGTTGTATATTCCTTCATACCTGCCTTTTGCCACAAGGTGAAATGATTGGAGGCACTTCCACTTCATACTATAAAAAAAACTTGAGTGAAGCAAGAAATTGCTTGGGAATAGGAGATTTCAGCCAAGGTCATAACCACCTTACATTGAAATACTAAATGCATTCAACCTTTTAGTCATGTATCACTTAAAATACTCTTATTAGTGTATCAAGCTTTTGTATGGTTTAAAAAAAAAAAATTGCAGCTACCATACTTTAAATTTTAGTATCTCTCTATCAGTGCAAGTACTTTAAAGGATAGTTAGTTTTCTGTCATGGAGGGTACTGGGCAATATACACAGTTGATAAAATGGAAGACCATATCTTCTTTACGTTAAAATCCCTCAGTAACCATGATTATTTGAGTTATGACTTTTCAGCATTATTTATTCCACAGTGGATTTTATACTTTAATTAGTATTTCTAGTCAGAATATATGCAAAACTTGATTTAAGCTTGAACTAGGATTGCATCTTTCAGTACAATGCAGCTAGACTACACAATACGAACTAAGATTCAGCAAACCCTCCTTATTCAATAAAGCTTTTAAGCATGTACTTTATGAACTGGGACTTAAATTTAGTATGAATCTTCAGTTGTTTGTGGCATACCAAAAAACTAGTTATGTTTTTATACAGCAGTAACCCTACAAAAGTTCTTGCACTTCTTCAGAATCTCCTAAGCAACTGCTATAAGCAGGGCCTGCAACCCCCCCCCCGATGCTAACTTAGACATTATTCTTGACCGAAACAGCCAGTAAGAAGCACTTGTCAAGATGAAGAGAATGACTTAGCTATAGCACCTTCTCTATTGGTTTCTGAGCAGCAAGTGACTTTCTAAACAGAGCACTACCCAAAAACTACACACCCATCACAACAATAATTGCACCTAATTATTTACATAAATGGATATACATACTAAAGTTAAGTGGTCAGTGCCTTCTTGGTACTTGTATTCCTTAAGTAAAGCACAAATTGTGTAAAATGTACACTGATAGATCAGGAAGGCATATGAATTTGCTATTTGAGAGGTCAATGAGGTCTGTTCTTTCATTAATACAGAGGAAATTCTGCAGACATTTTAAATTAAATAGTTATGGGAGTTAATTGCAGAAATTACCTGTGCATTCAATAGACAAAGGGAACTCTAACTTTCACCTTCACAGAAAGATTTTATATTCCAAGAGAAAAAACTTAAATCCAAATGCACTTAAGGAAAAAAGTCAGCACAAAACTATTTACAAGTAAGAACTGTAAAACATCAGAAGAAACAAACCCAAATAATAAACTTTGTGCCTACACTGTGTGACCACTAATAATTTTTATAAGTTTATAAGTTCATATTGCAAGACACAACATCACCACACTGACTATTAAAAAGCAGTTGTCTATATGAAACAAAAGTTAAATCACAGAAAAATTCTCACATCATCATATATTTTTGCTACAATAATAAATCAGTCTAAAAATATACAAGACTTTTTGCTATTGCTAATTTAAACAAATTTAAGCATCTGACCATGTCTACCAAATTAAAAAAAAGTCTGAAGTTTTTTTGTTTGTTTGTTTTACAGATGCAATTAAAAGAAAATGAGTTCCATTAATCCTTCATTACAATTATTCCAACAAATAAAAACATTACTTGTTTTCTTGAAGTGAATATGCATTTAAAATGCACTGTCACCAATATTTTATTCCATGCTATGGAATAACTTTCTTTTCCACTATTACTTAACAGATGTAGATTACTAATTTTTTTTTATTAAAAGAATTATTACCAAGAGTTGTACAAAAAATAAGTCTAATGACCCTTCAAAAACCTATTTTTTATTTTAAGAGAAATGTTCTTAAAAATTAGTATGCCATGCAGGTACCCCAAATCAAGCTATATTGCAAGAAGATTAAGCAAAGAAAATCAGATAACACACATTTCTGCCTTAGTATATATTTTCAAGGTATTAAAAAAACCAAAAACAGGCACCCTCAAAAAACCATGAATACCTAGAATACTTCTATTTTTCTAAGGGCTGTTCAGGACGAAATACTACCAATAATGTAAAACATATTAGCAGTGTCAGTCCACTAATCCATCCTCTGAAACCAAATCTCTTATACAAAGAGAGAAAAATTGCAACAGAACATGGTCTTTTCCCAACTCTCACTCCCACCAGATTATACATAAATCAGAATCCATGTATTCCTACCTCGATCAAAAAGTCTCCTGTTCTCAAGCCAGCTTGCCATGCTACTCCACCTTCATCCACAGATTCTAGGTACTGCAAAGCGGGAAAGGCTGGAGTTGGGGTGAATTCTTCAATTGGTGTATCAGCTTCAGGAAAAAAAAATAACCCACAATATTCATTAATTCCTTTTTTAAAAATATTTACAACTAAAAATGACTTAACTGAAAGGACAAGTATGGCATTATCATTTATGGAAATAAGAAATATGCAGGGTACTAGAGTATGACAGGCCCTTGCCTCATATTCTAGGTACTGGGATACAATATCTAGATATTGGGAACAAAGAACAATCCATCTGCAATGGCAATCTACAGTTCTTCTCTTCTGAGGGAAACCAATCCCCTCCCCCGCCCCCCAAAGACTACCTTTTATTATGCCATAAATCAAATCAAAGAGCAGCTAAAAGTAGCTTAATTTATATAATAAATTTCATATTCACAGACAGGTTTTTTTTTGTAAACGCAGCTTATGTAAAAATGCATGTTATTCTAAGAACAGAGCTTAATTCACTTTTAAGCAGTTCTCTAGTTGAAAGGGAAATTTGGCTAACATGAAAAACAGAAATCAAACTAAAATCTTTGTTTTATATCTTTACGTATTTTTTTTAAGCCTCAACAGGAAAGGATCAGTTTCTACAGTAAAAAGGCACAGCAGGCCTTGTAGCAACCCTGTATCATGAAAATATTTTATTAAAAAGGTCTTTGGATCTTTCACCTGGGGAGTTCTGGCCCTTATACAGGCAGTAGTAGGGAAATACTTAGGCTTATACTGAGGGTGTGACCTCCTCTTGCTGCATAGACAACTCATGCCAGCCGATCAGACAGTGGCTTTCCTAAGGGGTTCCCAATAATATACACTTGGCCAAGATGACAGAGGAGAAATGCTTTTATAGCAAAAAGAAAAAAGGGCATAAAACATTCTAGTAAAAGGGGATAAAAATGGTGTCACAAGGATGAGGGTGTGGAATATCTTTCATGGCCACATATGGGCTAGCCTTTACTTGGGAGGCAGGCAGGGCAAGGGAGAACTCATGTAAATGAGGGGGAGAAAAAAAGAGGGGGGCATACCATCAATATTTTTTTTTTAAATGCAAAAGAAATAAAATGCAGTGTTATGTTAAAACAAAGACCCTAAAATAGAAGTGTTCAACTCTGCAGAATCCTATAACAGTAGATTTTAGTTTTAAAAACCTGTTAACACATCTTAACATGAAGAACAGCTCTCAAGCTGAACACACTACAGGCCATGCAACATACGTGCAGCTTCAGAAGACATAAAAAAGATCATCTTTTCATACTAAAACTGCACCAATGTCACCTTGTAGAAGATACACACCTATTTTGAACACGTCATCAACCTGTTTTTATACTTGCTATTCATAAAGATATTTTGAAATAGACAACTGAAATATAGAAGGTAAGAATCTTTATTTTTTTAAGGAGCAAGATTCCCCACAGTAAGGCTTAACTTAGGGAGGAGAAATGGTACACGATAGTGTTTCAAATGTCTTGGCAATAAAATAAAACTCCCCCCCCCCCCCCCCC
>NW_017729025.1:112585671-112605045 GCF_001723915.1 Gavialis gangeticus | reverse complement strand
GAAAAAAAAAAAAACCCCCCCCCCCCCCCCCCAAAATGATTCTACAGAGTTCACCCCCACATAAAACCCCAAGCTGCTCAAAACAGAAACCACTAAAATCCATCCGAGTAGTACAGCATACAGAGAACACTGTTGTCTAGCAACCAAGTGCACCAAGAATAATTCCTGCTTATTTTCAGAGATGTATACATTTTTCACATCAGCATATACCACACATGTACATACACAGGGAAAAAAAATATATACATATAAAAAAAATCACATACCTTTTGCACCTCTAAGTACAAATCCAAATCCTTCATTGTCTTTTTTCTGCAGGACCACTGCCTTTTCTTCAATAATGCAGTCACTGTAGAGAGAATTCCGAGGATAGCGACCATTATTACATCCCTTCATCACCACTGTAGTAGCTGCTCCTCCAGTGTGCAGGTTCATCATCATCACAGCCAGTTAATCAAATATTGCAGTAACCAAGCATGGGAAAAATTATAAATGAACAATAGTGGAGGAAAGAGAGAGACAAAGCTTAATGGTAAAAAAGAACATGACAGTGCAACTTAAAAGGAAGAGAGAGAGAGAAGAAAACGAAGAAATCATGCATGATGGTTTGTTCTCTATAGAAATGACTGAATGAATGTGTGATCATGTAATCTGTGGGCTAGCTAGAACTCTAAAAGAAAAGAAAGTAAGTGAACTGAATGACAGTATCATTAATAAACTCCTCAATCGTGGATGTACCAGATGCATCTTCTAGTGAAGCCAAAATGAAACCAACCAGAAGAAAAATGAGGCAGCATTTTAAATTTATAGATAGATATCTGTTTGCTGTATAAGCTAGCTAAAAGGCACAAATACAGTCAGAAAGCTATGCCTTGCATCAAAAGCCCTTTTTCAATCCTATTGAATGTTGCATGCTGCAAGAATCCCACATGACCATCTGACAGCCTACAATGCTAACAACGTGCAGCTGCCTTGGCGTCATCAAGCACAATTTCCACAGCATCAAGAATCTGCATAATTGAAATAGTAACAAGCCTTGTTACAAGCAGGAGAACACATTCTTTAAAGAATGTGTATTTTCTGCAAAACAAATAAATGCTGTAAAACAAGGAGGGAGTTAACAAGTCAATTAAATGCAGGCAGCATTTCCTTAAAGAAAAAGTAGCCGTAGGATTCTTGCTGGCATTCTCAAGAAAAAAAACCAAACAGTAGACACTGGATGAAGGAAATGCAAATGGACCAAATTAGAACTGGTTTAGCATAGATTTAAAATCTATAGATATATATCTAAATCTATGTACAGATAGACAGACAGACAAATTAAAACTTGCTGCTTGCTTGTACCATCTTCCACCTGCAATACACACACACGAAACTAAAGCCACAGAAAAGCTTCTATTTGTCCAATTTCTCACGTTTCTTTCAAAGTAAATAACCACAATTGGGTTCATACAAACGTTTCTCTCAAGTACTCATTATAGACTGCATGATATTCTCTCCATAAAGACAGCATTAGATTAACTCTAGTATTCATGAAGTGTATATACTACAAAAATATGGCAGTGAAATGGCTTGATACTCAACTAGTATTGAAGGTGGAAAATAGTATAAGCAAGCTGCAAGTTTTAATTTTCATTAAAACTTGGTCAACTTCCCTTGACCAATCTGGGCTGAATTTCATTTCACTACAGTTTTGTTCGTCCCAAATATGCATAAGTTTTCTTTATACCATCGTCTTCCACTGTAGGAACATTTGCTCTTATCTACATCATGGTGAGTGCACCCATGACCCTTAGACATCATTGCATAGCAGATGTAACACACAAGATATAAACACTGTCCTATGCATCATTTTTTAAATACAAATGGAAATAATGGAGAATACAAAGCTGCAAGCAGCAATTGTCTAAGCCTTGAATGTATCAACAGGTTTACCAAAGGGGAAAGAAAAAAAAAAAAACTGATAAAAGTAAATCAATACAACACAGCACCACTAGTTAATAATAATTTGGAGGGTACTGGGAGAAACTGAACACACTAGAAAGTTTAGGGTTTTATTTTCCTATATCCTCCAATAAATGCCATACAAAATTATGAATATCAATATTTACTATTTTAACATTATTTCATTCAATCCTGCTCCAATTAATATTTTAGCTTTTTTCAGTACTAGCAATAAATTATAAATTCCTCTCTCCCATCATAGTTGAAGAAGTAGTCACAAAAACAAAACGTCATAGACCTAGTTTCTATTGTTGGTTGCGTCGTGGCCTTCCATAACATTGGGTAAAACATTACTTTTCGGCCACCTTTCCACCTCATAAGAGGGATGTTATTTGTTGAAACTAACATTTTCAACAACAGTTGTTGAAAATTGTATACAGCCAGACTACATACAGCCAAAAAGCACTATAACAGTTTTATTAAGACGACAAAAAATACAAGAGTCCCATGATACCTGACAAGCAAATTAAAAAAAAATCTGTTTTCCAATATGGTGAGACAACATCAAATTAAGAACACCTGAACACAATAAAAGAAACTATTCATATGAGTAACTAAAACAAAATTTGTCTACTTTCATCTAGTCAACACAAAAGAGGGACTTGGAGTGATCTTATGACTCAATTGATTGCACCTCAAAACTTAAAAGTAGGCACAGTAAGCATAATTCTCTTTCCCTCCATACTGAAGAGATAGGAATCCAACAGCAGAAACAGAAAGAGCAAGGGAAACTAACAACAGACAAGAAGCTCATTTTCATATCCCCCAAGGGAACAAGCAGTCCAACCCTCAGAATAGTTTGCAATATAGTTTCCCTGGTTCCTTTATCCAATGTTAATGTCAAAGTGTTCAATTTATCCCTATTGAGACATGCTGAAGACCTGTTAGCAACCTATCTGGGGCCAGCAGAAAGCCAATCCTGCAAGCAGGTTAAATTATCATGGAACAAGCCTTCTTGGCAAAATGTCATCAATCCTGAAGGTGTTGTAAATACTTAGCTACATGGTACCCATATCAAGGCCTAACTACCAGTGACAAATAAGGGAGACGAGATTTTATACGCCCATTCAGAGGACTGGTCTCCAACAGGGGAAAGGAATATTTGGTCATAGGCAGGTTGAGAGGATCATACGGCTTTACATGAGCCTTAGTGGTCCCTGCTATGATGATGATGATGATGATGATGATGATGATGATGATGATGATGATGATCACTAGCCGAATGTTAAAAAAGTAAAAATGATATGAATTCAGTTGTCCTGCTTGGACAAACTGAAAATTGAGCAGTGTCCATTTAGCAGGGTACATAAACTAATGTTAGGTTTGCCATGAATCAGGGAGGGTTGCAATTTTTAAAATTACTGTATTTATTCAATTCTAAGATTAGGTTCTAGAGTCAAGGTCTCGACTGGGCCTGGGAGGCTCGGTGTCCTGATCAGCTGCCATTTCAAGCCATAAAGGTGCAGCAGAGTCAAGGGCTCCGGTGATCCCTGGAGGCTGGGAGAGGCAGTCAGCTGACTGGTATTTCCAGTGTTGGGGGTGCATTATATTCCTTAACTCTGATGTGCTCCTGAGGCTAGGAGTGGGAATCAGCTGACTGGCCTCCCAACTGCCAGTGCAGAAGGAGCCCGGGATCATTATCTCAGATGTTCAGCTAAAGGCACGATGGGATCTGATCCCTGATCCCACAACTGTGCCAGGAGCCAGCAAACAACCTGACATGAAACTGACTAAAGCAATAGATGCATGACTTGTTGCAGGAGCAAGAATGACCCTTTGGAAAGTCCAGAGTAGTCTTGGTGTAGTGCAATACACGGGTATAGAGTTGTCCATTGCTCATTCACTTTACATTTAATATGGATGTAAAGGCAAAATACAACAGTATGCAATGTATCATGTATTCACACTTGGAGATTTTTCCCCTCAATACAATGCAATATTTAGGCAAACAGTTTAATGGCTATCAAATACTCAGAGACGTGCTTTCTCTGCAGCAAATATCAAGTCATGTTGATATATCTAGGCAATGAGAGAAAGGAGGACAATTTAAAAGCAACGTTAAAACACTAGGCCTTTAAAAAGCAAATCTGTGCAACATGGGCAAGAGTATTGCTGAGCTAGAACAAGTACAGCCAGCATCTTAAAAGCAACAGCTACTGAAAGAAAAAAATGGATGCAGAAGCTTTTGTACCAGGGCAGAGAAGGACTAGAGAGTTTTTAATTAAAATCATAGAAATAGATCTATCATGAGAACAGGACATGTTTAAAGAATTGTCAAATCATGTTTGTAATCCACAAATTCATTACATGTAAATTTGTAAACTATTCAACTTAATGGGCCACCAAATGGCAGGTAATGGCAAGTTGCTGCTTTGTACATGAACAAAATTTCTTCCCGAATAGAGTTAAAAAGTTAAAAACTTTTCTTCCCGAATAGAGTTAAAAAGTTAAAAAAAGAAAAAAGAAAAAGGTGTTCTGGACCACTATTTGAGAGGTTATCAATGTGGGTCCCAAGGTTCAGACTTTTTAAACAGTCCCAGTAGAAGTCTACAATTAAATTTTTTGCCTGCTTCGGTAATAAAACTAGGAGGTCATTGACATGATGTAAGGTAGTGCCTGCAGAAAATCTCATTGCAAATAGAATTCTAGTGAAGAACAGGTTTAGGGATTGCTGGAAAGGGTCAGTCTAACTTACTATTTATAGGTATTTCCTCACTGTAACAAGTTCAGGAACGTGAAGTTGATCCTAGTAATTAAGAGCATCAAGATTAATGAAGACTTCGGATTTGATTGCTTGAGTTTCTCTGGCCATTGATCATCCAGCTGTACAATTTATTGCTGCACGATGTAGAGGTGGAATAAGAATTCATTGAGGGAGTATAAAATTGCAACAGTGCTTGGCACCATATGGAAGAAACAGGAAGATACACACATGGTCCCTGTCCCAAAGTGCTTACAATTCAAGGCAAGCCAGTGTGCTATTCTGTTAAATTTAACTCCAGACTTGTCTCTAGTTTCCAGAATACCTCCTTTATTCTGCTGATGCTGCTTCAGATTTACATGCTGATGTTACATTCTGGGTATTTTTTAAACTATACAATAAACATCAAAACTGTAGTAGGATGGGAAATACTAGCATCAAATCAATTTGTAAGTCCTATTTGTAAGTGGATATAAATAGAGAGACTAATATACTGGATATTGAGCAGTACTTTAAACAAACATGTTTTTATACTTTTTCAAATTGTGTGTGTGGCTGTTTATATACATTCTCTCTCTAGTGCCATTTGCTTTTGCATATATACATATTTTAGATGAGTATGGAAGACACCATAATAGTCATCAATAGTTGAGAGTGATCATGCACCGGGACAAAAAGAATCAATCTGAAAAAGTAAGATTGCTCAGGATAATGGAGGTGATGCACCTACACTACAGTTACTATCCCTACCTATTTTATGGCCATATTACAAAACAAATATGCTTGGGCTGAGATTCTTCTGCTTACGTTCAGACAGGATCATAAGACCTATGGAGAAGATACTATGTGCAAGGCATGCTTTCCAAAATCATGTTGCTAATCTTTGTCTTCAGCATTAAAATCATATGCTAGACCAATCTCAAAGCCTGCAAGAAGGATGTGTCAAACCAGGATTAAATAAAAAGCAAGCCTGGTCTCCTTTTCAGCAACGTGTGCCCATTACACAGAAACACTACTGTGCAGGCACTCTTACCTGAAGGCACTCCAATAAAGACATCATTTGCATCATATGAGGTCGTCTATTCAGTATGTTGTATAAAAGCCAGTAGTGCCTGGGGTATAGTTCAGTTTGCACATATCCATTTAACAAATCTAGTCAATTCTCCTCATTCTTTTGCTGCATTATTTTTATTGTGTATGCATACACACTTAGGGAGAACCCTGCTTCTCTCTGTGTCAGATGGGTGCTTGTTTGGGACAGCTGGAGCCTTGTCAGGTCTCAGAACAGCCCTTGAAGCCAGCCCAGGTTTGGCTTTTAGAGCAAGGAAGCAATCAGCTTCTTCCCACTGAGACCCCAGCCTTTTGGTCTCTCTCCCTCCCTGGGTCTCTGAGGCCCCCACTCAAGCAGTTAGCATCCAGGTCCATTCCTGGGAAACTTCACCTTCTTTTAGTGGCCCAGTACAACCCAGTTCCAAGAAGCACAGCAGATAGACTCTTTAGTGAAGGCATTTACTGAGGCAACAGCCAGCCAGACAAAAGGGTTAGCAGTCCCTCTACCCCCAATCTAGGCTGCACAGCCCTCAGCACTCCCAACATTACTCAGCTGTTCCCTTTAATCTCTCTACGCACCCACTCCCGTTGGTCCCCAAACTCTTCTGGCCCCAGACCTGTACACTGCTTTTTTCCAGCCTGCTTTCCCTTGTGTCATGTTTATCTCTCCTCAACATGCCCTGGGTGTTGGTCATGACACTTCTCTTCATAATGCCAACACAGCCATTCAAGACTGCTGATGCTAAAGGCACATTTCTTCCTGTAGAAGATGCATTAGCACTTAACCCCTTCTTTGCTGTGCACAGGTTCAGGAGGTAACTTGGGGCTTACACTATTACAACGACACTGAACACAGTTAACAGAAGTATTGCAGTAAAGCATGTAACCTGTCGTACCTTAACCCATGCTCCACCCACTCTTTACAAACTAAAGCCTCCTCCAAACAGTAGTAGCGCACACTTGACCATAAAGACTTTTTTTTTAGTCCTAAATAACAGAGTAAGAATCCGCATGCCAGTTAGCCATGTATAGGGCCTGTTAAATCATAAGAATCTAGGTTTATTTATGGGTAACCTGGAAGGCTATTAGTAAACAGCAATAGCCCTGGATAGTATCAGTCCCTTTGGAGCTACCAGGAAAGAAAGTCCCAAACTGTTATTTTTTAAATATGGGAATAGCAGACATTTATACAAAACCTGCACAAACTGTTCAGTATCGTCTGCCACACACCACAATTAGGTGGAAATCCTTGGAGCCATCTTTCCCAAAAAGTAAATATAGACAATGTTTTCAGCATTGGATAAAGTGTGCCAGTACTGCCCTTGGACATCCCTGAAATCATGTGTTTAATAATGAAGACATCTGGACCCAAACCAAATTTCTTGTCTATCAAGCGGTTCTCATCTCCACCCTGTTGTACATTGTTCCTGTCTCATACCTGTATCAGAAATGCCTGGAAAATTGCCACTAGTGATGTATTCTGAAAATCTTCTGCATGAACTGGAAGGACAGACGAATGAACACCAGCATTCTGGCTCAAGCAAATTCCACCAGCATTGAAGCCACATTTATATGACATCAGTGCCACTGGACAAATTCTATACAGGTGTCAAAAGTCAGTTCCTAAAACAGGTCCTATACTAATTGAATATACAGATCTTAAAATTAGCCTCCTCAGTTATCAAGGACTCACCCCACAGACTTCACTGTTCAGTGGATGACAGTCATTCTCATAATGCATGCCTGGGACAAGCAGGCATTGAAGGACAATAATAGTAACCCTGGGTACTATCGATCACTTTGGGGCTACCACACTGTAACAACATAAGCACTGCCATACTAATGGTCCAGCTAGCCTAGTATCAAGTCTCTGATAGTAACAGGTGTAGAATCTTTAGAGGGAGAGCACTGAACTAGATAGACCTATAGCAAGTGTTCAGCCCCTGCCATGGTCCCCAGTACCATGTTATCCATCCCACAGGCTCCCCATGGGTCCAAAACTTTGGCAGTGGGAAAGCAGTGTCACCATTCCCCTGGTGTCAAATTTCTGGACATGTGGGTAGGTCAGATAATGTGGCCCTGTTATCTGGATTGAGGGCACAGGGTGGCATGGGGGCAAACTTGGAGATTTTATTGTGCACCCCCATTTCCAGATCATTGATGAAAATGTTGAACAAAACTAGGGCCAGCACAGATCCCTGCAGGACCTCACTACTGATCTCCTTCAATCCTGAAAAGTGATCATTTAGCCTTAGCTTTTGCTTCTTAGCTTTTAACCAGCTCTCAGTCTACAAAAGAACCTTCCCTTCAGTTCTGTGGCAACTCCTTTTTTTGAAAAAGCATTTGGTGAAGGAGCCTGTTGAAAATTTTTTGAAAATATGTTATGTCGACTGGACCCCTCTTGCCCATGTTTGTTAATGCCCTCAAAGAACTCCAGCAGATTTGTGGAGGTAGGATTTCCCTTTATTTTCCCCAGATGATAACTGTCCATGCAACTGCTGATTTTATTCTTTATTATAGACTATCATTTTCTAAAACTAACATTAGAATAGCAGACATGACTTCTTAACAACACAAGCAAGTTTTATATATTGTCTGCCACATGGGAGAGGCAGAGGCAAGTCACTCATTTGTTTTAAAGTAGAGTTCCATTTTGCACCATCATGCTATGCTACTCTCCCCCTCGTTATTAGATCACTCATTGAATCTAAGCATCATACTGCACGTTTCAACTTTTATGCCTAGGGGAAAAAGGCAGAGATTAAGGCACAAATTGTTAAGTGTCAATTCATTTTGGGTGCTATATCTGAGAAGCTTGAAGTTTGATTTTTAAGAGTACTTAGCTTGTTATAGCACTTGATATGTTCAAAGCAGAGCTCCTAGTGACCTCTGCTACCCTTGAAGGCTCAGTCTGATTTGTAGAAGTGCCAAGTGTACCAAGAAAGTGAAAAATAATCCTCATCTGAAATAGTGACTTCAAGTGACATGCCCATTACTACAAAGGAACTCTGAGTTGAGGCTAATTCTCAGTGGTGGCATTTGATGATTTTACATACAGCTATAGCTCAACTTCCAAATACCATCCCATTTCCTGCGTCCAACATAAATGCTAGGAGTTTCTCATTTAAGTGACTGTAAGAATTGGAAAAAGAAATACCTTATTCTCAGAAGTTGCTTGAACAATTTTTTGCTGAATCTTCTCCAAATAGTTAAGGGTGGAGACAGACATCTAGCCTAATTAAAGTTTAGCCTAAATGGAAAATTTTGCCAAAATACAAGCAACTGAAATCAAGATTTATAAAAGGGTGGTGTTCAATTTCACTGCAGCGTTGCTCATAATACATCCCTGTCAAACTTGGGATCACCACTCAGAATCAAGCCCCATTAACCCACTTCCATCCTGCAGGCAAAGCTCAGCAACTAGGTACAGGAGATAGTTCGGTAGCGTGGCCATCAGAGAGGACATTCCAGGTTTTTGCTGCTCCGTCCTCTAACGATACGAAACGAGATGCCTTTATATCCTCTATTTTTGTCTTGAAGAGAAAAGATAGAAGCCATAAAGGCATCCAGTTTTGTATCAACAGGGGAGAGAGGACAACCGGACTGTCCTCCATGATGGCCACCCTATAGCTCAGAGCAGTTGCATGTACCCCCTGACAAAGTGCCTGAGCTTGGATCGCACACAGAAGACTCTTCTCAACTGCAACTCACTTGGTTGCAAGTGAGTAGTCCTGGGCTTGGCAGAGAAGTTGTATGGACAGGCCCCTTTTCCAGTAGTCAAATCTTATTCACCTTATCTCCTACTTCTCCTTACCTTTGGATGCTGCCTATAAGATCATAAACAAAAATATCAGGCATGGTAACAGATTACAGAGCGGAAGGTAATGTGCTTTAGCTGTTGTAGAAGTTGTTTATTAGAAAGTGAGATCATTTTCATTATAATAGTAATGTACAATTTAAAATGTAAAAAAAGTTTGATTTCTTATCTATATACCTAAACTCCTCCTGTTCTGAAAGATGCTACTATCCCTTTAGTAACGATTCTGTATGTAACATTCATACACACGGACACACCCTTCTACATAATAAGTTTCATTAAAAAAAAAAAGTGTTAATTCTCAAGATGGAGGGTATTCCCAAGTATACTGCAAAATTCTGCAGTCTTTGGTCTGACACACTGGAAGACCAGCCCAGTGCTCTTTTTCTATTCCCTTTTAAAATAGGTGGTATTTCCCCCTCACACATTTACTTTCTTCTGGGAGTCAACCACAGCTGGCCCTTACAAATTTAGGGGAGAATCATGCTCTAGACACTCTACCCAGACAGCATACCTTGTGCTTGAAAGTGGGGTCTTTTTTCCTTTTCAAGTCACATCAATATAATTAAGGGAACATGACTTCGAAAGGACCCATGTGGATAACAGAGCCCAGTTGTCTTCATTTTTCTTCCCATACAAGAAAGACAACTTTCATAGACTACTGACGGTCACTCAACTTGGAAACTGACTCTAGATTCCTGCACTTACTGTATTGCTATTGTTTGTTGGCCCATAACTTTATGCCCCCTCAGCTCTTACCCTTAGCATCTTTCAAGTGCCTACTTCTACCTTTTAAAAATAAGTATTATTACCCATCTCGCCTCAGCCCCCTTGGTATCTCTCTGAATTTCACCCACAATCCCTTCCACACTCTAAATTCACATCACAAGGGCTGTTCTGCCAAAGTAACTTTAAATGTATTAGTTCCTTAGATCAAAACAAGTAAGCTCGGTTTACAGGCTGCAATGGTTTCCCCATCCATATACCAGTTTGTTGTCTTTTCATATTATAAATAATTTGAGACTAATTCCATCTTCCTATATGATTACACAATGCCTAGCAGAATGTAGCTCCATCCCCATAGGAGCCTTTGGGTACCATTTATAATTTATATTGAAACAGTAGCTGTGGGTAAAGCATTTCACTTCAGAGACTCCACAAGAGCCCCAGATAGCACAAGACTATAAGAGGCAAGACTGAGAGGGAATGCGAGGTGGATAGCAGGTGATGTCTCGATTGGGTCACCTTTGCTCCCAAACAAATAGGTGGACACCAGAAACAGCTGAGAAAGCTAACAAAGCTTTTCTGTTTGCTCATCCACCTGGAAAGTGTTCTTAGTTTTAAACAAAATTTGGTCTATTTTGGTTTCTTCTTTATTTGGGAACTTGTTTAATCTTTTGCTGAGAAAGTGTTTAGGAAACCAATCTGGCTACTAAAGCACTTTGTCTTTTTCAAAGTCAATTGCTGTCAAAGCCATCATGACAATGTTCACTGAGGGCTGCCTCTCATTGCTTTACTAGATCCTCCTTGCTCAGCTCTAGGGAGAGCTACAACAAATGATTGGAATATAACCAGTTTTCATTTTCTGCTCCTTCAATGTTATACAAGTCTGCAAACAGGACAGGTGCCTTCTTAGTGAAAGAAGAATGCCAAAAAGAATGTTATGAATGACTAGACAAAGTGATTTACATGAGAGGTATACAGTTGTATGAATGCTATTGAAGTGATCTTTCTTATGCTATAGAAGAGAAAAAAGAATACTTGCAAGTACTGATGATTACAAAACTTAATCTAGCCCATAATGGGTAACATGAACAAGAGAAAGCTGTACAGATTTTAAACCTAGATATGAAATATTACTGGATAACATAAAAGTCAGAGTTGAGGGCCACTGACAGTTACTGTTTCTAGAGCAGGAGTGGGAAAAATAAAGCCCGTGGGCCAGATCCAGCCCACCATCAGATCTGATCCAGCTCATAGGTGGATAGCTGTCAACTCACTGGACCTGGCCTGTGGCAGGTGGCTTTGGCTGCTGCGTGGTGCCAGGTGAGTGGATGGGCAGGACTGCTTTGGCCCAACAGCATCAGGCATCAGCTGTGGACCCAGGCAGGGCTTCCTTCTCAGTGGATGGGCAGCAGTGTTAGTTGTGGACACAATGGGCAGGTACAGGAGCCCTGCTACAGAACCTGGTGGCAGCATCCACAGTTGACCCACTACCCTCTTAGCACGGTGGAAGCTCCTGCTTGGAGCCCCAACCCAGAGCCTGCCAGGGGCATCAACTATAGACATAGGCAGGAGCTGCTGCTGCACCAGATGGCAGCATCTCTCTTTGCTCTTCTTATCCCTGCCTCTTGCCCCTTGCCTTCTCCATCCCTCCCCCTCCTTGCAGAACCCAGCTGAAGCTGGCACTGCTGCCTGCCTAGCGCAGCAGCAGCTCCCGCCTGGGTCTGCTGCTGAGTGTCTGGGCTCCAGGCAAACTACAGCTTCAGCTAGGTTCAGGAGGGAGGGACTCTACAGCACACTGAGCCCAGTCAGAGGTAGGGGTGGAAAGAGATAGACACACAGTGGGAGAAAGACAGACAGACAGTGGGTGGGGGAAGAGACAGAGAGAGGGGGGGGAAAGAGACAGACAGAGAAGAGAGAGAGAGAGAGAGAGAGAGAGAGAGAGAGAGAGAGAGAGAGAGAGAGAGAGAGAGAGAGAGAGAGAGAGAGAGAGAGAGAGAGAGAGAGAGAGAGAGAGAGAGAGAGAGAGAGAGAGAGAGAGAGAGAGAGAGAGAGAGAGAGAGAGAGAGAGAGAGAGAGAGAGAGAGAGAGAGAGAGAGAGAGAGAGAGAGAGAGAGAGAGAGAGAGAGAGAGAGAGAGAGAGAGAGAGAGAGAGAGATGGCAGTGGGGGGGGGGGGGAGAGGAACAGAAATGGATGTGTCCCTCAACAGGTCCCCAGTTAAGTGGCCCTCCAGCCCAAATAATTGCCCACCCCTGTTGTAGGGGCTGCCTACATTATATCCAATTCTTAGTGAGTGCATCTACATGAGACATTTTACTAGGGAGATGCCTAATTAGCTCCACAGTAAACCTCTCAGTGTCTACATGTGTGCCTATTAGGATATACAAAACTAAATATAGTTCTACCCCTAGCCTGATCTGGAGGTTGCTTGTGTGTGTGTGTGTACAGCAGCACACATGCAGAGGTTGCTCAGCTGGCAGGGGCAGGGTACTTTGGTGCAGGAGTTGCCTACCAGCCCCCCTGCAGCACATTGAGCCCAGTCAAAGCAGCCCTGGGCTGCTGCCAACTGGGGCTGCTCTGACTGGGTTCAGTGTGCTGCACACAAATAAACTCCAGAGCAATATACTACAGAGTTATTTGCTCTTGGGTGCACATTCAAACAGCATGCCTGGAAGCAAAAAATTCTCAAGCAATAAGCTCTGGAGTTTATTCATGCACAATAAATTGCATGTGTAGACATGCCCAGTAATAATTAACATAAATAGTTAGGAAGTGGGTATTTGTGGAAACCAATAAGCCTATCAAGCTTCCAAAGACTCACTAAATCAAACTCTTTATTATATTGTAGGCAAGAAGAATTTTATTTAGATAGCATGAGAGTAATTTTTAAATTGAAATAGGCATAAACATTTCTAATTCTTTTAAAATTTTCCTCTTCTTTATGCATATGTATACCAACTACTTTTAGTGGCACTGGATGACAGCGCAGTACAAAAAAAAAAGAGTCTACTGAAAATATAAGTAGCAGCATTTGGGCTCATGCCGCTATCTAGGAGCTTGCTCCAACTGTCACTGGTTTTAGTACGAACAGCTATACCTTGCAAATTTTTACACTAAGTCTGCAAGAGAGCTTCCATAATGATATCTAGCTACCAAAATGTGATGCTACTCATAGCATGAAGACGTTATAGCTCAGGGACTTGTGGAACAGCATAAACAACTGTTGGTATTTATCTGAAGCAAACTCTAAACTCTGAACTTTTGATTATCCATCAATTGAATTAAGGTTGTAATATGGTTATTTTAAAATTACACATACACAGGGTCTTGAACTTATGATCTAATCCTATCCCCAGGATCACTGTACAAATCTACTACACACAAATAAGCAATATTTGTTTTAGTACCAAATCTATTCTGAATTGCTTATGACATCTTCCCATTATGATTTAAAAATTAGGGCATCTAATAACTTCAAGACATTATATCATTTGACACAAATGTCAAAATTTAACAAAAAAATTACTGATTGAAGGTAAAAAAGATCCTCAGAAGCAAAAACACACACACAACCCCACCTCCCTCCCCCCCACAGTTAAGATCCCAAAACAGACCTATTAATGACATGACCCACAAGATGCTATTGTATTGACACACTCAAGAAAGCAAGAGTGACAAGTCACTTGGCAACTTCTTCCAAGTTTCTCACCAGTGCAGGGTACGGGTAACCTAATTCTAAAAATAAAAGTTTCCATAAATGAGTAAATCAATTCAGAATAAGTGCCAGTTCAGCCTAAACATAACAAATCTCTCCTCATTTTTTCCAAAGTATTTTGTGCTCCAGCTGCTAACTGACCACACTGGAAAGAGATGCATGTATGATGGCTAAGTCTATATCTTATGTCAGTAAAATCCGCTACTAGTTTGCCAATGGGGTATTTTCTTAAACATGAATTAATCCAATTATGCACAAATGCACAATGAAAGTCAGAAGCAACATTAGATATTTGTTATCAACATCTGTCCAACAGAAAATGAGCTGTGAGTGGATGGAAGGAATTCCCCAGCTATTTGACGATGGCAAGCTGACCTACATCTTCCCCCACAATAGTCTAACAACTTATGCCTTTAGCCAGCAACAATTTTAGAATCACTTCCAAAACTCACACCACCAAAAAAGGCCCCAGAAATAGACCAAAATATGGACATTCCTGCCTTAGTTTTTAAAAGAATTTAATGAAATGCAGCTATTTCAATCCCCCTAGCCAAAGTGTATTGCTTTGTAAAAGCGACTCATTTAATGGGTATACATTTAACATGAAGTTTCATGCAGAGGAATAGATGCCATCTAACTGACAGATTTGACTATAGGCATATCCAAGAAGGCATTCTCCTAGCTAATTATACTGCCAACAGTCTCTCCTTCACTATCTCTAGGCCTGGGGGAATCCACATGAGAATTGCAGAGAGTAAAACATCTGAACTACTGACAGCTCCAATGCAACCCTGCACATCTTGTTAAAGTTTGAGTCAGTGAATCTTAACAGATTGCTGATGATAGGTACACAAACTAGGTACACATTCAACAGTCCCTCCTGTCTATGAACACTTTGATTATGGATAGATGATCTCCGATTCAGCAAACAAATACATTAATGCACCACTACCAAGCTATAAATCAAGAATACCCTTTGAGTCCCTGTCAGACATCAGCCACTATGAAATCTATATTGTGGAATATCCAAAAAGTAGCCCTTCCATTGAGGTGTAAAGGACATGCTGGCATCATCTTTCAGGGGTAAAATTTTCAATAGCAACCATATTTGAGTCCAAACGTAAAACACTATGCACTGACATTTTTTAAAAATAGGTTAAATGTACAGTCACGAAGTTGAGAGTTACTACAATTTTTTTCTGAAAAAAGCATAATTACAGCTGCTCAGTGTTGTCATACACCTGACCTTGATTTAGAGTCAGTTGGCACTAGCTGAAGTGCCAGATATACTACAAGTCTCAAGCAACTGCTGACATCACTCTAAGATGCTACACCCTACATAGTCTCATAACTACTTAGCCATTCCCATGGCTAAGCAAAAGGCTATTTCACTAGAACCAGCAAGCAAAGAGTAGGACTGGGAGGGACCCACAACAGACTTACCAGCTGGAGGCAGCCGTGTCCAGCAGCTGTGCTTAGTCTATGGCTGAATTTTCAAAGCAGCGCTGAATCTTTTCCGAATCGATTCAGAGGCTTCCAATTTGATTCAGACCTTTTAATTGGTCTTCTGATTCAATTCGGATTCAGAGATTCAGCCAGTGAATTGGGCCGAATATCCTCTGAATTCAACTGGCTACCAAAACTTTGCACAGCCCTAACAAACAACTGTTTATCTGAAAAGGTCCACACAGGAACATCTACACAAGGCCTTTTTGCAAAAGCACCCACTAAGAAAGCCCAATTATTATGAAGACAGCAAAAAAGAATATTATCAATTTCTTGCTACTACAGTGGATGGATAATAGATTAAAACATGTTCCGATGATCCTAGAAGAGGGACCATGCCCACTGGCGATGTGTTCGGGGTGCACATACACCCCCCCCCCCCCCCCCCGAGATAGGCCATGCACCTTCTGGAGCGTCAGCCATGAAACGGGAAGTGCCAAGAGAAGTCCATTCCCGGGTTCGCTGCTGGCTCAGCGATTGGTTGCTGGGAGACCCTCTCCCTTGTCGGCAATCTGGTGCCCTCCCCAGATTCGGGAGGCACAAGTTGCCCGTGACCATGCCCACTGATGCAATGAAATTAAAATAATGCACGTATGCATTCTGCCAATCTATTTGACCCTGAGTGCATGAGCAAGATCTTTCAGCCAGGTACCATAGAGTACATACTTTAGAATTTCTACAGTCTTTCACAGCAACATCACACTTGCAAACTCATGGCTGTCCAGCAATTAATCAATGCACGCAGATTCACCTCTGCTGCCTCCCGTTTTGAGTCCATGTCTTGCAGCAAGAGTTATTTGTTCAAGTACATGAGTTTGTACTTGTCAATTTTGTTCCATTCTTATTGCTCCTCTCCACAAGACTATCTAACCTTCCTGTATGATAATTTGATCCTCCTCTTGGCACTCTCAGTTTTGTTATCCACAAATTTCACATGTGGATATCTAGCTTTTGCACCAGTGGACGTGCTAAAGAGACCTGAGGACCAAGTCCTCCCTCCAGTCTGATAACTTCTTTTTCTACATACCACTTTGAAGTCTCCCTTTCATTCAACTCCATATCTACCTTATGATTATGGCATCATTTTCCATCTTTTCAAGTTTAACTAGTATTTTTTTGTAAGGCAAAAGTACTAGAACCTGGTGCCTAGACACAGGTGTTTAAGTCATCACTTTGAATATAGGCAAACTCAATCAGTCATTCATTCCAACAGCCTCCCCACCCCCACCACTGCAGGAGACACCTCTGTGTGATAGCCTACTGGTTACAACATTCACTCAAAAAGTGGGAGATTTCAGCTGTAGGCCTTCCTCAGCCTGAGAGATTTTTGAAGCCCATCAGCTGCTATGAGTGCCCTAGCCATCATGCTTGAAGGAGGATGTAAGCACTCTACACTCTTCCTTTAAATATTGGACTATTGTACAGCAAGGGCTCATCTACACGTCACTATGGCACCATTGTTACTACACTGTGATTTAGTATTGCCTTTTGGAAGTACTAAAATCATGGCACAGTAACAGCCCGTACTGCATTGTACGTGTGGCGCATGGTTATTTTTACCAGCTACTTTGTCATAGTGGCACACTATACCAGGGAAGTACATCACTACTGTGAAGTAGCTGCTGGTCACATGTAGATGTCCATGGATGCTATGTCACCATAGCGCTTTGCTACCATGACATAGCATCACATGTAGACATGCCCAAAGAGATGAAAGATACATATGTCCACATAACTCTACAGCCATGGGAGGGGGCAGTTCCACTTCTTGCTCTGAATTAATTTATGTATTGTATCCAGCTACTCCTTAATGCAAAATGCATAAAGCTGTCCCTCTACATAAAATGTAGAGGAAAAAAAATTGCTTAAGATGTCTGCCCAATATTGGATATATATTTTGTTTCACACTCTTTCAGCCTTCACTCATTTCTCTGTTTTGGTAAATACAGATACAATACTCCCTATATCAAAGCTGTACTACAAGAGACTTTGCTCCCACCTTTCATGAACAGTTTCTCTCTAAACAACTAATTTCCCAGGATGCTCAATATCTGCAACAGTTTTGAGAGATTTGGCTACAGTTTCGCATGTAGGGAGAAAAATTCTAACTATGTAGGGGATTATGGATTACTTAAACTTCCTCTTACCTGGTCCCTTCATACCTCCTACATTTTTCTCCTTTCCATTAGCAAAATGGTAGGAAAGATTTAGAGACAAAAGGCAGTTCGCCCTCCATGCTGAATTACTGTAGTCCCAGGCCTTTAGAACAGCAGCTTTGTTCTGCTGCATGTTCATTGTTGCTTAGCTCCTTTGGCTGTAGCTGAACTAAGTAGATCACAACTACTACTTTCCTGTATCATGGCAACTATGGATTAAGAAGATAAAACAAACCAAGGATTGAAAGTCAGTTATATTGTGGGGGAGCGGAACAGAAAAGTGTGGCCCCTTGTCCACCCATCTGCATGTGCATTGCAGAACAGAGGTGGCTGGGGCAGGGAGCAGCTGTGGGTACCATTTATCTGCAGTATGCTGGGGCACCTGGTTCTGGGCAGGAGGAGTGGAGTGATCACATTCCTTCTAGCACAGGGGCCAGGCACTTTGGCACCCGTGGAGGATTCTCGTGGCACTTGAGGACTGCAGCAGCAGGAAAAAAAAGAGAGAGAGAGAGAGAGAGAAAATGTTTTTGTGAATTTCAGAGAAGCAAGGAGGGGTAGACACTTGATCTTGGGGCTTGAAATTGCAGCAAAACAGGTTTAGAATGGATATCAGGAAAAACTTTTTCACTGTTTGAACAGTGTGACAGTGGAACAGACTGCCTAGGAAGTTGTGGACTCCCATCATTGGAAGGTTCACGAAAGTCAGGCAAACATCGATCAGAGATAATCTGGGTATAGCTGTGCCTGTGTTCTGCAGCGGGCATTTCCCATGCTTCTGGGATTTGCTGATTGCCACATGGGGCCAGGGGGAAATCTTTTTCCCTTTTTGATGCTACATGCATCAGGGTTTTATTTAAGCATTCCTCAGTAGCATTGGCAGCAACCAAGGCTGGGGATTTTGACTGGGGTGTGCCAAAGGCAAGGGGGAGTGGGATGCGGGTGCTGCTGCTGTTTGCCCAGCCGGGGCGTGGGTGGGTGCAGCAGCACTGGAAGCAGGAGTTCCTGTGCCCTTCTGCCACTTGCCCCATTCTGCCCAGAGCGAACAGCACCTGCGTTGTGCCCCCTCAACTGGCTGGGCAAGCGGCAGCAGGGCACAGGGACTCCTGCTGGGACCTAAACCTGGAAGTTCCTGGCTAGAGGGTCTTGCCCTACTGCTGAGGGTCAGGAAAGAATTTTGTCCACCACACTTCAAAGATGTGGAAACAATGGAATTGGAAAGAGTCCAACAAAAACTATGGAAGATTAAGTACATTTGGATTATAGAAAGGAAAGCAGGAACAACTGGGATTATTTAGTTTGGAACAGAGATGACAGATGGGTGATGTGATAACAGAGTTCAAATACCAAGTGGTTTGTATATAGGTTGCTATAAAGAGTTAAAGAACGTGGTGATAGACCAGGAGCAGGCAAAATATAGCCTATGGGCCACATCTAGCCCACCAGGAAATTTCATCAGGCCCATGGGCACCCACCAATTAACTGTAACCCACCTAGCCCATACACCTTGCTCCCACCCTTGTGTGCAGAAGAACCCAGCCCAACCAGCATGCAGCTGCTGGATGCTGCTGCCACCATTACTACAGCCACTGGGGAACCTACTTAGCTTCCCCAGTGTCCAGCAGTTCCTCCTCATCTCCCTGCTGCAGTGCTCACTCCAGGCAGCAGGAAGGGAAGTGGCAGGGGGAGTGGGAGCTTCAGCTG
>NW_017729025.1:112584122-112585538 GCF_001723915.1 Gavialis gangeticus | reverse complement strand
GGGAAGGAGTGTGGAGCTCAGGTGGGCAGATTGTGGGTGAGAGAGGATGGGGGCATGTCTGGGGACCTTCCACTCACTCCTTCCCCCCCGACCACCATGATGCATAGCTCCTACCATCACCAGCAGGTGCTCATGGCACTTGTGGCCTGTGCAGGTGCTGCTGCCTACCTGTACACAGCTCCAGCCAGTGCTGCATGTGGTGACAAGGAGCACAGCTAGGCAAGCCTGCTTATACTGCACAGTGCGCTTATAGCTCCCGGCACTCGCATGCCAGCAGGGGACACCCCACATAATGGAGACAGCTGCCTTCCCCACCCCCTGCCTTGCAGATCTCAGGACTCCACTGGAAATGGAAGGGAGCACTGCCCTCTGCTTCCCAGCAAAGTCCTGGGACCTGCATGGTAGGGGGCAGGGAAGGCAGCCAGCTCCATTTTGTGAGGCTTCCCCCAATAGTGCACGAGTGCCAGGAGCTGCATGTGCACTGTGGGGAGCCCCATGTAATAGAGAAGGGCCAGTCTAGCTGTGCTCCTTGCCATCACGTATAGCACTGGCCTGAACTGTGCACTGCCAGGCGGTAATGCTTGCATGGGACACAAGCACCATGATCACCCACTGCCTGCTGCTGCCACTGGTGGCAAGGGCTATGCACCATGGGGAGGGGAGTGTGGGGTCCTCCCTCACATCCCCTATGCCCCCACACACAGCCACACTCCCTCCCAAACCACACACACATCCACCCTCAACCATACCCCACACACAATATATAAGGGGAAGACTTTACTTTGAGGTATTATGCAATCATCTCTATATATAATATGAAAACACATCATGACAAAATTTTGTAATTAAAATTAAAATATGTTATAGCAGATGTTTGACTTTTAGTATATGATTTGGGGTTTTTTTGGTTCCAAGATGGCAAAACTCCCACTCCCAAAAGGAGCACTTTCCACAGGTAAGGGGAGGGACTTCTGGTAGCAAAGGTCAAGGGTTAGGGGCAGAACTTCCAACTGCAAGATGGCAACCAGGGGGCAGGGCTACCCATGGCCCTCAACAGCTAACCAAAACTCATTAAGCGGCTCTTCAGCCAAAATAATTGCCCACCCCTGTGACTGATTAGATAGGAGGATAGTCTAAAAACAGGACAAGAAGTAACAAGTTTCAAAGTGCAAAAAAGGAAACTTTAGGTTAGACATTAGGAAGAACTTCCTAACTACAAGGGTGGTTAAGAAGTGGAACAGATTACCTAGAGAGGTTGTGGAATCTCTGTGCTTGGAAGCTTAAAGCTCAGTTACACAAAACTTTGGATGAGATCTGGCTTAAAGAATAAGGATCATGCTTTGAGCAAGGAGTTGGACTAGATGGCCTCCTGAAGTCCCATTCAGAACCACTCCCACCCCCACACTTCTCAGATCA
>NW_017729025.1:112571586-112584037 GCF_001723915.1 Gavialis gangeticus | reverse complement strand
TCATGCTTTGAGCAAGGAGTTGGACTAGATGGCCTCCTGAAGTCCCATTCAGAACCACTCCCACCCCCACACCTTTAAAAAAAAAAAAATGCTTCTACACTAGCACACTTGGATGTGGGTGCTACCCATATGTCTGTCCTACCAAGTTGGGGAAGGGGAAGAGGGGCAGAAATTTTGTCCATTTCCTGAACTTCCCCAGGCTTCACCTTGCTCCGCACGTCTGCAACATGGGCGTTTATTCCCATTGACCAATGACATCTACAATTCTATGCTCACCCATTTACTTTTGATTGCAACAGTGCAACTCTTTTCCCTTACCTCTGATCTTCTCTGTCCATCTGTCAGAATTAAATTTGATGGAAAGTGATTGAGGTAAATTGAACACAACAACTTAGTAAGTGAGCTGAAAATGATTTGATTGCAACTAACTTAGTTTGGTCATTGTATCCATGTTAATTTTACTATGGTGATTTACAAAGGCTGGAAGAAACAAAGCTAGTTTTTTGAATTAGAAGCACCTTCACATCATATGTAATTTACTGAGAAGTTCCAGAAATCATTGATAAAAAAACAAACAAACCCTAAACATAGTAGCCACAGGGTGCAAGGTAACATTAAGACAACCACCACCATGACTGTCCAGACACTTAGACTACTATCAAGTAAACCCCATAATATGCCACATTCCTGATACTTAACATAAGTTTTGGACACTGTGGCTCTTCTGTTATCCATCATTACAGCATGGGAAGTGTGGTACACCTACTTAATTTCGCTTGTCATATTTTGCAAGTTATGTAATGGAGATTTGTTTTGGGTGGAAGGTTGACATGGCCTTCTTCCATGTTTCTTAGCTTATACCCTGTACCTTTTAAACTGTGAATCCATGACTACATAATGGATAACCAACCTCCCGTGCAAAGCTGAAATGGGTGCAATGGCTCACAAGAAAGTGCATGCTTTATTCAAGCTGAATCTTTTCCTAAAATGAGAAAATGCAGCATACATGGTTTTTGGTGCATGTGAATCAGCCAATTAATATGGACTCTTAAATTAGTACTAAACTCCTTTTTACTCTGTGCCTTTTTTGCTCTGCTACAGCAAAAAGTGAAGGGCGATTTCCACGCCCCCCAGAACAGCATTTAAGTTACTGAAAGCATTTCAGCATTTAAGATACATGCAATACCCAGTCACCTCTGACTGGGATCAGTCTTCTCAGTGCTCTGGGTTCAATCCTGTCCTCTAAAACATAATCATAACAGTCCACATGTCTCCTAATGTAGCTACTGTTTAAAAAGAAGTACTCACTTAATGTATGGGTTATAAAACAAAGCAAGCTATGCCCCTTATTAATACATTATGCTCTCCCAGTTGTGAAATTACTTGCACTGACCAAAAAAGTTAAAGGTGAAAATTGGGAAATCGTGCGTCAGAAACAAGGCTGCTGCAGTCAGTCAATGGTATGTTGTATTATTAACCTGCTTGCAGATGTTAAAGCTAAAAAAACCCCAAACAAACAAACCAGAGCTTTACTTTAAACTTTGCATGCTCCTTGCCAAGCCCACAGCATACCCAGAAGAGGTGGCATGCTAGTAGGACCCAGCTCACCCAATATCTGAATCTATCGAGCACGTCAGTGGGGCATTTTAGCCTTTTTATCTAATAGCTGATTGGTTCTGGTATTAGATAAAAAGGGCCAAAAAGCCCCAAAGCACCCAATTTATACAAATGCTGCAGAGCTGGGTGGAACCAAATACGCTCCTTCTTCCAGTAAAGCGCTTCTTTTGTTTTTTGCAAGCAGCAAAAAGACTGTATTAGTCCAACATCTTGCTTCTTTTTACAGTTCTTTTCTTTATAGAGCCCTCCTAATTTAAAGAGCCAATCCTACTGGGCCTTTATACATAATGTCTATGTTACAGGTCAAGTTTTAAAATTCGAGCTTTCTTTTTGCACCTACATGGTAGGTCCCCATATGCAGGGGCATGCAGTTTGTCGCACAACAAACTGCTTTGTTGTGCCACATATTACACATAGGGAATGTGAAAACATTTGCCGCACTGCAAGTTTGCAGTGTGGTGGCAAAATTTGCTACTGGGAAATCCTGATAAAAAAACCTCTAAGGAAACAAGTGGCACTGACCATGTATCAGTAATGTGCACTGGAACAAACAAAGGGCTGACCATCCAGAGCAATGCTCTCACTGCCAGCCAGGCTGTGTGCTGCCAGATCTGCACCCCTGCTGCACCAGGACATGAGGTAATACTGATGTTGGCTATAGCCTCACCTACCCAGGACAAGTTCCTGCAGGTCAAAGCACATGTGCAGGGGCATGCAATGGGGCACAAAGCAGCAGCACAACTTTGTGCTGCTAGGGTTTGTGCCTCTACAAGTGTATCCCACAGGCTGCAGGTACCATTTATCTCAAATACCTGATTTGCACACATTGGACTCAGCCTATGAGCAGGCACATTTTTTTACCCCTGGGGACAAGGAGTGGCACACCTTGTGCCACTGCTACTTGTCTCCAGGGAACACCTATGTCACATGCCCTCTGGTGCGTGGCAGGTTACCCTGGGTTGAGTAGAGGGGGCTGGGGCCAGCACTGGGGCTGCAGCCTTACCTGGGGCCTGGAGGCCTCCTGAGGCTGCAGCAGTGGTGATCCTGCTGCTCAGAGCTTGGTTGGCAACTGGAGCATGGCTCCAGCCAGCCAGGCTCTGGTTTTGGGTAATGCATGCTGCGCTCACATGCGCTGCTCTGCTTTTTTCTCTCTCTCTTTTTTTTTTTTTTTTTTTTTTTTTTTTTGGGGGGGGGGGGTAGGAAGGAAGAGGGAGTTTCCTGGGGCCAATCCCCCACTCTGCTACCTTGCATTGTGGAGAACCGCTGAATGTATGGATGTATGATATGCGATGCCAGATGCATCTGTGGCATGGCTGTGCTCGCCTGGATGCAGCCATAAGGATTTAAAGAGCCAATTCCACTCAAAAAGTTCCAGTTGCAAAAAAACTGAGATGAGGCCCCAGTCAGCTCATTTCAAATAAATCTGCTGTACAGTCTTTCTATAACATGCTTATATTAATATAGAGAATGTGTTGTCACCTCAACATTTGTTCCGTTAGGAGAGCCCTTCTGTGTCTGTTCAATCAGGTTTACTGTGGTTCCCTGTTAGCTCTACCTTTAGTTTGTTTTATACCCAGGTTGTCATTGCCTGTGGTAGGTCTAGCTTGGTAATCTGAGGTTTCTGCTTGCCAGTTATTACTCGGAATTAATTTTTGTTCCATATATTGACTATCTTAGAAGCTTATATAGTACAACTTATTCTTCTCCTTTGCCCCAGCTGCAAAAAAGTCAATTCAGGTATTAATAATCAGCAATCCATGATGATACGTGAACTCCTGGCCCAGAATCCCCTCAATGGCCTGAAGTAATTAGCTAAGAATACAATGTCTTGTATTGGCAGAAACAAACAAAGTCAAATTTGACTCCAGTATTAGACAAATCACTATAAACTAGTCATCAACAATTTTGCAACTTTTCAAATAAATTGTTTTAACATTTAAAAGACTGTTGCATAAATGTTTTAATATTTATTCCTAAATGGGCCTGAGGGATGATGGACAATGTCTTGCTTTAAATATGCTAACAGAATTAAACTATATGAACCTGGGAGACTGTGTTCACTTCATTCCCTCATTGTGTTGTGCCAATAGCTCAAATTTGATATTTTAACCAATAACGGTTAGGTAAATTCCACATAAAAATAAATAAAAGTTAGTGCATTTATCTTAACAGAATTTGGCCTATCATTTAATGACAATTTTTCCACCTTTTTATTACTTAGTTGTATAAAAATTTTCCCTTTCACTCGACAAAACAGGCATTCAAGATTACAGATGAGTGCAAAATTGTTTTCCCATACTAGAAAAAATTATGATTAAAGTTATCGTAATCCACACCACGATTGATTCAAGACCTCTCAAAGTTTTCCATAACCCTTGCCTCACCCTCAAAGAATGAGACAGAGAAGACTCGCACCATACTAGCAAATACCTCAACAGTTCAGCAACTAGAATGTGAGGGACCAAGGTCATGGACTTGATTTTGGGTAGGGACAGACATTCAAAAAGCCTGAATTGATTCAATCTTTGCAGGTTAGACTAACCTGGCTAGGCTGAACTGGTTTGTAACTAGACAGACATTCTCTGGACTGAGGAAATTCAGGCACGTGCCTGCAGTGGCTCAGGCTAGAAGCCAGAGGACACTAGAGTAGCCCTCCCTTTCTTCCACAGCGCTGAGCTGAAGGGGCATGGCCAGGCTCCAGCAGGACTCTCCGATTAGGGAGGTCTGCCTGCATGGTCCCAGGCTTTTCCCTGCTGGTTGCTCAAGGGGCAGGAGTGTTGCCAGACCCCAGGCCCCCCAGGCCCCTGCTAGCACTCCGAGGCAAGGGGAGGGATGGAAAGGGTGGGTGTGCAGTGCACGCATCTGGTGATGATATGGAATTTTTCAAGCTCCGTAACTGAAGCAAACTGACAGGCCAGAAAGCCAGCAGGGGACTGATGATAATGATTATCACTTCATCAGCAAAACAGTAGGCTCTATTACTTCAAACTCTTCTTAAACAGCATACTGGCTTACCTGTTGATCAGCTCCAAATGGCCCTAAGCTGTTACTGTGCTGTCTGGCTGTCCCTGTGAAATTGGAGAGAGATGCACACAGAGACATCTCTCAGCTTTAGCTAGCATACCACGTACCTAGGTTCTGTGGGGCTGTGATCTGTGCTGTGGAAAATGGGGGAGGGGAAATCCCTGCTGAGCAGCAAGTGGTGAGGGCGGTGAGGAGTAGGGCAGGGAGAAGCCAGGCAGATCCTGCTGTCTGCAGTCTCTACCGGAGCTCCAGCCAGGGAGCAGAGGGGAGGGCCCCGCTCTGCTATGGAGCAGAGACCCACCCAGCCCAGCTTTATATGCACTGAACATCTGTTCTGTTACAGGTTTAAACCAGTTTCTGTGTAATGTCTGTCCCTAGCCTTTGAGTCTCTCACAATGCACTCTTAACACTACACTATTAGCTATTTAGGGTGGGGAGGGGGTGCATTTTGCTCCAATTCATACAGGATGTTGAGACCCTTAAGAGAGGGTAAGCAAAATACCATGACCTCCTTATAGCAATCAGTTCAAACAAGCTATTTTTTCAATGAAAGACATTGTTAGGAAATTCCACTAGCTCTAGTCTGCATCTCTGAAATAAAATGCTCACATCTAGGCAACTACAACATCTTCCTTTGGTAGACCAACTCCATCTCATAGAACTGAAATAGCCCTATCATTAACACAGGATTACAGAATAATAGACCACCAGTTGATCTCCATCCCCTGCCCCCACCCAAAAAAAAAGAAGTGACAAAAATGAATAAACAAGCAAAAAACCCCAACACACACCACAACCACCCCTGGATCTCTCTTTCATGTAACGTTAAAACTAGTTAATATTTAATATAAAGAACAGTCATTGTTGCTCTTTATGTAGTATACAGAATTCAGATGATAAAACTTAACTAGGCTACATTATGCTTGTGCAGTGATAAAGTAACATCCTGGTCTCTGTATCTGGGCTGTTCATAAAAAGGTAGTTCTCTGTAGCCTTTGCCCCCTAGCTGTAGTATACTTTGGCTGGGGTAAAGGCAGTCAGTCCATAAAATTGGACCTCCACTGTTTACAGTTCCAAAGCATTTGGAAGTGCAGACTTGTGTGCTCTTCACATGTCTACTCCCACATGCAGTGAACCCCCCACTGTTTAAATAGTTCATGTCAACTGAGGAACAGGAAGGGTGATGAACTTGGTCATGAACTACTTTATTAAAAGGATTTAAATATACAGCACTTAGTTTTAGGAGTGTATATATGAAATGCAAAATATACACAAACTGTCAGGACCAAGATGAAACAGGTAATCACACTATGAAAATGTGTGTCGGGTTATTAGCAAATATTTTATGCAAAGTGTGCTGCATGAATCAACATCTTCGTTGAACTGCAGCACTTCAAAACTTTTAATCTGCCTAGGTAATATGTTTTTTCTGGTTAGTTAGAAAGCCAGGAGACAGAAGACGACATTCATAAGGGGAACATTTAAATCTTTCCAGTATGTCACCATAAGTTCCCCAAGGAGATGGTAAAAAATAAAAGAGTTCCTATGTTACAAAGATCACCCTCCCTGCCGGAAGATACCTACGGTCAGGGTGAACACCTTTGGCAGCATGGATGTTATAGAAAGAGTAAGCATAAAGTCTAAATACAAGCCAGTTTTTACTTCGTAGATGAAAAAGTTGTTTACAGTCAAGTAGCACCACTTAAATAAAACTGAAATAGAAAAATATCTTTTGCGACTCCCTAAATCAGGGCTTGTGAACTTGTCATCAGATACTTTATTTAAACTGTGGAAAAGAATCTTTAAAGGCTTGGTCTTCTGAAATGCTGACCAACTCAAACTACCCTCTGACTGCAGTGGCAGGTGGGAACACTCAGCACCTTGCAAAAAAGAGCTTCAACTCTTTTTATTTAGAAAAACTGCAGCATTAGTAGAGTCAATTATTTTGCCTGAGCTTCAAAGGCCCAGCCCTTACAAAAATATACTAATATAATACAGTATTTACAAAACCAAGATTTAGAGCCTGTCTTCAAAAATAAAACAAATCTTTTATAAATCAAAACATTGCTAACTAAAAAAGAAGACATCTTACCTTGAAGCATCAAAGCTGTCATATGATCCAACTGTGTAGTGTCTGAACAATTTCTTTGTTCTATCTGCTCGAGTTTCTGTGCAAAAAGATGGAGATTTAAAATAAAAACAAAACAAAGCTTTAAATAATTCATTTATACTTACAGGAGGAATATATTCAAGTTCTTATTTACAATTGGGAAGCAGATTTAAATTTTCCAATACATATCAATATGAATCACTGGGAGTACTTCAACTAGCATTGGTATGGTCTTACATATTTTAGGTGGGAGAAACATTGGTTTTGCAGTTGGAAAAAAAAAAGTATTACACATTAAATTTTGTGACATCAGTACGTGTGCATAGAAAATACAGAAATCACCAGTATTTTTTCTATTTAGTGCATCATTTAGTAAAATTTCTTCTGATTCAACAAATGTTTTGTGAATTCCTGGACAATGGCTCTCCCCATTATCAACTAGAAACCCCTCAAGAGCAGTCCTAATCTCAAATTTTAGTCTGAGAAAAAATAATCCAAACCCTTTATAGTTAGAAATACATTAAAAATGTAAAATAGGAATTCTTATTGTTCCACAGCTAGAATATATTAGTGTCAAAACTCTTAGCAGCATAACCAAACAGAAAGAAAATGGAGGCAAAGGAAAGACAGGAACATGCTCCCTGCACTTCTGCTACCTTACAACTAATCACTGCCAAGCAAGTCTCACAAGAAAAAACAATACTGTTATGGAATCCATGCCTCTCCTATATTAAAAAAAAAAAAACCACCTTGTTGGCATACAGAGAGACAAAGGAATGAAGGATGGGGCTATATCTGTCAAAATGGCATTTGAGAAAAGTCAGCCACGCTGCAGCTTAGGAGACACTTTGGCTAAAACAAAAAACAAAAACAAAAAACCCGTAAGACCAATGGCCATTTATGGTCTGCCACATGCCATAAAATATCACTTGTGTGGACCAGGGAAGTTTCTGAAAGCTGAAAGGTTGAGGGTTATCCTAAAAATAGAAAGGAGAGGAAGATGGAAGGAAAGACTCTTGAGCAGGAGTAATAAGAGGGAGGACAGAAAACTGGAAGGTCTCAATCACAGGTCATCCTGCCACTGCATATTGTTTCTGCATTTTGTCCCCCACCACTTCATACAAAAACATGGGCATTATTGATAATTAATGGAAGAGTCTACAGTCATATTTTATTAAGCAAAAATCTCAACGGCTATCAAATAAAAATGAATGCACAGCAGTGCTGGGACAGCAGAATCTGAAACCAAAGGAAACATTTTTGCTGACCAGTTAGAAAGACACGGGCAACTAGAGTCTTACAAGGCAGCTCCTGTAGCTGTTCTGTTCCTATTTTCTCAGAGCTTTGGGCTATGGTAATTCCTACCTGACCACACATCCTGAGCAAAGAGTCAAAGATGGTGACCTGTTGTGATGGGCCTCTGAAAAATATGTATAAGAACAATAAACACTGACCATGCTGATGTTTGGCACTTCCAGAGGGTCTTTACTACAAGAAAGTCAGAGTACTTTTCTAGCATTAATTCTTGCAACATTCCTGCAAAAATGATGGTAAATACTATTTCCCTTTACAATATGCAAGGCTAATACTTGCCCAAAGTCACAGAAAATCAGTGGCAAAGCCCAGAATACAGCCTACAGTCCCATGTGTTATCTAGTACACCAGCACTTCCCCACTTTGTGAGTTTGCACCTTGTTGCAGTAAAGCTGTCCCTCTACTTCAGCTGCTGTCAATGCATCCTCCAATTCCCCTTAGCAGTGGGTGGGTCTGAAGTTGGGGGACATTTACCAGTATGATTCAAACATGCCCTCCTCCCTCCTGGAACCTTTTGGGGGCCCCCCTGGAGAGAAGGGCGGGGCAGGTCACACTGCACTTTAGAAAATGCTGCATTAGACTATTCCCATTTCAGGAAAATAGGTCTTTTTGATATCTGTGATCATTAAGCATGCTTAAGCTTAGAAAATACTTTCTAATCAGGTTTTCTTTAAGCATCATGTAAAAATTAAGAAGCTTTAATTAAGTACCATTAAAGCATCTGAACAGGTGAAGATGATGCTATTGTAAGGAATGTAAAGAGTTGTTTTATAAAAAATTCTTCCTCCCCAGATCACTAGATAGCTTATGAAGACAACGACCTACTGTGACTTGGAAGACTTGCACAGATTTCTTTTAGTACCATGAAGATATACCTTGAGGTCGAGTCAAAGACATACTTACACCTGGACCCTATTTACAGTTGGTGACAGATTTCTAGACTCTGCAATAGGTCAGCTTTAAAAAAATCCCCAAACCAAAACAATGCCCTCCCCCCCCCCACCAGAGTGGGAGGGGTGGGTGGGGCATGGAGCAAAGAACAGGACAAAGCACAAATTTCAGAGCTCTGAAAACTATTAGTTGAGTCTTGTAAGGAGCCAGATGCTTCTACTGCAGGATACTATTTTCTACAGCATGATATTTCAGTTCTATTAACGTATCTGAAGTGGGTGGGAGAAAAGGAGAAAGGCAGCAAGACAGATAGCATTGTTCAGCTACCAACTACATGTAAAGCCAGGAATCTATTGTTTTAAAATCTGTGCCTCTCCAATTCACAGAGTACTCTGGATTCTGCAGGGAAACATTTAGACTTAATTATTCCTGGATTCTGAGACAGGAAGAAAAATTTCCTGAGTTTATGGATAAACCCTTCCACTCTTTAGTAATCCCATTTCATAATCCCTATTCAGAATCCAGTCTAACCTATTAGCCAGGATAAACAAAACAAATAATCCATGAAGAGAGGTTTCTGGGGAGTTACCATAATAAAAATGGAACAAATCAACGCAGCTTTTTCTCCATTCCTACATGGGCCAAAGTGACACAAAAAACACAGATATTTGCACAATAAGTATTTGTTCAGAATAGTTATTCTTAATTGAGACCAGCTTGGGATGGTACCAAATTTGGTAGCAATAACTGATTATTTCCTGCTGTCAGTAGATGGAAGACAGACATTCATCACCCTACTTCTGGACCTTTCCAAAGCATTCAGCACTATTTGTTCAGCATTGTTTGTTTATCATGTATACAGATATCCTGCTCTGGAGAGATGGCAGGAATCCAGGGAACATGTTCAGAATTATTCAACTCTTCCTCAAGAACTACGAAAGTGTACTTTCTAAAAACCAAACCCATCACCTGTGGAATTCCACAGTTGTACCTGATCCTACTCAGTTACATGGAGGCACTAGGAAACCTAGCAAGATAATATAGGCTCAGGTGCCAGCAATATGCCCACAGCAGGTAGCCTACCTCGGCCCCCACCCTACCACAGACTCCACTTGGCTCTGCTTTAGCTGTGCCACCAGGGGGGATGGTGGGGAGGTACGTCTTAGGCCCCTCTCCAGCAAAAAAAAAAAAGGCATTGCCTATGCGTGGGAGTGCTCCAAATGTGACCCTCCACCCCCAAAACAGGAGTGTCCCTAAGCACTGGCAAGGAGAGAGCTCAGTCCCCGAGTCCTCCCCACCACCCCTCCATGAGAGAATGAATGCCAGCTGGGTCTCTGAGCCAGCTGTTTCCAGGCAAGCAGGGAGCACATCAGCTCTCCCCCTCCCTACCTTGCTGCAGGGGGAGGAAACTCCGATTCCTCCCTGTAGCAGACAAAGGGCATAACACCTGACCCTTACAGGGAACTGTATAGAAGTTCCTTAAGGTGCTCCATTTCAAATCAGGTAGTAAAGGCAGGCACTCTAAAAAGGGTTAATTTGTCAAACAATCATCCATTTTAAAAGCACCCTGTAACCATGCACGTAGAGAGCTTTCAGAGGCCAGATCACATGAAAAAAATTTAACTTGCATCTGTACCCTAGATCACATTCTACAAAACACAGTCCAAGTTGAAGATCATCAGGGATCCAGGTCTTTCATTCACCATGGTGAAATGTGGCAAACCCCAGATTTTCTCCTTTAAAAAAGAGAAAAACCTGGGAAGCAGTGGGTCCCCCCTTGCAATCTGGCAGAGCTCCGGCCTGCAAGGGGCCAGGGGGTGTGGGAGGAGGATGATCAGGCAGGGAGTATGATGTGCATGTGTGCACACACATGCAGCTTCTGCAGGCAACTTTGATGGATGGGGTAGAATTGAGGGAGGAAGCTGGACAGGGTTGGGGGTGCTGCCCAGCCTGGTGGTGCATGGGGCTGCAATGCATGGCTGTAGGGCCCAGGCGGGGAGCAGGACAGAGCCATGGGCAGCTCATCCATAGGGTGGGGGGAGAAGGAGAACTGGCTCCCTGCTGCTGTGTGCACTCCCAGGGGGGCATGTGCCCCCCAGATGTGTGTGTAGGGCAGATGTGGGCTGCCTGCTGCAAGCTTGGACTCCCTACCCTGCTGCCCTCCCCTTGGGACCTCTGCAGCCCAGCGGGCAGGACCTGGCATGGCAGGATGAAGCAGGGTGGTGATGACTGATACTACTGCTGCTACTTGGAGCCCCACACTGCCATGGCAAGGTGCCCCTCTGCCCTCCCTGCAGCAGTGGGAGTGGCAGCATAGAGGATAGCATGGAGGGCATCACTTGCCATGGTGGTGTGGGGCTCACAGCAGCAACACCTCACTTCACGCTGCCTTACTGCACAGGGTCCCACCCACTGGGCCCCAGAGGCCCTGGGGAAGAGGGCAGAAGGGAGGGGTACCAAGGCTGCAGCCTGCACCCACCTCATGCACAAATCTGAGGAGCACATACCCCACCATGCCCCACCTGAGCTGTGCATGCAGCGGCAGGGAGCTGCCCCCACACTTGAGCCTATAGCAGGCAACCTGCCCCTGACCCTCCTCCCCACAGATGGACTCTTCTCTGCCCATGCTGCCCATGGGGGAGGGAGAGCCAAGCTCTGTACTCCATTCCACTGCAGCACCTGCCACATCCCATGGGTGGCAGCCAGGGCCTGGTTGCTGCTGTGGGAGGCATGGGGCTATGGACCTGGGTCCCTGGCCCCATAGCTCTGGAAACTGGGGTCCTCTGGCAGGGCTGGGGGTGGGGGGCTGTGGGTGAGAAGTGAGGGGCACCAGCAGAGTCCAGGGGGTTGTGGGTGGAGAGTGAGGGGCACCAGCATATCAGGGCTGCTCAATGCCCCAAAGCATTGGGGGGGGGGCGGGGGGGGAAGCAGGGCACAACTGCAGCTGGACCCACATCCTGGTGAGCAAAGCAAGCAGGGGAAGCTCTGATTTTCCCTGAAAAAACCAAAGAAAAAATTCTAATATGAAAATTTATAGGTATTTAGAATTTATTTTATTATAGTGATTGAGGCACTGGTAGGCTTCCCAATTGCTGAAAAATATAAATATAAATCAATAAAAAAAACTGTGTTCAACTGACACACACACACACACACACACACACACACACTCACTCCACTCCACTCCACATATAGTGGTGTTTATGTTAATCATAGAAAAATGAGGGTGGGGGGGCAGTTAAAAAAAACAAACAAACAAAGAAACTTGTGATTATTATTTGAGAATCTGCAATTTTTAAAACAGAGAAAACCAGGATCCCTTAAGATCACAAACAAGCTTGTAAAAAAAAAAAAAAATACATACATCTCATCGCCTAAACTCTAGGACCTTAGTAGGATTATGTTAAGAGAGCTCTGCTCTGGAAGCATAGGGCATCTACCACAAGGAGTATAGCCCTCTATCTGTGCAGAAGATGCATTTTAAGAGCCCTCAGA
>NW_017729025.1:112569742-112571321 GCF_001723915.1 Gavialis gangeticus | reverse complement strand
GAGCACTACTGGGAGTAACAAGGAATAGTGGCCATAAGTTGACGGAGAGTCGATTCAGGCTAGATATCAGGAGGCACTATTTCAGTCAGGGTGGCTAGGAGCTGGAACTAACTTCCAAGAGAAGAGGTGCTCACTCTTATTCTTAGGGGCCTTTAAAAGGAGGCTGGATAAGTCACCTAGCCAGGGTTGTTTGACCCCAGTACTCTCTCGCCAGTACTCTTTCCTGCCACGACAGGGGGTTGGACTCGATCTGCTCAGGTCCCTTCCAACCCTAACAACTATGAAACTATGTACATATTAGAAACTAAATGAGTATACACATCACACACATTTTTTTTTTTATGTTTTTACCTTGGAAAGGATCTGAGAGAAAGAAGAAACCACACGATAGAGGCTGATCATGTTCTTCCAGTCTTAATTATATGAAGACATGAGGAAATTTAGTAAGAAAGTATGGACTCAAATGCCAGTGATGTGTAAACAACACAAAGCTGTACTTATCAGACCAAGTCAGCTCATGGAGAAACAGCAGATGGTTCACTTACTACCATTTTGCAGGGTGGGTCAATAATACAAGGGTGAGGACAGAGTCTTTATAGGAATAAAATGGCAAGTTTTGCCTAATCTATTGTCCACTGAAGCCAATGGATTTTTACCAGGAATATATTAAACTACACTCTTCAAGTAGTATGAAATATATTAAATGGATTTGGCTCAGTATTGTTACAGAGAATATTTTATTGCTGAATACATCTGTGATAAGACTGTAGACACATTTAAATATGGGCATGATACTAATCTTGTATGTTCACAGAAAGATGGGCAATAACTTGGAAGATGCAGGAACTTAGATTTTTTTGCCCCTGATAATAAGATACAGTCACCTAGGGCTGTGTGAAATGGCACCATTCCGTTTTGCCCAGCATTGACAGAACAGTGTTTCATTTTGATTCGAAAGTGCTGTTCCATTTTGTTTCATCAAAACAGTTTTGCCATTTTGCTCATAGGTTATAACGGGGAAGCTCAAAACAGCCTATAACTTTGTCATTTCTGGCCCGATTTGGACGAAATGTGCAAGAATGGTAGCCCTTTCTGAGGGCATGAAGCCTGCAAAGTTTCAAGGAGATTAGGTGCAGGTGTTTCAGGGAAACTGCACCTCAAATTCTTGAAAGCAAAACACTCATGTCATGTGTATGTGTTAAGCCACAGCGGGGTCAAGACTGCAGGCATGCCATCTCCTGCTGAGGCCATGAAGCCCGCCAGCTGTCAAGGAGATGGGTGCAGGGGCTTCTGGGGCCCTACACCTCTGGCTGCTGACAGGCAAAACTTCTGACATAGGTGGGTGACACTGTGTATGGGTGTGCACATGCACACCCTCAAACTGACACCAAGGCAGAAAGCAAGGCAAGGCAGTTCAAACAATGCAGCCTTCCTTGATGTTTTTCCATCCCTCCCTCCCCTAGAGCACTGGGATTGGAAGGCACCTCAGGGAAGGATCACAGTCACCAGTCAGTTACACAGTCAATAATAATGAGGGCACTCCTTCCCTGCCCTTTCTCCCCTCCTCTCCTTACTTTAG
>NW_017729025.1:112554771-112564742 GCF_001723915.1 Gavialis gangeticus | reverse complement strand
CAGTCAGTTACACAGTCAATAATAATAATGAGGGCACTCCTTCCCTGCCCTTTCTCCCCTCCTCTCCTTACTTTAGAGTTTTAAAGCTCAAGCTGGGCTTGCCTGCAGGGAAACAGAAACTAAAAGGTTTTGACTTGACTCATTTCATTTTGAGGCCATTTCGAAACTCTACATTTCATTTCAGTTTTGCTGTTTCAAGCTTGAAACAAGCTGAAACAACATCAAAATGAAACTGTTGGTGAAATTTTGCACAGCCCTACTGTCATCCCCTCCAGCTGATGGATGCAATTTCAATATTGATCTCTTAAAATCCTAACTTGAGTAGTAACCAAAAGCTGCCTCTCTCAGCAGTCACCATAGTTTAAGAGCAACAGGCTTTCAATACCAGCACTTCTGGCCTAAAGAACAAGCTTTGATCCTCCAGAATGTCAAAAGATATTTAGGTACCCAATTACCACTGAATTAAACATGGGAGTTAAGTACCTAAATATATTTAGGTATCATTCTGACCCTTATGAGATAACTGAAAAGTCCCTATAACATCACAAGTGGCAGACAATGCCTACCAGACTGGCCTTATTACATCTAATGGATTCTTTAAGCATTTTAAATTTTATAGATTGAAATAGGAAAAAATATCCTGCTGGACCTCCCTTTATTTCATTTTATTTCTTCTTCTGCTTTTTGCAATACATTTTAGCAGCTGTGTTTTGGTTACCTAGGAAACTGCTATGGGTTGATCTTTGATTGGATGTGTTGTCAGAGTGCTTGCCAGTGTTGTGGGCAGAGTTTAGAGTGGTAAACACGTGCATGTGATGCATAAAGAAAGAAAAATACTAGGCAATTACATTTCTCACTTGTAATATCACAAGGACAATGCAGAACATCAGATATTTTTAAAAGTTCAAAAATCGGCTAATGGGGATGAAGACAAAAGTCATGTAATATGCTATTCAATTTATTTAAAGAAACAGTTATCATGCTAGTGAAATTCTGTACTAGGCTAATTTACAGTGAACACAACAGATCCCTATCGCATATACAGATTTTTTCAAATGGCCCCCAGTGGAACACAGACAGTCAGAATCATGAAGAATTACAATACATGACGGTTAATGAGTTGGTCACAACAAATCCAGTAGCAATTGACTGCCAATGATAAGCATATTTTCAATTTTCATATCGATTTGTATGGTAGAATTTTTCATAGGCAAGACATTTAATTGCAGACACATATGTTGAGTCACATTCTGAAAGGGCACCATGTTCAGATTTATCAAAGAACAGGTAACCAACAGTTAGATGCTGAAGGCACCCCCTGTTCCTACTGCCAAAATAAAACCTTCTTTTGGAGGCTTCCTTTCAAAGACAGTTGACATGCGGTTATATAAAAAAAAAAAAAAGTCAGGAATCTACACCAAACAATTAGGACCCCTATGGATCTTATTAAATTTGAGCACCTGTTAGAAGCAATACGTACATCAGCTTGTAGCCAAAATGTGGATATTTTATTTTGTAGCAAGCATGTTCATCTATTTTAGGAGTCTTGCCTAAAATTGAGCCAAAACTGTACTATAGTAGAAAGTGGGGGAGGGAAGAAGGAATCTCTCAACTTCTTACCAAGAAAAAAAGTTATACTCCCTGTATGCTACTTCTATAGACAGCATAACAACTGAATCAACTTAGTGACATTCTCAAGTCTCTCAGAAGTAGAGGCACTAGTCCTACAAGACGACTTGGGAAGAAGAAATACAAGAATGGTAGAAGCCAAAGTGATGCCTCTCAGGTCTCCAACCTAGCTGATTTTTGAACAGCCTTACAAAAGAAAACTTTACCAAATCAACATTTTGGTTTGGGATGATTTACCCCTACCCACCAAAAAATAAAATAAAAGTTATAGTGTGAAGAGAACCCTATTGTAGATGCAAGTTTTATCATCAGCAAAGCGCTTACACTGGTATTTTGCTCACTAGATCTACATAAGCTTTATACTAGAAAAAAAAAGCGAGCTACATCTATAAAAGAAGCACTATATCCTTACAGCTGTACCAGGAAAAAAAAAAAATTTAAAAAGTTTTGAAGTAGAGCTGACCAGGAATTTTTCAACAAAGCTTTTTGCATCATAAAAAAATGCAGAATCATAAACAGACTTTTTCCTGGAAACTGATTTTAACAACAGTTTTATTTTTTGTTTGGACCTGAGAAACTTTCCTAGAAAGTACAGAACACTCACTATCCTGGTGGTTGGGTCTTGTGCAGCCAAAGTACCCTAAACCCAAGACCCTGTTCTACTTTGAATTGTTCCTAAGGAAGGGCACCGGATATCCAAGACTTTTGCCCAACAGTTCTCCCATCTGTTCAGTTGGTCCAATGAAAGATGCCACCAAAATCCTTGCCACCTTGGATTCCTGCCACATTTTAGAGTGATTTCTGCCTAGTTGCTATGGCAGTTGCCTTTCTGGGCCTGTTATACAAAAATAAGAGAGTAGATTTGGGTTGAAGCATCCAAGGATCTGACCATACCTTGTTTCCTCATAGTTTTGAAAAGGAACCAATCGTGTGTTTAAGTACTGGAGTACCGTGCCTTGCAATTGTATGATATTTAGACAGGGCCAGTATTTCCCTTTGCCATTTATAGTTATTGGTAGACTTTTGGAGACAAAAAAGAAAGTCAGTTAATTGTTAATCAGTTTTAAAGGCAATTTTCACAAGAAAGAGTCCAACTAGTTTATACAGATTAAATATACTTTTATGTTAATACAACTGTGAACAAAAATCTGCTGTTAGGGACAATGCAAAGTGATGGTTCATATTAGGGAAGAAGAAAAAACCACCCAGACCTGTGCTTCTAAAATTTGAAGAAATAGCATTGTTTCTACTCTTGGAGGCATAAGAATTACTATAAAATTAACAGGACAGTATGTGTGTATAGAAATAAGGAAACTAACACCCCCCCACAACCATTGTTTAATTCTGGATTAGGATCCTTATTTTTATTTTGTTTTTAATGAAGGCATTAGTGTTCAGTGTTCTGGAGCTCTTGTAGCATACAGTCAGTTTGTCATGTAGAAACCCCCCCCCCCCCTTCAAACGCATTATTTCTCTTTTAAAAATAGACATCACATGCTTGAACACAACTACTTGCAGAAGCAGCAATTCCCTGTTTCTTGTAGAATTTTGATATTTAAAATAAAAAGGCTGATGATAGGGCAATTCCACATCTTATATAATTATGAGGAGGAAGAGTGTGACTTGACTCTCAGACTGTCATAAAATATACTTTCACTTATAATAAATTGGGGGTATATGAAGTAGACTTATGTAGTCACCACATATAAAAGGAAGGTACATGATAGTGGCTATCCATGTCTTACTCGTGGAACAAAAGCAGTTTGTTGTTATCATGGTGTTGGCTCTCCTTGCTTCCAATTATATTAAAATATCTGCTTAGTATTTTATTTAAGCAACTGTTGCCAGTCTTAGCTTCTTCTCTAATCTTTCAAAAGAAAAACTTGCAAAACTGATTGGTAAAATCTACCCCCCCATGCAAACTTCATGCTTCTTATACTATTTTCTTTATACTAGGTCTACTTAGTCTTATTTTAGAACTCAAACATCACTTTACTTATTACAAAAAAAAAAAAGTCAAAGTGTTTTAAATGCAGCGATGCAAATGGAGTTGGAACAAGTCTCCAAGGTGCCTTCCCTTTCTTCAGGAAACTAGTTTCAATTCATTTACAAACCACAGCAGGGTAAGCCATGGTACTTCTGGGACACCTAAGAACTTTCCTTGAGTACTACTAGAGGATATTGGGCAATTTCTCCTCTTTTCTGAGGTCTGTCTTCTGGAGGTTTCTGCAAGATGGGTGACTAAACAGTTCTCTCATTTATCATGTTTATGAGGCAGCCAGATAGGCAGGAGACATGGGTTGGAGCATCACTAATAGACTAACAAAACATTTTACATCCATTGACCTATCTAACATGATAAATCACATTACTCTGTCAGAGGGGGATTCCTCCAGCGGAAAGGCAAGATGAACTTGATGCAGTCCAGGTAAGGCTAAGGCTGAATCAGTGGTTCTCATCTGAGGAAAGCAACTAAAAGTTGTCCTCTCTCTTTGACTGAAGATTTTTTAGTTTTTATGGAATATGACAGGCTCCCTTGTCCATGAAGTGACAGGTACTGGCTAGGGCTAATAAAAATCAGACTTTGGGCATTATGTGGGGAAAAAAAGTGATTGATGTATTATTTTGTTCTTTTCAGAGTCTTTTATTTTACAGAATCAGGTCCAAAGGGGCTGGGGACCACAAAATAAAAAAACCATGCAAATACAAAATTTCCTTAAAGTTCTAATCCAGCCATAGCAACAACATAAGAAACAAAATCTATGAAACATACTTTACTCAGTTTTCACTTTCTGTTCAGTCCATAATTACTGCTGTAACTTGATGAAGTTTATTCACTTTTAAGAGTTATATTCTGAAAAGCAAGTCTTGATCTCTAGCTTGCTTGTTGAATCAACTGTCACAAATATTAGGCATCTTGAGCAACTGGCTAGTGTTCCAGATTCCTACCTCGCATGGTATGTTGCTCCAGATCTTTGGAACAGGTTTTTGGTACAAGAGTTCACAATTACTTTCTGCAGCTGTTTCAGAACACAGTCTCAGGCTACACCACTATTAACTTTCCTAATAGTAAGGCTATTCACACAAGTACTTCTAGATATCAAAAGCACTAAGTCCAGCACAACAGATACAAGAACACATTTTGAGCAGTCACAAGATTTTTCATTGTTCAAAAAAAGTAGTAGTATTTTATTCCTCCTTCCTTGCAGTGAATGCTAAATCCTGATCCTGCAAATCCTTACATAGTTTCTTAACTTTATGCACATTTCCAGAAAGACTTCCATAAGCGTGTTTGCAATAAACACATGCCTATTTACACAATTCACCCTTTTACTTCCCTCTCCAACAAGGAACAGCAATGCAAATATGGTCAAGTCTTTTCAGGATTCAGGAATAATAAAGCAAATTTTTCAGCATATTTTTATTTTTAAACATATACTTTGTAATTTTTTTTTTTAGTGGTGTTACATAGCAAAAACAGAGAACATCCAATATCAAATTAATTCACAGATTGAAAGCCGTTTTTCCTAACGGTCATTTCTACTTTAAGTTTGTTGCAGCTGCTGTTTTTCAAAAGGAGTTAAATACTGGGATTTCAGGCACCAAGCCAACAGAAGTATACGCAGAACGGAATTAATATATTCCATCACCAGAAAAGTGGTATGTGCCAGCTGTACCACTGTAAAACATGTTTAGGGAATGACAAAGACAAGCGCTACTTGCCTTTGCTCAGCTGAAGACGTCATGAAGAAAGCAAAGATAAAGAGTAACTAATAGGACAGGATCTTTCAAATTCTGCCCAAACTAGTCATCTTATTATCTGCTTATTAGTTTACTATGAGGAAAGAAAGATCTAAGTGCAGTGGTGCCATTTTATAAAACTTGTTTACAAGAGATTATAATTCTGCAATGAAAACTTGGCATATAGTCTCATTCCAATTTCCAAGTCTAATTTCTCTTTCAACTACTGTACTTAAAAAGGACTAGATAACATTTTTTAGCATCACCATTTGAAAAATAAACAAACATTGCTATCCAAGCTCATTTGTGTGTGCACAGAAAAAAAGATTTTGAAACAGTTCTTTCCAACTGGCTTGTTTTAAAAGTGAAATTGTGCATATAATTAATACTTAGCAAGAGCACCTGCCCTGAGATGTTTCACTTCCTTGGGTCAGTGAAGGGACCTTTAAAAGTTATTCCAGGTTTAGAGAAGGGATCTATACGCACCGTAGCTATCAAAGCTAGTTGTTACAGATTCTTTTAAACACCATTATTAACAATAGAAATGTTTCTTCTCTCTAGACAGGTTTTCCTGTGGCAGCTTCAGTCTTCATTAGTTATTTTGGGATTAGTAGCCTGTATGCTGAATTCTTATAAATGGAAATTAACATTTTCAAAATATTCCAAACCATAAAAAAAAAAGAATGGTGCCATCTATTATGAATAGATAAGAAAGGCGGAGGTGAATCAAAGTCTCTCCCAACCTTTCTTCACTACCCAACCTCCAGTCAAAACACCAATATTTTGCTTCAGTTTTCTGCTGTAAATCGGAGCCAGTGATCAGTTCAAACTGTGCACTCTTTACTATTCCCCCACCAGACATGCCCTTGAGTGCACCGTGTTTGAGAATGCAAAACCTGGAGAGGATTTTGAGTACTTTCTACTAGGTCAGCCAAGCAAAGAACTCAGAAGTCCAGTGCTGCAGTGTACTGTAAAGACAGGGAAGTCAGAGAGGCTAATGAAACAAAAAAGGAAAAACAAGTAAGAGCACCCACATCCACTGGGAATAAAAGGGAAGTTCGTAACCTAAAACTAAATACCACTGAATAGCCAAAATATTTCCAAATTTGGATCTCTACACACACACATATATACACAAAGATTATCATCAGCATTTTTAGGACATCCTGATATGAAAGACACTGCTGATGCACTTAAACTCAAGTTTAAAACAAGAGCCTACATTTAAAAAAACAAGAGGACACTGGGTGCATCTACATGAGATGCTAACTGTGCAGTAGCCCAATTCTAGTGTGCAGCAGCATGCAGGGCAAAGCCCATACTAATATGCTACTGAGCAGTAGTATTAGGCTACTGTGCAGTTAGCCCAATTAAAAAGCCATGCACAACCAGTTACTGTGCACTGAGTTAGTACTGGGTTATGGAAGTATTAAACTTACTGTGCAGTAACTATAGCACATTAATGAACATGTAGATGTACCCTCCCTGTAACAATGAAATCTAACGAATAGACTCAAGACTTGAGCCTTAACTCAACCTGCCTTTTCCCCACCCCACATCCAGCCATTTGTATTTTTGTACTTAAGGCTGAAGTTTCACAGCTGATGATACTATGTGTACCTATGTGGAGCAATGTTTAGAGTGAAATAAAACTTGAGGCATATTTTAAAAGCATTAGAAATAATACGGAACAGTACTTGGCAAAAGTGTTTGTCTGCACTGCCACAGGCTAACTTGCAAGTTAAAATTAAAATTTGACTAGTGTAAATTAACCAGAAGAAGCAATTTAACAGAACTGAACAAAACACCACTCTGTAAACTTATATAGGGTACAAAGTATTAAGTGCAAGCATTCTGTTTTTAGAAGCAAATTATTCTGGATGTAGTACAAAGTCTGCCTGCAGTACCCAAGCCACTCTACTGTACTATATAAATTCTTTATCCCCCAAAAGGGATGTTTGTTCTTTTTATATCAGTCAAGCAATATACAGATGTACATGCAAGCGGACAAAAGCAATCCCTGAAATTTATCACTGTACTCTCATTAACCAGTTGTCAAGTTAAAGTTTAGGGGAAAAAACTGGACTTGATTTCAATGCAACATAGACTGGTTGTGTTTAGGAAACAGTAATTCTATTTCTAAATTAAAAAAAGGTGCAGCAGATAAATATTCTTCTAATTGTATGCATTTTAGATGGCAGTTTTTCTTTTAAAATTCTGCTGCCAAAATATTCTAGCATGGAGAAAGAAGAAAAGTGAAAACTTTCCATGCATTTCCAAGCCCTAAGTTAGGGCACTCCAGTTACATTTATTTTCTTAAATTTTTAATTTTTTTTTCTTAAATTATAAAATCACTTCAGTTTTTATAAGAAATATAGGTTAAGTACTGCACAGTAAGAACATATGAAACAATCACAAGAACAATACACCACAGTATAAAAGTTTTAAAATACAGAATCATTTTCCAAGTATTTGTCTACATTTGTCAGATTTTTTATAATGTAAGGATCAAACAAAAAACAACCATTCTTCATTAAAGTTGCACACAATACCTCCAAAATGAACTCGCTTCTTGGATCTTGAGTTTTCAGCCATAGTTGCTAGCCTAGATGTAACCATCCAACTTGATCTTTTTGTGCTTCTGCATCCCCAGAAAGAGACCAAACAGTCCTGGACATTTAACTTATTTCAAAATTTACTATTTCTGTACAGAAAAACAAAGTTGTGACCTTTCAAAAGCATAGGATTTTTAAAAAGGAAGAAGAAAAAGAGAGCTTCTAATGTTTTAATCCATAGTGATGTTGAAAGTAATTCTTACTTTTAGAGATAACCCCCCCCCCCAAGACAAAAAACCACCACAGCAGCCAAGAAGTCTGTTTTACACAAGTTGTAGGTTCAGAATCAGAACCCTGTATTCTTTCAGTTGCATGCTGTAGCAACAGATTTTTTCCCCTGATGCTGGTTTCCATGGAAATGCATCAGTCACTAATCTAAATAAGTGCGGGTGAAGGACGCCTGAAAACCTAGAGCAATTATGCATGCCATTAGAGAGGAAAAGAATGATTCAACCCAGCTATTAGTAACAGTATAGCTATCACTTCTGTATTTTTGTTGTACTGCTCTAAACAAACTGTTTTACTGCTTTTGGAAAACCCACTCTTTCCTACTACCTCTTTAAAAACCCATATCAAAAATACCCTTCACATAGTGACACTAAAGTCAGACCATTTCAGCTGAAAGACAAAACAATTGCATCTAATTACCACCACATACATTTGTTTTGCCAGGGTTTTTACTTCGCACACAAATGCTTCCCTCCAACTGAACCAGCACATCTGTGAACAGCTATCCCCATAAAAAAAAAAAAAAAAAGACAGACAGCTTTGATCTGTATTAAGAATTTTTGGTCCCCAACTTTATTTAAATATGAAAATCCCTATTGCGAGACATTTTACTACTGGATAACTAGTTAACCATCTAATCACCTATGGGCAAAAGTTTGCGTCTGTAGGCATAAAAATCCCTGAGCTTCATTATCTAGTATGTGCTATAGAACATATATCTATTGGGTTCCTATTCTGCCTGGTCTGTGTACAGGTTCATACAACTCTATTGGTCATCATACAGAACTCCTGTTGGTCATTACACAGCCTCACTTTTGTCTTGTTGCTTAAACCAACTGACAAATGGGCACAGAAACAGATTGTGCGCTGAGACAGTTACGTAATATACACCAAATAATTCTACTACCTGGCCCTTTTCCCATTCCTTTTGCTTCTCTTCCAGCCATCATTGCCTCTTGTCATGTACTAAGACCATAGACTGGGAAAGACAACATCTTACTACATACATTGAAAGTGCGCTCTCTGGCCCTAAGCCCCAGTTAGTTTCTTGATGCTTTTGCAACAGAAATGCAGTCATTGGTTTGTCAGGACAACAAAACCATATACAGTTACTATAGGCTGGTAGCACAGCCTGTTAAGGTTGTACTAATGCCCCCCATCTGTAAAAGTATAAGGAATAATACACAAGATGATACTATAAAAGATATCTACCTTCAGAAAGCTTATAATCCTATGTATGGATACAAATAGCAAGTACAAAGTAAAGTGAATCCCAGGAAAGGCTTTGCAGGTATTAACTAAAATTTGTATTTATTTTTTAAAAAGTTCACCCCATTTTTAAAAAAAATATTATTTCAGATTAAAAACAAACAAACCCTTTGGGAAAAGGCTGTTTTAAAGAATTGAAGGTAAACAGCCTGAAGTGTGGCAGCAAATGTATTTGCCTTCACTACTGTGGTTTATTAAAGGGCATTGCATATGGAGGACAAAAAAAAAAAAAAAAAAAAAAAAAAAAAAAAAAAAAGCATAAGCCATCCGTGTACAACCATATCTTAGACTACAGACAGTCCTCAACTTACGACTGAGTGATGACAAACAGCACTTAAGACATTTATAAATCAACACCCTGTTTTGACCTTCTGGCATGGATTTAGACTTTGACCTTCAATACAGCTGTGTCCAGCTGGTAAGCCTGGTGTGGTGGAAAGGGGGTGGGGGAGTCTCAGCACAGAGTCTCTGCTCCAGCATTCCACCCTG
>NW_017729025.1:112549556-112554490 GCF_001723915.1 Gavialis gangeticus | reverse complement strand
CCCCCCCCCCCCCCCCCATGCCCTCCCGCTGCTTGCCCAGCCGGGGCAGGGTGAATGTGGGATGGAGCTGCAGCTCTACTGGTACCCCACATGTCCACCTGGATGAACAGTGGGAGTCAGTAAATGAGCAACTTGCCCCACCCCCAGTCTCCCCCTGACCACAAGGGGACCTTGATCTGCCCCCCCTCCCCACACCCCTTCTCTTCCACCACAACAGACTTAACAGATGGACTCAGCTGTATTCAGCATTCTAACAGAACTAATCCCCCATTTATAACAGTGTTCCCATGAGAAAATTGGTTCTGAGTTATGATGTTTCAACTTAAGATGCAGTTTTCAGGAATCAATTGCATCATAAGTCTGAGGACTGCCTGTATATGCAAAACTCGTCTTATCTGGACTTTGAATCAGCATGGGTAACTTCTCTTGTTGGCTCCATTCACAATTAGGTAGGGCAGGGTAGGCTCAGAGACATGACCTTTTGGAAGCAACAACCTACTTCATACCATAGTATCTAAAGAATACAGATTACCACTTGCGTCTCCATCTACTCCATTACTAAACATCTATAGCTCCCACTAAATGTAATGGGATTTATGAGCTGATGACAGTGCTGGTGGAAAATAAGAAAGAGATTAAGAAAATCAAGGTCCTAAGACTCTATTGGACTAAAAGACAATGAAAATACTTAAAATTATAGTGGTTTACATCTGAAACTCTGGAACAGTTAGTGGTTTTATGCCTCTACACTAGGAGTGAACTAACCAGGGTGAACAGCTTGTATTAACTGCATTAACCCTGCCCCACCCTGTGTGCACATGCACGTGCATACATGGTTCAGTGTTATGGCTGATCCCAGTCACAGAGAGGCCATGTCAGAATTGGGATTGTAACATGTACTTCCCGACTTCCAGGCCACCTCTATACCTTGTATCCAGTGTGCAATTACCTTGTTAATTGTGCAATAAATTTAGACTGGCCACATGCAAATTAAGTATCACGCCTTAAAAAGGTCCAACCAGCTGTGAAGTTATTGCCCGAAAATGTGTAATAACTTTATAGCTAGTTTCTCTCCAGCTTTAATTTGCAGTCCTGCAGTTGGGAGAATGCAGCTGCCGTGCTCCCCAGTGGCTGGGACATCACAATGAACCCCCATATCAGAAAGATCACAGCCAGTGCTGTCTCCCAGCTGCAGGGGTGCTCCAGGTAGCTACTGGGAGATCACAGCTGCTATGATCTTCTAGCCATTGCAATCTCCCAGCCACAGGGTGCTCCATGCACACCTGCAGCTAGGAGACTGCAGCAGTACCCCACAGGTGTGGGGGCTCTCAGTTATAGCTGTGCTACATAGGCACAGGGATTCTCAGTCCCAGCTATATGAGGGAGCTCTCAGGCCTGGCTGTGCCACATGCATAGCCAGAACCGAGCACCACCTCAGACACAGGGATTCTCAGTCCTGCCTGCTCATGGTCCCCATGGCCAGAAGCCCGCTTCTTACCAATACAAAAGAGCCCAGAATTAGTTCCCCCTACACTAGCAATAAGGCAAGATTGGATCTAATGCATGATCCTACAATCATGCCTCCTGCCAGGCATGCATGGCATGGCAGGAGGCACAGTTTTGTGGATCAAGCATTAGATCCAACTGCACCCTTATCTGTGCATGTAGCAGGGGCCCACATCACACATTCTGACAGTGGCAATTTTTTTCCCTTCCAAGCATGGTTTTACACTAAGAGTTTAAATACATTTTCATACTAGCATTTTGCTCAGTTGCTTTTGAACTATTGGAAATCATTCATTCCTGTTTAACAGAATTGCACTTTCCAATTCATTCATCATTCTCTCTGATCACTTTAAAAAGCTGCCTTGATAAGCTGAAACTATTCAACATACTTATCACACTTGCCTTTAAACCTATTTTTATTAGTTGGAAGAATGATTGACTGACACAGGTAAATTTTTAAAGTGTCAGCCACTGAAAAAAAGGAAAATAGACAAAGTTTAGTATTATAAAACAAATATACCATGAATATTTTGTTGTATGATTAACATTGACTGGAAGATGAAGCCAGGTGAGGAATGGAGAATCTAAATATTTCAAGATAGTTCACATCTGTTTAAAAAAAAAAAAAATTAAATGGAAAGTCCATGGTACTTTTTTTTTTTGTTTTTTGTTTTGTTTTGTTTTTTAAAGAATCACTTGAATATGTATCACCAGCCACCATTAAATAGCGTCTAAGCAGAAACAGCGTTAAGAGGAAAATGAATGCATTTCACAAACAAAATTATCGTGAGACTTGGGGTCTACTTAGCAGTGGGCATCATCCCTTGAGACAGTGATGAGGAGCCATCAGGATTGGAAAATGCAATAACTGAAGATGGCCAAGTTGCCATTCTGCAAACGTCTATTAAGAGCACATTCCGTGAGATAACAGATATAGCCTGGGATCCGGTAAAATAAGTCAAAAGAATGAGTAGATTTAATGCTGGCTATGACCAATACAGAATGTTATACAAGTGTTACCCCCTTGTATTTTTAAAAGTTCCCTTCTATAGTACATCCATCCTGGGAAGGTCAGCAAAACTTCCTTGAGCAAGCTCCGTTGGTATATGGTGACAACTAGTGACCACGTTGGGTAAACCACTGACAGCAAGAAGGGGAACCCACTATCCTAGAAACCAGGCATGTCATGTGTGGACTTGGGGCCCAGAGAGGACTGGAAGCTGGATTCAAACTGCTGCTAGCCAGACAGTGGAGTATCAGGGACCGTGAAGCTTATTAACCGCTTATTCACTACTGAGGAATTGCATGCATGCATGCATACATGATTTTGAACACTTTTCCCTAATGTTTCCATTTGTTACTATCGTAAAAAAGATGAATTTGGTCTTTCTTTTATTCACTGACGAAAATCTGATTTGAGATAAGTGCCGTTGGGTATGTGGGGCATGAGGTAGGCGTGTTTGTGTGTGGTGAACCCAGAAGGGTTGTGCATTTGGTATTGCATAATCCTTACACAAACAGTTTTCCAATGCAAAAAAAAGGCTTGCTTAGAAGCTGCCTGACCTTTTAGTCTTTGCACAGGACATGAAAAGGTAGAGTCCCTAAAGGCCTTACCCCCCTGCCCCCAAGCCACTTCTTCCTGCACAGACAGAACAAAAACAGTCAGAAAACAGAGCTGGCTCATCTACATGTATATTTGAGTTAGGCAAGATAGACAGATGTGTGGTCCAACCAAAATGGAAAAAAATCTGAGACAGCCTCAGCCAAGAGGGTTTTGTTTGTTTTGTTTTATATGGCTTTGTTAAGAACTTCTCGTAAAAAAAATGTTTACAGAGGACTTGCTACAAAAATTCATATAGTTCTCCTACTCTGACTGACTTGATTGCTATAGCCAAAAAATTATTACTGACAAAAAAAAAAAAAAAGAAGGTGTTCTCTAACCATGAGGTGTAGCAGAGTTAGCACCTCCTGAAGGAGCTGCAACTTACAAAAGAGGTTCCTGAAGAGGGATGTCAAGGTGGAACATAACTGTATCCAATGCCATTAGTCTGTTATGGCTTTCTAAGCACCAAGTGGCATAGCCCTAAATGTTGAGGAAGAACACAGAAGATAGGTATCAATAGATGTAGAAGTCAAACAGAATGTTTGGTGGACAGCAAATATAGAAACAAAGCAGAAGAGGAAGGTGCCATCCTCCTCTGGGATGTGAGATCAGGTTGTCTAACTGGACAATATATAGCTGGCCTCTGCTGTGAGCTGGTACCATCTTCTTGTATAGTTGCAGTGAGCAAAGCAGAATATGGCTTGGAAAAATTTGAGGGAATGAAGATCCTCAGTCTGAGAGAAGGCTGTATGGTATACCTTCTAAAATATTTAATGAATAACTGAAGACTCACCCACTGCAAGAAGGCAATACCCAACACCAAAAGGCAGTCATGGAATATACAGAAAGAGGCTGGGAAAAAAATCACCCTTCCCCCCCAATTCAGACTGGGGACTTGAGCCTCAGGGCCTGGATACATGACATTTACATTGGCGTTAACTTATATCATTTTTATAGGCTAATGTAAAATTAAACCAGGATCCAGAGTAGTAGGCATCCATTACATAAGTTGTTGGACAACACGTAATTACTTGCCTTCAACAAAATTACCCAGGATAAGTAGCAAACAAGCAACAAGCACACTATTATTATTTACACCAATGCAGTTTTACCACTTATTCCTCCCCCGCATCCCTCCCAGAGTTCTATACTGGATTCAAGGGAGTTACAACAGGAAAGGGCTTTATACTGCCTGTCTTATCCCTCCCCACCCCTACCTGCCTTTGTATTGTTGCTGTAAAAATGCCACACCTATATCCCCAGTATACAGTATTCCATTAGGAATGCCTTAATCACCAATTCGTTGCTTAGTCTAGGCTAGATTTCTTTCTTCACCCAGCTAGACAAAGCCTTGGCTGGGATGATCTAGTCAGGGATGGTCCTGCTTTGAGCAGAGTGTTGGACTACGTGACCTCCTGGGGTCCCTTCCAACTGTCATTTTCTATGATTCTATGACTGAACCTGAAGGCTAAGTGCAGAGGTTCAAGAAGCCCGAGGTGGAATCAATTAAATTTTTGCAGGTTCTTTTAAGATTTGTTGATTGAAATGATAAACTGAATCGATGTTCAGTGCTTGGGTGGCCAAGATGGGCAGAAGCCTGCAGTGGCCTGAGCCAGGAGTCTGGGGTTATTCATGCATACCACCCCTCATGGCCACACTGCCAAAGGCTGCTAAACCCAGCCCAGAGGCAGCCCAAGCCTGACTGGGCACTGGACATATGCTCCTACCTGCTGTCAGCGCAGGGAGGGGAGAGCCAGCAGACCATCTCTCTCTAGGTCATGCCTCCGGGGGGGGGGGGGGGGGGGGGGGGGGGGGGGGGGGGGGG
>NW_017729025.1:112548610-112549363 GCF_001723915.1 Gavialis gangeticus | reverse complement strand
GGAGGAAGGGAAGTGGGAAAGGAGGAAAAAAGGAGGTAACAACTCTGTGGGCCCTGGCCCCCATAGTTGGAGTCTGCATGACATGAAGAAAAATGCCCCACTGGGGGGCTTTTCACTCCCCATCCCACCCAAGCCCAGCGAGTGGGGCTTGGAGCTACTCAGCTCTGCCACCCTGACAGAGAAGCAGGGGGAAGGGAGGGGAAGAACATCCACCCCCAGCCTGGTAACAACCCCCAGGATCTACCCAGCATCAATGAAAAAAGCCCCCACTGGGGGAGCAAGCTCCCACCATGGGGGCTTTCCTTCCTCTTGTGCTGTATAGACTAGGGCTAGGAGGGCCCAGGGTCCCATTTTCCTGCCGCACTCCCCCTCACCCCCATCCTGCCAGGCTCAGAGGCACTGGAAGGAAGCAGACTAGGGAGCAGAGCTTTAGTGCCTCAACTCTGTGACAACTGGAGATGGAGCTACCTGTGCTCTGCTGGAGCGGACAGTACAGCCCAGGGCTGCACAGCATTCTGGCATGCTGGGGTACGGCAGCTGAAAATTAAGTCAAAGATGTAGTTAGGCCTTGTATGTAGTATGAGGCCTAGTAAATTTAGCAAAGCTTTGCAGAAGTTGTAGTAGGCCCTGTGGTGTAGTAAAAACCTTATCAAAAGAATGCAAAGCTTGTACTGCTATTGGTCAGTCCTAAAGAAAAATTTGCAGTGGGAGAATCTGGATGGCTGTAAGTTATCAGCCTAGCTCAGAAGTTAT
>NW_017729025.1:112547636-112548540 GCF_001723915.1 Gavialis gangeticus | reverse complement strand
CATTTACATTGGCGTTAACTTATATCATTTTTATAGGCTAATGTAAAATTAAACCAGGATCCAGAGTAGTAGGCATCCATTACATAAGTTGTTGGACAACACGTAATTACTTGCCTTCAACAAAATTACCCAGGATAAGTAGCAAACAAGCAACAAGCACACTATTATTATTTACACCAATGCAGTTTTACCACTTATTCCTCCCCCGCATCCCTCCCAGAGTTCTATACTGGATTCAAGGGAGTTACAACAGGAAAGGGCTTTATACTGCCTGTCTTATCCCTCCCCACCCCTACCTGCCTTTGTATTGTTGCTGTAAAAATGCCACACCTATATCCCCAGTATACAGTATTCCATTAGGAATGCCTTAATCACCAATTCGTTGCTTAGTCTAGGCTAGATTTCTTTCTTCACCCAGCTAGACAAAGCCTTGGCTGGGATGATCTAGTCAGGGATGGTCCTGCTTTGAGCAGAGTGTTGGACTACGTGACCTCCTGGGGTCCCTTCCAACTGTCATTTTCTATGATTCTATGACTGAACCTGAAGGCTAAGTGCAGAGGTTCAAGAAGCCCGAGGTGGAATCAATTAAATTTTTGCAGGTTCTTTTAAGATTTGTTGATTGAAATGATAAACTGAATCGATGTTCAGTGCTTGGGTGGCCAAGATGGGCAGAAGCCTGCAGTGGCCTGAGCCAGGAGTCTGGGGTTATTCATGCATACCACCCCTCATGGCCACACTGCCAAAGGCTGCTAAACCCAGCCCAGAGGCAGCCCAAGCCTGACTGGGCACTGGACATATGCTCCTACCTGCTGTCAGCGCAGGGAGGGGAGAGCCAGCAGACCATCTCTCTCTAGGTCATGCCTCCGGGGGGGGGGGGGGGGGGGGGGGGGGGGGGGGGGGGGGG
>NW_017729025.1:112545959-112547076 GCF_001723915.1 Gavialis gangeticus | reverse complement strand
TGGCCCCCATAGTTGGAGTCTGCATGACATGAAGAAAAATGCCCCACTGGGGGGCTTTTCACTCCCCATCCCACCCAAGCCCAGCGAGTGGGGCTTGGAGCTACTCAGCTCTGCCACCCTGACAGAGAAGCAGGGGGAAGGGAGGGGAAGAACATCCACCCCCAGCCTGGTAACAACCCCCAGGATCTACCCAGCATCAATGAAAAAAGCCCCCACTGGGGGAGCAAGCTCCCACCATGGGGGCTTTCCTTCCTCTTGTGCTGTATAGACTAGGGCTAGGAGGGCCCAGGGTCCCATTTTCCTGCCGCACTCCCCCTCACCCCCATCCTGCCAGGCTCAGAGGCACTGGAAGGAAGCAGACTAGGGAGCAGAGCTTTAGTGCCTCAACTCTGTGACAACTGGAGATGGAGCTACCTGTGCTCTGCTGGAGCGGACAGTACAGCCCAGGGCTGCACAGCATTCTGGCATGCTGGGGTACGGCAGCTGAAAATTAAGTCAAAGATGTAGTTAGGCCTTGTATGTAGTATGAGGCCTAGTAAATTTAGCAAAGCTTTGCAGAAGTTGTAGTAGGCCCTGTGGTGTAGTAAAAACCTTATCAAAAGAATGCAAAGCTTGTACTGCTATTGGTCAGTCCTAAAGAAAAATTTGCAGTGGGAGAATCTGGATGGCTGTAAGTTATCAGCCTAGCTCAGAAGTTATAAATTGGCTGGCACATCCAGAAATCATTTAGAAGGAAGATGCAGCTCTGTAAAAGAAGCTCCTGATTTAAGATTAGCTGCTGGCCTGGATTCAGTGGGCCCGTGGATCTAAAGGAGCCCAAGGACTGAATACCAGGGTCCTTCCTGGCAATTTTCCCTTTAAGGTGTAGCAATCCGCGAGTGCACCTCTTCGGTCCGTGAGGAAGCCATTTCAGTCCCACCTCCCCCTTTTACTAAGCCTGGATCTGGACTATGCTAAGCCTAATAGACTAGAATCCTCATGCAATGGATCCTCATGCAATGGATTTTGTAATAATCATCCAAGCATAAGACTGGGGGTTGGGAAGCTGAGCAGTTCCCCGGAGCCAGTAATGAGGACTCCCCATTCATGATGCAGAAATCTTATGTCATGGTTAGAC
>NW_017729025.1:112540721-112540959 GCF_001723915.1 Gavialis gangeticus | reverse complement strand
GGGCAGAAGCCTGCAGTGGCCTGAGCCAGGAGTCTGGGGTTATTCATGCATACCACCCCTCATGGCCACACTGCCAAAGGCTGCTAAACCCAGCCCAGAGGCAGCCCAAGCCTGACTGGGCACTGGACATATGCTCCTACCTGCTGTCAGCGCAGGGAGGGGAGAGCCAGCAGACCATCTCTCTCTAGGTCATGCCTCCGGGGGGGGGGGGGGGGGGGGGGGGGGGGGGGGGGGGGGG
>NW_017729025.1:112534274-112540515 GCF_001723915.1 Gavialis gangeticus | reverse complement strand
TGGCCCCCATAGTTGGAGTCTGCATGACATGAAGAAAAATGCCCCACTGGGGGGCTTTTCACTCCCCATCCCACCCAAGCCCAGCGAGTGGGGCTTGGAGCTACTCAGCTCTGCCACCCTGACAGAGAAGCAGGGGGAAGGGAGGGGAAGAACATCCACCCCCAGCCTGGTAACAACCCCCAGGATCTACCCAGCATCAATGAAAAAAGCCCCCACTGGGGGAGCAAGCTCCCACCATGGGGGCTTTCCTTCCTCTTGTGCTGTATAGACTAGGGCTAGGAGGGCCCAGGGTCCCATTTTCCTGCCGCACTCCCCCTCACCCCCATCCTGCCAGGCTCAGAGGCACTGGAAGGAAGCAGACTAGGGAGCAGAGCTTTAGTGCCTCAACTCTGTGACAACTGGAGATGGAGCTACCTGTGCTCTGCTGGAGCGGACAGTACAGCCCAGGGCTGCACAGCATTCTGGCATGCTGGGGTACGGCAGCTGAAAATTAAGTCAAAGATGTAGTTAGGCCTTGTATGTAGTATGAGGCCTAGTAAATTTAGCAAAGCTTTGCAGAAGTTGTAGTAGGCCCTGTGGTGTAGTAAAAACCTTATCAAAAGAATGCAAAGCTTGTACTGCTATTGGTCAGTCCTAAAGAAAAATTTGCAGTGGGAGAATCTGGATGGCTGTAAGTTATCAGCCTAGCTCAGAAGTTATAAATTGGCTGGCACATCCAGAAATCATTTAGAAGGAAGATGCAGCTCTGTAAAAGAAGCTCCTGATTTAAGATTAGCTGCTGGCCTGGATTCAGTGGGCCCGTGGATCTAAAGGAGCCCAAGGACTGAATACCAGGGTCCTTCCTGGCAATTTTCCCTTTAAGGTGTAGCAATCCGCGAGTGCACCTCTTCGGTCCGTGAGGAAGCCATTTCAGTCCCACCTCCCCCTTTTACTAAGCCTGGATCTGGACTATGCTAAGCCTAATAGACTAGAATCCTCATGCAATGGATCCTCATGCAATGGATTTTGTAATAATCATCCAAGCATAAGACTGGGGGTTGGGAAGCTGAGCAGTTCCCCGGAGCCAGTAATGAGGACTCCCCATTCATGATGCAGAAATCTTATGTCATGGTTAGACAAAGTGCTTTGGGTAAATGTGATATAAAAGTTTACCCAAAGCACCTTGTCTGCCTATGTACTTAGACTAACACAGCTGTAACCAGCACCCCCAAACTATATCATGGTTAGGAACAATTCCTTGCACCTGCTCTTTTTCCTCTGTTGCAGACTCAGGTTCTGCACCATCCTGCTGTACCCCACGCACCTGAGATCTGGGGAAGCCAAGTTCTGCACGTGTACCTGCTCCAGGAGTGAGGCAGCGCATCCACCAGTTCCCCGGAGCAGTTCCCTGGAGCTGGCAGAGCCCAGACCCCGCCTCACCTCCGGGAGTGAAGGGGCACATGGCCTCGGGGCTGGGGAGTGAAGCAGTTTTTTTGGCAGCAGCCCTCAGTCCCAGCCCCCGCCTCTGGGAGTGAGAAGGCACTCTAGAAATGAAGAGAGACCACACCAGCCCCTGCCTCAGTGCCACAGCCCAGCTCCTTCCCGGGCCAGGTGCGCGGTGTTAATAAGTTAGTGCGCAGCACTGTATTAAAAGGTGTGAGGCCGTGCACACGCACACCTTGGAGGGAACCTTGCTTCCTGGTACCCCTCGGACAGCACTGATTGGGGACGTCTGACCTCGCTGAGCTTTACAGAAAAGAAAGCTGTCATACATCAGGCATCGGAGAAGACTGCCAATAAGCTGATTATGCGAATTGTCTATCCTTGTTTTGTTATTTACGCATAGTTGTGTGTTTGTTAAGTCAATAAACCTTTCTTACCTTTCTACCCTCAACCACACTCTCAATCCCGAACCCTCCACAGGCAGCTGGGACACTAGGAGACTGAGTTAACCTGAGTTGGGAGGGGATCTGGGACAGAAGTTCCATAACTGATTTAGGTTAAGCCAGTTTAAGTCTCATAGTACACCCAACCCGGTTTATCGTAAACATCTTTCAAAATGGCTGAATGTGGTTGATGTGCACTCAACTTCTGTTCCATTACAGTTTTAAAACCAATTTCAGATCACTTAAACTAGTTTGCATGCAACTTCTGTCCCTAGCTGAAGTGTGCGCCACATCCACTGAGCTAGTCTCACAGTTATTTCTAGGAATAAAGTAAGTGATCTTGTTACAAACTTTGATGCTGTTGTTGTAAAATGGCAAAAAATCCTGAAGCCAGTTCTGCAAGTCAGCTCTATCAAGTTTTTGTTCCAGTAGGACCAACAGCTGGGCACAGAAATACTGAACTAAACAGCAGAGAACTTTAGGGTACCTACAGGATGAGATGAACCAAGTTCTATCAGGAATAGGTCAACCTAACAAAATGTCTGTACACATTTGGAGTGCAGTCCCAGAGCTTGGAAAGCTCATCCCAACCCCAAAGCTGTGCTCTTCTTACTCTGTCCCCTCCTCCTGTACCCTTACCAGGCTATTTTTAGTGCTGCCCTTCCCTCCCCCTCCATGTTAAATGGGGTAAAACACCTCGTCTTAGAATTGAATAAATACAGTACAATCTTCCAAACACTCACCAGGAGCAGGCTGGCCCAGAAGGTTGCTTGTCTAGGAAACAGCTTGTAACCATTTGTGACTACTCAGCACTAAGAGTGACCATTTCAAAACATGGTCTTGTGAACCTCCAAAAAATCTACTGTAATATATTGTTTGGAAACTAAGCTTTCCAGCTGTTGCATAGAATAATACAGGAAAGATTTTTTAACTTAGGGAGATTTCTGATCTTAAAATCAGAAGTATTATCCTAATAAAGCAACCTTCTTTTTGCATAATAGCATTATGATTTGCTATTTAGAATCTTGACTCTGGAGTCCTGCTGGAAATATTCAGTTTAAAAACTTAAATTTCCAAAAATTGAAGTTCAGACACCCCCCCCCCCCCTTACTGGAAAAGGGTTAGTTCCCAAGGAGAGGAGGCTATTGGAGGGGCTTGAAGTCTTGCTAAGAGACAGTAATAACAAGACTATATTTTATAGGAGAGCTCTTATCACCTTCCTAAATTCCAGGAAATGTGTCTCAGGATCACTGTGTCTTTGTGATGCTTTCTGATTTGAATGGCACCCAAACATTGGACTGCTTCTGCCTTTCTCCCCTCTGCCACCACTATCACACGCCATATGTTATAAAATGTCTCTGCCATGAAAACTAAGAGCTAAGAGTAAGGTTTTGTGAAATGCCATTTCTGATAAAACTACTTACTGGTTTACCTTGTAAACAATACATGCACGCGCACACACACACACACACACCTGGGGCACCTTCCTGTACACCTGAACTAGAATCAAATCCAGTGGGAGTACTGCTATGCTATGAAAGACCAGATCTAAAAGAACTAAACCAAATATAAACACCATACCATAAATTAAATTTGTATGCTGAAGTAGAAGAGTGATGTGAAAAAAAACAGACCAGACTTGCTATTAAGCTTATACACCTGGTCTTTAGCTGTCCTTAGTCAACTCAGTAGTACCAAAGGTGTGGGTACATCTTACTTGGATCAGAAAAGAGTTAAGATTTCCATTTTCCAGTACTTAGTAACTTGAAGAGTATTGAGCTATTGTTGAAGCAAGGATTTATGACACCTTTCACTGGATCAACTGTCTAATTTGGAGACAACTTAAGCAAGCTTTCAGGCACCAAAATTCTTGCCTCATATTTCCTGAACCAATCACAGCTACAATACTCCAGACCTACTACATTTATTATTTTAATCATATTTCTGGTTTAAACCTACGTGAAGAATACCAGTTTATTATTGGATACAGAAGGTAAAGAGAAAAGTTTCTTTTCATATTTCAAAAGAGATCACACACACCTTTCTTTTGTCCTGTGTCAATTTACAAAGACAGACAAAGGATTAAATTACAGTTCATTCCTAGAGAGAGCACCGAGTATATTTCTACAGGTGGAATATGTTGAGAGAAGAAAAAAAGAGTCAGATAATTTATCCACAAGGCAAAAAACCTTGGATAATTTATCCACAGATTCAAAAAAAATCTTGCAGTTCCAAGAAGTGTTACATATTCACATCTTAGGATCAGTACGCGAGTTAGCTACTTTCAATCTGAACACCCATGTCAATTAAAAACCAACAACCACCACCACACCCAACTTTTCATGGTCTTAATGTTTCTGAATATAATTTGTTCTATTTGCACACATTTTTTAAAAAGTGCTTAGTTCTTTTTCTAACAAGCTCGGCTTGAGCTTTCAGCTAACTCATAAGCCTTCCTTAACTTCTATGCAAACCCATTGCCTCAAGTAGGTTAATGGATTGTTCAAAATGGAACAGAAAATAAATTCTTTTCCCATGGGTATTTTGGCTGAACATTCAGAATTAACCTTAAGGCAATGCAAATCTGTTCCTTAAAAACAACCAACCATAAAACAAACCAAAAAAAAAAAACCTCACAGCATTTTAGCTACCATTAAACTTATTTCATTCCACTCACCACTTTTCTTTGTACAGGCAGCAAAGCATGAACTCTAACAGTAGTGAAGACTTACACAATTTGAGAAGTTCCCATTGGACTTTCAGAAGTGATAGATCGTGACAAACAATAACTATATTTTGATGAATGCAATTGGAATGACAATGCGATGCTGTTATCTCCAAGTTTCCAACATTTATATAAGCATATTTCATGCAACAGAAAAGGACTCCAGGTATGTCCAGCACTGGGCTGAATACTTTTAAGTGGAAGTGACCCCAATTCTGGGATGGAATTCATGCTTCACATTCAGATTCCTAAATTTAAGGTTTTTAATAAAATATTGATTTTGATATTCATCTTTAATCCAAAACTTTATTTTATTTTGGCATTGAATTTAAGTGTATGCTTCTACCACATATTCCATTAGAGGCACTGGCAAAAAAAGGGACATACCGAGATCGAGTTAATACAAAATTGAGATGAAAGAAACCATTCAAATCTATTGTTTAGTTTTATGTGCTCATTCAGAATGTTGTCGTAGCAATGAAAAATCCAAAGCAAAAACCAATGATGACATCAACAAAAAGGCTTAATCCTCAAGCACAATTCTGGCAAAATTCCAAACATGAAATTCACAGGACTATCCCTTATGTTCCAACATGAATTTTGGACCACTGACTCATGATATTGACTTACGTCATTTGATTGCTTCTATGTCCTATTTGGGTGAAAGGTTAACAAGCAGGAGAAAGGAAAGCAAATAGTTTAAAGTGATCAAAACGCTATATAAAAGCATACAAAAACAGCTGCAGAAGCTGTAAGCTTTAGATATCCAAGTGTTTTTGGAAAATGAATGAAGATGACTGCAAAATGGATTGAGAGAATTGCCTGATGGCATTTTTTATCACACATTATATAAAAAAAAAGACGACACCACTGAAAAGAAAATCAGGACATATTGTGCAACACAGCATGATTAGATTAGCATCATAGAACAATCAACAGCAGCCAATTCAAGCTTGAGCTGCTGTTGCATTTACTCCTCATGCCCTGCTACCACAAATACAGATTTTTCTTGAGCGTGTAACAAAGTCCAGTTTGTAACCATGCCAAGATCTTCTATGATGCACAGCTCCTCCATGAACCAACATGTTCTGTGGTTTGTATTTCATCACAGGCACAGGTGTCTAAGTTGTAAAAGTACACCTATTTATGTAGGTTGTCTTTTAATATGCTTTCTCCTGTTAGAAGGCATTTAAAAAAAAAAAGACATCTCCAAATTGACTAATCCTCCTTGCAGATTTATCTGGTAATGTCTATTGACATCCTTGTTGGGTATCAAGCCGTATACACCATATTAACTTACACCTTGTGTTACCTGTCAGCTCCATGTTCTTGGGGAACCCTGACAGAGGATGCAGACTGTCTGACTCACAAAGAATCGCGTCCCCCCTTCCCTCCTCTACCTAAACAGAAACTGATTGAGATGCAGTGAGAGACACACCTAAAACCCTCCAGACAAGGGTGACAAAAGTGAAACAACTGCCCTAGGTCTCACTTGCATCTGAGATGGGACCAGATGACCATTCATTTACATGAGAGATGGAGAACAGAAAGCCTGAAGCAGAGACTGCAGTGAATTCTGGGATCAGCGAAGCAGGGGATCACTGCATGATGGGGAATCTGTGCTCCAAATGCTAAAATCAACCCACACACC
>NW_017729025.1:112520805-112529274 GCF_001723915.1 Gavialis gangeticus | reverse complement strand
ACTATTGTCATTATACATTTCATCTACTTAGCAATAAATAACTTTTATAGTCAACTGGTGGTCATTGGGTATATTTTTCCTTCTTTACTTCTCTTTCCCCCACTTGCTCTACAGCAACGCTCCTTTTACCTAAGCTAAAGATCCTTGTGTAGCCCAAAAATACTGTGGGGTCTGCTCATCAAGAGGCTAAAAGATTGGGACGTGCTGAGAAACACATAAGGGGATCAGCTTGTATAGGCTGATTGACACAGTTTGGCTCAGACGTGCCCTAATGAACTGAATGCTGGCCCATGAGGTTGTCATCTGGACACCCAGCTGGATTCAGAGGTATTTTGTTTAACTGTGTGCTTGTGTCTGACTGTGATTATTGTTGCTCTGATGAACTGATTCTTGGCATATGAGGGTGTCAGCCTGTCCATGCTGATCAACCCGGCCAGGTCAGGCGTGTCACGTTAATCTGTGTGTGTTTGTGTGTATGACTGCTTTGGGGACTGGAGGAACCCAGCCCCACTGAACTGAGTCCTGCAAGATAGCTCCATTGGGGGTGAGGGCTTGCAGGGGGAGAGATACAGCTCTGTATTCCTGGTGTTTCTATACAAGCAGCACATTAATAGAATTACCAAGACCCTAGCCCTAATAAATGAGCACACCCCAAAGTAGTGGGCAAATCTGGTAACACTTGGGATGGGCTAACCAAATCAAGGTAAAGTACTAATCAGACTCATGCTTAGAACTTGTTTGTGCAAACAGGGTACATGTTCTCTGCAAAAGTACTGGCAAACGTCAGAAAGTAAAGCACTGCAGTCATATTAAAACATCAGAACACTCACAAGTTTCCTCAAAGTAGCTGGACTGAACAAACCTAGACCTCTATTCACATTCTTTGCAAGTCTTTAGTAGCCAAGTCCATCTGTCCTTCCCCCACAAGGCATACTAATCATGCAACCGTGGTACAATATCCAATTGCTGGTAATGCAGATTAGTCATAAGCTTGCATTGCTTTGTCTGTACTTTGAAAGAATGGCAGTTGTAATATGCAGTATGTCTTTTACGTGATATCTTGTCATAGCTCTCACCCATGGGCAATAATAAAAACTCTTGGATTAATTAGTAACAAGCAGCAGATGGCAAAGTTGCTCTCTATTTTTATTAAATGCTCTTGTGAGATTCCAAGACATTATTTCACTAAATTAAATTGCATTACGATTGCCAGTTCTAAGGTCCCATATTATTCTCATAGCCAATTCATCCTCAAAATACCAGCTTATAAAAACCTGCCTGGTATCTCTGCGCTCTCCACCACTTAGCAGTCTGAAGAATTGCCACAACTACCACTTGGCTAAGTCATGATCGCCCAGCCACACACACACACACACTGAATCAGTATAGACTTATCACACCTTGAAGCCACAAGTGATTGGGGACTGTTAGGGTCCTGTATTTACATGACTACAAATTTAAGATGAAACCCTCCAATAATTAGATTGTATACATGGACAATTATAACAAATTTATATTTTCCTGTGCATAGAACATAATTATTGGAGAGCTTTCCTAAAATTTGTGCATCCTCCCTCTACCCCACCTCCCTGAACTGTGGCAGGGAAAGCAGTGGTGTGGGTGGCAAGGGAAGAACTCTGTCCCTTGCCCCCACTGCCTGATCCCTCTCCCCCCAGTCCTGCCTCCTACTCTCCCTTACTTTCAGGATGGCTCCAACTCCAGGGGAGATGGTAGATTTCAAGAGACCATCAACCACAGGTGAAGGAGCAAAATGTCAGATTAGTATCTTTATTGCTGGATGACATCTTTACACTTTTTGTTAAAAGGACTCTTTAGGTAACAATGGCAGGCAAGGTTCTTTGAGTAATGCAATATCTTTATTATACCAATTAAATAGCTGGAAAAATATTCTCTGCAAGCTTTTGGGCAAACACCCTTCTTCAGACATATCGAAGGGTGTTTGTGCCTGAAACCTTGCAAAGAACAATTTTTCCAACTATTTTGTTGGTCTAATAAAAGATATCACATTTATCCAAAGAAGCTTGCCTGCCTACGTCCTTAGACCAACATGGCTACAATCAACAACCCTTTAATAACTATGAAAATTTACCTTGCTACTTTAAGCACCAATATCCCCCACTCCATCATCTAGAACTAAAAGTAGGGAGGAGGAGTGGAACTAAGTCTATACCCCAAAAGACAGTGGAAGCAGGATTGAGAAACTACTGAGGAGACTGGACAAAGTTAAAAGCTAAGAGTTCTGTTAGTTGTCATCCTACAGGTAGCGCTGTGGATAAAACCCAAATGCTGATATTGGAATGGATGAAACAAAGAAAGCATACAGAGAGAGAGAGGAGAACCTGTATACTGCAGGTGACAAATTAAGGTGCTCTCTCAGAGTTAAATTAAAATTCATTTAAATGAGTAATGTTATTTGCTAAATTAGGTATTAGTATTAATTTTATTGGCTAATGTGTCCAGAGACTGGCAATGAAAGAGTCTCACTTGCAATAAGCCTTTCAGATACTTTTCTTTAAAGACTCCTATGATTCTAGGCTTAATGAATATTGCCTTAGTTATCAAATCTACTTTCTAAAGCCAGATGAAGAGGTCCTTTCTGCATACATCACATCACATTTCTTTTACTTCATCATAATACCAATTGTTTTGATGGGTTGCTTAGGCATAGAACTGGTGGGGGGCAATTCCATGTTCCCACTGTATAGTTCCCAGCTGAGGAGATCTTGCTTTGGAAATGCTTTTTACCCATTAGGGAAATAGACAAGGACTATGAAACCACCGGGAATTAAGAAGATGCCATTTGTCATGCGATTTGCAGACAAGTCATCTCATGGAAAGGGCTCTTAACACACAAGGAGGAGAAAACACTTTTGCAGAAGACGATCAACGAGCACAAGGTGAATCTCTACGGTTTTCTGGGTTAAATATTGCTCAGTGTAAAGTCTGAGCTCTGAAAGATAAAGATACCCATTTAAGCACCATCCTTAAAACAAACAAACAAAAACTGTCCATCAATTTTCATGACAAAAAAATTGATTACCAAGTTAATCAATATAGCACTATTTACTGACAGTGAGACTGAAAGAGGAACACAAAAAACAACCCACCAAGAAAGCCACCCCACCGTGACACAAAAAGGAAGTGCCAATTAAGCAGAGGAGAAAGAGTTTAGACTAAAATAAACTGATCCACTTCCATCCATTTTCTAAAGCTTTGAAAGGTTGAGGGATGGGGGGGGAAAAAAAACTATTCACACTGCAAACACCACCCTGGCCCCACAAAGATATGCAAAGATGTGTACGGTTTTACATAAAATGGGGGGGGGGGGAATTACTACAGTAGCCTTACTAATCATCTTTCCTTTTCCCCACCTAGGTTTTGTGGTTAAAAATCAGAGCTCAATTATTTTAGCTACCATCTTTTTTTTCCTGTCACTCCTGTTTGTTTAGCATCTAATGAAATCATAGATCTGTAACTCTTATTTTGTAATTTCAAAAGCCATCTGTTTTAATCTCCACATAGTAAAGAGAAAAAAAAGAAAGAGCCATGCATTTTGCTCTTTGAGATAAAGCAAAGTATAATGGGTATTACTTAGCCAAAAAAGAACTAGTAGTTTCATGAATGCATAATTAGAGAGCTGATAAAGTGGACTTCCCTACCCAGAAAGGCAGAGGAGTTAAAATTAGTGGGAGGAGAGAAAAAGGCTCATCAGCTTAGTTGAAAGTGCAAATTATTGAGAAGAAAAAACCTCTACTTGGAGATTTTATATTAAAAAAAATCCAAGTCAATTTTTAATTTGTGCCTACTATGGATATTAGGGATATCATGAGTCACTGGGAAGTACAGAAGGACACCCATCTTCCCCTTTCTCTGATCCTGCTTGCAGAAATTCACTGCAGATCTTCTCCTCCTCCTGCCTACTGATCATGGCCACTGAAGGAAATTCTAAAAATAGAAGAAATCAGAGCTCTCTTCCACTTTCAAATCAGAATTGTGAGCTGGATAGCAAGAGATCACTAGTTTTACATTACCACTCAGATTGCAACAGTCATGTCCTTTATTCAGGCAGGCTATGAAGTGCTTTGGGAACTGAAACATCAGGTGTATACCAAATGGATTATTGCAAGGCTATAGTTAACCAAGTCAGAACTTGGAAGCGTCTCTTTGGAACAAACAGCCATGGAGGAGACTAAATACACAAGTATACAAAATGAAGATAAAGTAGGAGCAGAAACAAGCTTAATTACTATGTATGTGACTCAAGTTCTCCCTAGTTTTGTTCTCCAGACCACAATGTAGACCAATCAGGTATCTTATACTTACCAGAGGTAGAGTTTATCAGTAAATAGTGCAAATTTCAGGCATCTATTAATTTATTGTCAGTTGTCAGAAAGAATAGGATAGCAGAAACAGTTCTTAAGAGCACCCCATCCTCACCCTCCAAGACACTTTATATTTCACACAGCTTGTCTCCATGCAAATACTGAGGGCTGTAATGTAATGACCACTAAATCAGACATCCCTGAAAGCTGACTCCGTACTTTAGCCATAACACATTTTTCATTAAGATGCCACAATGATTTTTTAGGCACAAAGGACTACTGTGTTTCCTAATACTGTGACTTAGAAAACCGAAAGCTGCTAACCACTCATGCTCCTATATGGACACACACATTTCTAATCCTATTACCTTCCTTCTCTCTTTTGCTTCAGTTTGTTACATACGTATGCCTATGTGCTCATACCTTACATTCTGAATTAAGATGCTGAAGTCAGAAACTGTTTTGTTTAAACCCACAAATTCAGATTATTCAGTACAATCAATACTGTCAGACTTTAACACCTGCATGGAAACCCAAAGTTAGTCAGACCTCAGAATAAGCTCTCTATACCCCAAAACAGACCTCTGCTGGCATTTTGCACAACATGGACAGTCAGCATCATCTTTGGTCCCATTTCCCCCCCTCCACCATAATAAGAGCAATGTAATCTCTTTTCCGGTGTGTGTACTTGTATTAACGTAACAGAGGAGACAACAGGAAATATTAGAGTTTAGTATACTGCAGAAGGGAAAAAAAAAGAAATCAAGTGAAGTATTTGAAAATGGAGAAAAATCTGCTGATTTTGAAATTTCAAAACAGATTTTTATATCTGGAGCAAGACTAGCTTGACTTGCATCTTAAATACCCATTTTTATTAAGAGTTGAATCAGTTAAGGAATTTTTATATTTTTAAAGGATTCTCTTAAAATTGACTAGCATATATAGATGGCACCAATTGTGGTATAGGTTCCAACTTGTTGCGTTATTCTACTCCAGCGGAGTAGTCCTAAATCTGGCAGGTGAAATCCAGGTGGGGGGGAAAGACAGCAAAAAGAGTAGGAAGAGAGAAAACTGCCACCATAGAAACTCCATTACCACTGTCTCTCTTGCAGTTTCTAACTTATGTAACTAAAGAAGGGACAAGGGCTCCTCCATTCCCCAATAATTTGTGGTTGCCTTAAAGGAGCTGTTGGTAATTAATACAAGGGATCAGAGCAGGTCAGAGTAGCCCTGGCACATGGAGGGAGAACTCTGATAAGTCATTCTTTCTGTAACTAGCAGATTGCCTGTCAAGAAAGACAGCTGAATTTCAAATAGTGCTAATGCTCACAGTAGCCATGTAATGGTCTTCTCACAGTAGCTGGGAGCCTGGCTCCCGCTTTTCCTCAGCTGGCCCCTCTCTCTGCCCTCCCCGTGCCCTTAAAAAAGCATTATGGACAGACAGATGGACTAATCACTTGATATGTATAGAACATTGTTTTTCAGCTTCAGTTAAAAGGATTTGAACCACTATTTTATTTCCCATTAAAAATGTCACATTCCGTCTTGCAACAAGGTTCATCCATAAACAAAGTTATAACTAACAATCTGCAAAACAAGTTCATCCATACTTAAAATGTACATGTTCAGTAATTTAAGGCTAGCTCAAATAGAATACGTAGGTTTTCTGAATGTTTCTGAAATTGTAGAGATCAAAGGGACACACAAAACTAGAGTATTATAGTAATAGGTTCAGAAATTATGATTTTTATAGGGTTTTCATATTGTACATAATACAGGAGTAGCCTTATATTTCCACAGTCAAAAACCATAGGTCAGTTGCAAATGAAAGCATAGCCCATAATTAGTTTCTCATTGTCCCGTAGTCTCTATAGAGGCCAGGTAAAGATTATTTCAGATTCCTTTCCTTGCTTTACTGATAATACCTTAAAGTTCAGTGTCATTTGTACACAATATGCATACAGTTTTTCTTTGAGGATCCATCACATTATTTGTAATGATACAATCTATTCTGTTTGATTATTAATCCTCATTTTTTTCATAACTGAATTGGAGCAGACACAGCCTAAATTGTTAGTTCACTCACCCTCACTTTAAATGCCTACGTTAAAAGGCACTCAAAAGATAATGGCAGACCTAGTTTTAAAGTTGAGAATGCAACACATTTCTATTGGAACTATAAAACTGCATTCTTGAGCATTATGTTCAAAAACATACACAATCACAGACTATTTTTGATATAACCCCAGAAGATAAGTCAAGAGAAACATTTGATTCGAGAAAGCATTTAAAAAGTGGCCACACTCTCCTAGCTCATGGCAAATATCTGAAAAGCATCCAATTGTGCTACATATTCCTAGTATATCCTCTCCACATATCTTATGGCGAAGGGGCACTCATGTGCTGGAATTCAGGCTGTCAGAGAGATTTCCAAGAGGAAGAGACTATATAAAGCAGGTGCTCCCTACTACCTAACAGTGCTCACATAATTAAAGGGTCTTCCACATTTCTAGGTTGGGTATGAATGGTCCCACTGTCTTCAGCAACACTACAGCACCTGTTCCATTTTGCTGCTCTCCACCTGTACACCTTAGATAACATAATATTATATTACAACCAGTTGAAGAAAAGAGTTGCCATAATATTTTAAGTTGGGGATAAGGACAGACAGAATGCTACTCTTCAGGTAGCCTTCTTTCCAAAGGTCCATGTAACCAACTCACTACCTTTAACTAGTTATTAAAATACAGTTACTCTATTTCCCTCAGTACATCCATCTCCTCCCCCCACCCCAAAAAACCCCCCACCTAGGGTATTCAAATATATAGCACTTCCAAATAGTGGGTTATCCACCCAGGCACTTATGATAGTGCTATTTAGGACTCTGAACTAAGCAAAGATATTAAGAACAGTTTTCATCAACAGGATTTCAAAAGTGGGCATCCTGCCGCCGCTTACCTTGGGTTTAGCATCATTCAATAGTCATTAACAACATGGATAATAAAGTAGAAATTAAACTGAATTCTGGTAAATATTACACTGAGGAGAGGGAAAAAATAAAATTCACTTAAAAATAAAAAAACCCAAAAAATAAAAAACCCTGATCTTCTGGAATTCGTTAGCAAGATGTTTTATGCAAGAGATACTGGAAATGTTTCTACTCTAGTCAGCACTGAATCTACTTTGGGCAGTACATTTTAAGATGTAGACAAATGGAAAGGTCCAAAACTTTGAGGTTTAGCAAACATGACATAGGATAGGTCTTCAATATGTAAAGAGAGTAAAAAAAAGTGATCATCATCTTTCCGCATATAGGACATATAGTAATCATCTTAATTTGCAGCAAGAAAAATGTAGGAAATGGAAGCTAAAAAGGAAGAAGGAAAGGAATTTCCTGCTACTGATGCATCTAGAAAATTGAGAGGAGTGGTGGCTGGCAGTGCCATATCAAGGGTGGGAGGCCAATGGGGAAGCAGGGTGACTGCCCCAGGCACCAAAGTGAAGGGGCACCAAAGAAAGTGCTGCCTAGCTGGGCAGGGTATGGAACAGAGCTGCAAGGAGGTAGGGGGCAGGATGCCAGGACCAGGGGAGGGCAGCTCCTGCTGCTGCGTGCACTCCTGGGCAAGCATATGGGGAGTGTACCCCCCCAAATCTGTGCATGAGGTGAGGGTTGGATGCCACTGTGGGCTTGCCCCAGTCACCAAACTTCCTTGCTACAGCACTGGTGGCCAGGCACAAGTCCAGGTAACAAATTAACTAATCATGAGCTTCAAGTGGCCTATGGACCACTAGTTGGCCATCTGCGAATGAGACAACCATCTTGGAGGGACAGCCAAGGAGAGCACAAGGGATGAACTTGTGTTCTCCTTGGCTGTCCTTCAGGTAATTTTAGGCCCGTCAGTCTTATCTCTATCCCTGGGAAAATACTGGAAAAAAAAAAAAAAAAAAAAAAGTCAGAGCGCATTTGTGAAGGTCCAGCACAGGTTTGTCACAGGTAGATCCTGCCTGACAAACTTTATAGCCTTTTATGACCAGGTCACACACTGCCTTGACACAGGAGTGGAGACTGATGTCATCTACCTGGATTTTAGAAAGGCCTTCAACACAGTTTCGCATCCTATTCTCA
>NW_017729025.1:112515490-112515805 GCF_001723915.1 Gavialis gangeticus | reverse complement strand
GGAGACTGATGTCATCTACCTGGATTTTAGAAAGGCCTTCAACACAGTTTCGCATCCTATTCTCATAGGAAAGCTAGCAGGCTATAGTGGATGCCTGCACAGTCAGGTGGGTGGCCAACTGGCTTAACGACTGCACCTAGAGTCGTGGTGGACAGGCCATTCTCAGCCTGCAAGGAGGTGGGCAGTGGGGTCCTGCAGTGTTCGGTCCCTGGACCAGTGTTATTTAATATCTTCGTCAGCGATTTGGATGAGGGTGTGGAGAGCACCCTCTCCAAATTCACAGATGATACCAAGTTATGGGGCAAAGTTAACACA
>NW_017729025.1:112511037-112514690 GCF_001723915.1 Gavialis gangeticus | reverse complement strand
ATGATCCATTGTGGTCCCTTCCAACTCTACAGTCTATGAAACTAGATGACCTCAGGGTCCCAGAAACCCTAGGTTTATGATCATATTTGTGTATTCTAGTGTCAATTGAGATATTTTATTTTATTTTCTTTCCCCTCATATGCCCATTTCTATGTTCTGTCTTCACACATGTTTTCTCTGGTTTCTTGTCCCTAGCAACAGAACAGAACAAAGATGACATGATCTGGTCCCTTTCACACCCACCCTTACTCATGGAACAAATAGCAAAAGTGAAAATCATCAAATTATGTCAATTTTATTTAACAGCTTCAGTGACCTGCAAACTCTTTCTGCTTTGTCTTGCACAAGTCCTAAGAGCTGCCAAACCAATTTGATCATTCAGTAACTTATTTTTCACACAGCACAGGAGTTGCATACATGTTAATTAAGTGCTTGTATAGTAAGAGATTAAAAGAAGAATGTGCAATACCAAATACTAAGCAACTGCTTTTCCCCCGCCTTTAGATTTCAGTAAGTCATTATGAACTGTGATAGGAAAACAATTATAAGTACGCTTAATATGTTTCCCTTATAGACTTATTTATCATTTGTGGTAAAGGATCCCAAAAAGGGGTAATCAATCATTTTTAAAAGCACATGCAACTCTGCTACAGATGCTATACAGTACAAATAGAACCATACAATCTTTCCTACAAACTAGCATATCTCCCAATTTTGTTTGAAGAATGTGCACAGGGGATGTCTACATCATGATTTTTGTTTAACTGGGGCCAATAAACTCTGTTCATAGTGCCACCTATGTAATAAAGGAATATGATAGATATAGATACAAAAGAATATAGCATGGGCCTTACACTTCTCACTTCTAATCAAGGGTTTATGTATTCACATAATGCTTAATACTGGTATAATGCTGGCATAATGCTTAATTCACTTAATGCTTTCATCTCAAGATGAAAAGGTACTATGCATGCAATGTCTAACAATGCCTGTGCACTGGCACTGGATTGCTGCTAACCAAACTCCCAAGAGAATCTTATCCAAGCAAATATCTGTAACTATTTCCTGGATTCCTTTATGTCTTGCTGAAGGCTCACTAATTCCCCTTTTAGGGCTCACGCTTTGCATGGTCATCTAGGTATTTGTTACTATGAGGCTGCATTACTGTGAATGCAAAGTACTTCCCATTTGGCGCAGCTTTAAGAACATCTGTAATTTTGTCTAGTGCAGCTTTTTATTGTAGATTTCTTACATGGGTAATATTATTCCCACAACCATCATGTGGATCTGTTTGCAAACCATTTCCCCAGAGAGAAAACCCTGAACAGTTTGGCCTCACCTTATCCTTTTTGCTATGAAACTACACATTAGTTGCTGTGAAAAAGGTAGTATATGCTAGGAATCCCCGAGTTTGAGACCCTGGCAGGAAATATTGGAAAGGTAATCCCATATTGTCTTACATTAGATAACTGAAGACAAACTTCAGTCCTAGAACACAAAACCACTGACTTTCTGCCACAGCACAATGCAGTACAGAGCAAAAATACCCAAACTAGAAGAGTGTTAACATGGTGCTCTTTCTGTACTAATGCACCTTGCTTTTCTGCAAAGCTAGCTGGCTGCATTTGCACAGTGCACTTTGCCTGAGCTATATACTGCTTCCAATCTCTGAGCCAGAGTAATTGTAACTATGTCATACTGCCTTGCATCATGAAGACATACCTGAAGAAGAAAAGAAAGCAGCATTGGCTTTGTTCATTTCTATTCTAAAATTAGTCCTGTAAAATAAAGATTTGCAGTAAAAAAAGTACTGGTTGAGGTAATAAGCATGATCAATGAAACATGACCAATTGTGGGGAATACCTTTCCCTTCCTGGAACAGACTGTGTATCGGCACTGAAGTCAGCGCAACATTAAGAAAAGACTCCTGTCAGGAAAATGGACTGAAGGTTGAAAGCTTAAATTAGTTAAAAAGGAAGAAAAATAAGGTTAAGGTTATAATTAGGAAAAAGAAAAATTTAGTTTTTAGACAAAGCTGCTTCAGTTCAGGATGAGTGCATGAGATAGAGGACATAAGATAGAGGGGATGTGAAGACAGACAACTGCACTTGGTAAATTCTGCTCCCAGGTCTGAAAGTAGCAGGGGTAAGGAGAAGAGAACATGCTATGCGACCTACTTTAGTATCCCTAAAGCAGAAGTCATGGCAAGCTAATAAGACCCCAAGCAATAGAAGGCTAAAGATATTACAGCAAATACTGCATTAATCATAATTTACTCAAATTTCTGAGCCTTACCACTGCATTAGCACACTAGCAGTCTAATACAGTATATGCAATGTGCACTGTGAAGAAGCTGTTATTCGTAGAGATGACCCCTAGACCTCAGCTCTGCAGTTCAGTATTATACCTGACACTATGTGCTAGTTGTTCACACATTGATTTAAAAAAAATCTCTCTCACTTAAGCATCTATTCAACTGCCAGGAAATGTCTGTTTATTATACTGAAAGAGCCAGCAGACCATATTTAAGGTAAAAGCTATAATAAAAAAAAATTAGACTACAGACAACAGGTCCAAAACCCAAAAGTTTACATAGCTGCTTCTCTGTCTTCATAGTAACTGAGTGGTCTCCATCTGACTGCTTCTTAATCTCCCTTAAATACCACCCACCTACCTCCTGGTATTTCATTTAGCGCTTCTGTAACCTCCAATCAGTTTCCATAGTTCTTTGTTGTCACTCTGTCCCCTGTTCCTATTCTTTTCTACTTTGTAAAAATTCAGTTGTGGAGATCTCCATGACCAGACTATTTCTGCTACAAGTTAATACTCGGTCCCTGGTCCACATTCACAAACAAACAGCATTACTCTCTTTTCCCCCTTAATCCAATTTCTTATTTGAAGCCTTCCTGCAACTCCCCACCTCCGTTTCCACACATCCAATATCCTCAACGAGTTAACAATATTTCCTTCCTCTTCACCTGCCATCATTGTTATAAGAGACCAGTCTTTTTCCTCTGCCCACTTTCTTAAAACTATAATACAAGTCTTTATTCCTACCTTGACTGCTGTAACTCACACCTCTGTAGTCTCTAGAATACATTGGTGACACTCCTGTTTTCTGGCTCTTACAAAGATTACTGCAATATAGAAACAGATATCCTGCTCCTTGTTCACTATTCCTACTACTCCTTTCCTTTTGTTAGTCCTTCCAATGGCTCTTCCTTTGCTAAAACATTACAAAAGCTTGAAATAGTTGAAGACAGCAGATCTCAATCTGTGGTATGCATACCACCAGTGGTATGCAGACAACCTGTCAGTGGTACGCATTATTATAATTATTTTGTATGACAAAAGTTTGCTGGTGGTACTTCAGGTTGTATTGTTTTAAGTTGGTGCTGCACAATCTGTCAGAATTTGGGAACCACTGCTTTAATAGATATTCAACGTTGTTCCTCCCCAATATTTGCCCTCCCTTGGCCTGTCTCCAATTTGCCAACATCCTTTCTGTAGTGCGATTTTGAAGATTGTACCACATTAAAAATAAGCTAATGGTAGCATTATGTATAATACTACTGTGAAGAACAGTGATTTTCAGCCTGTGGTCCGTGGGCCCCTGGGGGTTTACAGACTACATCTAAGGGCTCCATGAAAGA
>NW_017729025.1:112503676-112510869 GCF_001723915.1 Gavialis gangeticus | reverse complement strand
CTGGTTAGGGGGGGAAGGAGGGCAATCCTAGGAAAGGAACAAGGAAAGAGCCCACAGGAACACAAGGGTCACAAAAGCTAGTCTAGGTAATAAAAGGTGCAAATCTACCCTGCTTTCTGCTTGACTTCAGACTAAAAACACAGCTAACTACATTTATCTGGAAATTTTTTAAAAATATATATTTTTTATTTTAATTTATTTATTTTTAAACATGCTCTGATGTAAAAGGGGGAGAGGCTTTTTAACTAGATTAGGAGCTGCTCCAATTAAAATACCTGTAACATCATGTATTCAGCATCCCATGATTCAAAATTGTGGCAGGGTTCTTTAACAAAAGCTCATTGAAGACTTTCAGTTAAAGCACCCCCACCAGCATTTTGAAATGTGAGGATGCTGAATACATAGCATGCTAAAGCGTTTCAGATTACTGACAAAAACCAGTAGTATAACTAGGTAGGGTTGGGAGAAGTGCGCGCACGCATAGATATCAGCAGCTACGCTGCTTGCCCTGCTGCCCCTGACAGAAGACCAATTGCAGCTGTTGGGCTGCTGTCCTGTGCACTACTGCTGCAACGCAAGATGCAGAACTGTCCAGTTCCACCTCCCTTCTTCCATTATTTTAATCTTATAACCATTGCAGAAGAACAGATTGCTTGTATAGTATCTGTGATTTGAGTACAAAAATTGGGGAAGTCAAGTGAGCAAGTGATGCAGAGACTGAGTAAATAATGGGTAATGGGAATTTAGACCCCCAACTTAGATTGATAGGCCTAGATACTATTGGTTAGTGTTCTATGGGACAGGGACCAAGTCTATGTTGGCATCTCCTCAGGACACTGTATTTATTGTAGCATCCTTATAACAAAATGTAGAGTGACACATTCAGGAGACATTCCAAATCACCATTCCTTTGTAGGCATTAAAATAGACTGACAGTTCTTAAAGCAGAATTCAGAACATTGTCTATAACAAAGACAACCCTTGGAAAACAACTTGTCAAAACCAAGATGCAACACAACCCATGTAAATTCTTATAAAACTGCATAGGCTGTATTTTTGTGAATATGACGTGTCCCTGAACAAGATACATACCTTGTTTTTGAAAGGCAGAATGAGAAAAAAATAAAATAAAATTAGAAAGACCTTTCCTTGAGAGCCTCTGCCAGGGGGGAAAAGAGAAAGCATCCACAGCCAGCAGCTGGAGAATTCTGTGTGCAGCACATACAGTTGTACTTGCAGCACAACCATTTCTGCTATTATCGTATTCCTTAATTATATTGCACACTAATTTCCACCAACATAATTTTGAAAAAGATGCATGTTGTATTCAAGGAAAGTAGAAGAAGTGTAATCCACAATTATTACATACATTTTTTCCTGTAGCCCTTTAGTAACAAAAAGTGTTTTTCTCTCCTCACCCCCTTTTTGATACCACCCCTGTCCCTAGAGCTGCCTTACGATCCCTGTCCACCATAGCCAAAATCTTAACTGTACTAATTCAGTGGGACCCAGAGCCTTTCCTTTGGTTTTTTTTCCTAGGAATCTTTCTGTCATTGGTCACCAAAGAGCAAGCAGTTTACTTACTACGTTTGTTTTAGACTGTAAACAGAGCACACATCTTCCTCTGAACTTAGTAAAAGCACCATAGGGAAGTTAGCAAGGTTTCTTTAACCCCCAGCTGGCACCCCACACAAAACATTAAAAGAATTTTAGAAGTACAAAAGACATGCATCCTCTAACGCACCACTTTAGGACAACAAACTAGCAAACTAAACAGTAGGGCTGTGCGAAATAGCACCGTTTCATTTTGATGGAACAGTGTTTCGTTTAGAGTTTCATTTAGCAACTGCTGCTCCATTTCGTTTTGTCAAAACTGTTTTGGTGTTTTGGCACTATTTTGATGTTTTGCCCACAGGCTATAATGGAGAACCACAGAACTGCCTACAACTTTGTCAGTTCTTGCCTGATGTGGATGAAACTTGCAGGGATTGTAGCCAATTCTGAGGCCATGACACCTGCCAAGTTTCAAGGAGATAGGTGCAATAGGTGCAGGGGTTTCTGGAAATTGCACCTCAGGCTGCTGACAAGCAACACTTGTGACATGGGTGACAGAAAGCAGGCCAGTTCAAACAATGCTGCCTTTTATGCTCTTTTTCCATCCCTACCCCAGAGCACTGGGATTGGAAGGGACCTCAGGGAAGGATGATAGTCACTAGCCAGCTACAAGTCAATATGAAAGCACTCCTTACCTCCTCCTCACTGTTTCCCTGCAGGCAAGCCCAACTTGAGTTTCAAAACTCAAAACACTTCAACTGCCCTTGTTTCATTTTGAGGTTGTTTCAAAGCCCTTTGTTTTGAGCTCGAAACAGTGTTGAAATGAAACACCTGAGAAATTCTGCACAGCCCTACTAAACAGGTGCTTCTATTACCTTGGAATAAGGACACTCCACCATGGAATGTAGTATTCAGCTTTTGTAAATCACAAAGTGAATAGGTAGCTAGTTTTCTGCCTTGGAAAATCCTTTAACTCCCTACAACATTCATACTGCATTCCTAGTACGAGAAAAGGCAACAAGGTTTAGATCCAATCATAGACCAGATATTTGTACCCTGAAAATGAAATGATAGTTCTGTAACACTTAAATAAGTGGCAGAGCTTTAACAACTGGCTTTAAAATGTTTGGACAGATTGGTCTACTCTACAGAGACTCACAGGGAAGTCTCTCATCGGCAGGGATCCCAGTTTTCTTTGATCAAAAAAAAAAAAAATCCCCAATTTAATCAGAGAAGCAGGGATCCTGGTTTTCAGGGCAAAAACAAGCCATTTAGTAACAGTATTTATACACAATTTCCTGTTCTGCTGGACAGTTGGAACTTGAGCTCCTGCTTCCAAAACACAGTTGTTTGTCCCATGACAGTGGCAAACAGAATAGTGAAGAGAATAAGGCAATTCATTTCCATCTCAGATCAGACATATTTACTCTTTATTAAAATTCCTTTTAAACAGGGCTCATTACCCTTATTAGTTCCAGCCACACTCCCTGCAGTAGGGTTCTTTTTCACTTGGGATCTTAGAGTAAAAATGTGATGTAGTTTTGCCAGACAAAACACTCCTTGTACTCCATACCCAAGTTAGTCTTTCATCTGGAAATTGCTTATTTAATTCTTATTCTATTTTTGCAAGAATAATTCAATACATCAGTCTAATTTATTAAGGACAACCCAATATTTTCCATTTCAAGACTGTTTGCTAAATAACTATTTGGGAAATATTCCATGTCTGGGATCCAATTTTGGCTGAACTATTTTGATATTTTTTTTTTTTAATGGTTTAGTCATTACCAAGAATCTGGCTAGGGGAAAAAAAAGAAAAACACTAGTGCCCTTTGTTTCAGGGTAAGGGCTGCACATTTGTAGAGGTGAGGTGCTTATATCAAGGATGAGCTTCCCCTTCCCCCTTCAGTCCCTGTGAAAATTGGGCCCAAATCTGAACAACTTATAAAAGACCTGGAGCAGCTGGGGGAAAGGGAGGGTGAGGGGGAAGGAGGAGGAGGAGGATCACAGTTCATTCATGCTCAATAGAGATCTGCTAGAGCTGCAGCTGAACTCCCTTCATGATTACATTTAAACTGGGACAAAGCACAATTTTATGCTATAAAATGAAGCTTGGCCCTGCTGTAAGCCACACTGCTGGGTGCTAGAACTAAAAATCAGGAATTTGCAAGTGATCCAATGTGAGCAGTAGACTGGGTTACTGGGTATTCTAGTTCCGTTTGTAGAAAAGCGAGTTCAGTCTTTTAAAACAGATAGGTCACACACCTACCTTCCACTGATTGCCAGCATTGCTTAAACACCAAATAAGAGGTTTCCATGTTTTACTTGTCTATGTACATCAATGAGTCTAGTCACGGTATATTGTTGCCTGTGTCTTAAGGCAAGGATACTCACCTTCGATTACAGATTTCATTACAGCATCTTTATTACTTTAAAATTTGCCCTCATGGTATTGCAGAATAAGATAGCAATTGAGAACATTGAGGGATTTAAAGTGAACAGTAATATTCTGCGCATCACATCAGGAGCACATTACCTCACCACTCTGTAGTCCACATTATTTGACAGTCTAATTTCAAAGAAAAGACTACACAGCTGGTTTTGTTACAATAAGAACTCATTAGACTAGCTACTTTTACAACAGACTCTTCCTCATTTTGATTACGCCACAACTGTGATAACTTGATAAGACAGATAAAACAAACCAAACCAAAAAACAAAACAAAGGTCAAATATCAGAGCTCTCAAACCTTAAACCTCACTCCCTTCCCCTTCCAGGACAAGGAGAGTGCAAGCAGCATATCCATCACCTCCAAAGCATAGTTTCTGTGCCAAGGGGGCATATTAAAAGTTTTACACTGTTTGGTTTCAGCCTTATGAATTTAGAAGCCCAATTCATTTGTTTATAATGGTTCATGTTGTTATTTTTTGTGCAAATGTCTAGAATTATGTAGTTGATGCCTATAAACAAGGTGTGAACAAGACGTTTGTTATAGACATACACCTCTCTCCATTAACCTAAAAGTCAGCAGTCCTGGTTCTAGAAGTGTATAGTGAACTTTAACAGTGATGCACCTTATTTTCCAGGAAAGACTGCAAGAACAAAGTGCAATTTATGAAGTATTCATGTGCAATTAAGATCAGGCAATTCATATACAGGTGGGGAATGAGGGGAGGGGGCAGCATGTGAGAGCAGAGTGCAAGCCCATAGAATGACTGGGAAGAGCCAAGTTACCATCTTGGCTGGAAAGACATTCTAGCATGTTTTGGAAATATGACCAATTATTTTACTTAACAAGTTGATACAGTAACATTTTTCCCTTGAGATCTCATCTTACTTGAATTCTTTATATGTGCACACAGGAAGAAAAAAGACCTTCAGCAGCCTGAACTGTTGTGGCCTATACAGAATCCTGCTTCAGCATTGCTGATTTTTTTCCTTTAACTTTTATACCCAAACAATGCCATCTAGTGACCATCTACTGAATACAAATATTGAAATAAGATACGAGGTTGATTACAATATACGAGGTTATACTTGTTAGCAACTTTCTATTGAAAGGATAGAGGAAGAAAGAGGGGGCAGCAAAATGGTAAATAGCTGTAATTAAGGTTCTAAAAAGGAGAATTACCCACACTTTCTATCCCTGTATGAATCCCCAAACCAAAAGTGTGTATATGCTTCCCTCTCTCTATATTTTTGAGAATAGATTTATAGAGAGACATAAGACCAGGAAATTTCTAAATATTTCTATTATTTTGCCAGTTCCCAGTATTTGGCCTATGGACAATATGGAGATCCCAATAGTTTCATTTTGGTTCATCCTTCCATTCCTCCCTTTTAAGAGACACAAACACATGTATATGAAAGAAAAAAAAAAAAGAGTGGAATAAAAAGTTACTTCCTGACAACCTCAAGGATGATATGCACTACAGAAAATATCCAACACCCACTCTCACTTGAATAGTTTGGGTATAGATACTGTTTATCTTTGCTATTAAAGAAAAGAGAGATATAGATTCAAGTCCTGGCTGGGTCAAGTAGGGGTGACTGATGTGACACAAGGAAAAATCCTTGTCAGAGAGGAAGGGGTCATTGTGTTCTTTACAGTTAGGGCTGCCAGGCTCTGGAATGGGCTCCCAAGGGAGGTGGTGCTCTCTCCTACCTTGGGGGTCTTCAAGAGGAGGTTGGATAGGTATTTGGCTGAGTATTATAATCCCAGCACTCATTCCTGCCCAGGGCAGGGGGTCGGACTTGATGATCTATTCAGGTCCCTTCCAACCCTTGAAACTATGATTAGATAAGTGTACCTGGGCAAATACATGGTATAATGTCACACCTCCAAAATGTTTTAAAACACAGGCAATAGAAGGAGATGCCTTGAACTACTTCCTAAATATTCTAACAGGGTTTTTTTTTGTCCAATGCTCACAGGTTCCTGAGAGAATGGGGGTTTGAACTGGAGTAAAGACATCAGTCTCCCAGGGGCTGAGGTTTTGATAAGGTACCTAATATTTTATGGAACATTCTTCAGTGCTGAATCTCATCTCATGTGTCCTGGGCAGCAACTCATACATTTTTATATGGAGAATAAGAAATGTGGAGGTATTTAGCAATGTATCACTTCAGCTGCATACAGATTTTTTTCTACTAGAAAAAGTTTCTTTCAGTAGAAAAAGTAGCCTGGGAGCTAGACTATACAGATGTTCCTCTAGTCTCATGGCTGGAGAGCTTCACAGGAGAGCTCTCCACTCAGAGGGCACTAGAAAGCTCTTCCCCAGTCTACCCTGTCCTTAGGAAAGCTTTCCATTGCACAACAATATGCCCTTTCCCCTGCCTGGGAAGGGAGCTGGCTGTCAAGTAGCAGTGGGCAGCTGCTGAAATGCAACAGCTGCCAGAGAGCTGGGGACCATTCCTGCCCCAGAAGAATGCATCCCCCATCCCACCAATCAACTAAATGGCAGGAAAGGGCAGTCCCCTGTGGTAGGAACTATTCCCATCCCCCCACACAGGAAAATAACCCCATCACTCCATACACCCCCCTGGGCAGACCCAGAGGAGTGCAAAAGTTGAGGGTGGAATCACTGAGCTGCTGCAAATGGCAGCCTGCATCACCCCACACTACTTCAGGCTGTCCTAGAAGCTGGAGGAGCCAGAAACCAGGCATGTGAAGGCTTTTCCCAGCCCAGTTCCCCCTTGCTGCTCTGCCACCCAGCTGAGTAGCAATTTCAAAGCTGATGGCTAGGAGCTGGGTCCCTGAGTCCCACTTCCAGTTGCCACCTTTTCAGTTACTGCCTCACCACTCAGTTGGGTGGCAGGGATGGCAAGGGGAAGCTGGCAGGAGCCTCCTGCCTTTTCTTGAAGCCCAAGACTGCCCGGTTTGGGAAAGAAGTAGCTGCTGCTTCCCCTACCATCCAGTCTGTAGGAAGAGGGGAGCAGCTATCCCCCACAGCTCCAAGTTTAGGGTCACCCCAGTTTCAGGAAGGTAGGGAGCATTCCCCCTGCCACCAACTGCACCCCTTCTGGGGAAAGTGTATAGATTTTCAGTCTTACAGGAGATTCTTCCCCAGGAGTGGTTCAACTCTGGATTATTCCACTGCCCCCCCCCCCCCCCCCCCCCCCCCCCCCCTCTTTTTTA